>NW_027192535.1:938429-958638 GCF_041956765.1 Thermoascus crustaceus | reverse complement strand
GACTGGCTGCCCGCTGGCGAATGCAGCGTCCCTTCGAGCTCAGCCGCACTGGATCTCCGAAAGCTCCCTTTCCAACCTCCAACCTACCCGTACCATTATCTCCATTTCCTTTTTCCCAATTGATTGATTAGTGGTTTGACTCGTGAATTACCCTGGAAACCATCATGGATGTAAGTTGAATGTATTCTTTTTCTTATCCCTATTTGTCTGTATCTATCTATTACACGAAGTATCTCTACTCCAGAGCAGTCACGAACCAGCAAGCTAATTGATCGATCCTTTCTTCTTCCTTTGAACCAGGTCTTCTACGCATACACGTACAGCACGGCTGCCTGGTTCACGATACAAGGCATCCCGCTGATATCTTCGCCCAAGATGATCGTAACGATGCTCCTGGATGAGACGAGGCCGCCGTCCGGTACGTCCTATGTACTTATTATCTCGAAAGTAGCATTCCCGACTAACACCAGACCTAAAAGCAATCGAAACCTACTTCGCCCGCTGTTTCGGCCTCAGCCTGCTCACCCTCGCCGTGATGACCGTCCTCCTGACCGGTTCGATCCCACTGACTGCGACCGTCTCGGAGCCCGTCTCGACGGATGAGAATGACCCCCGCGCCCCCTACGCCGTGCCCACGATTACAGTAACGTCCATATTCCACGCCCTGTGCGGATTTCATGCTTACACGCGGTACACGACGAGCGGGCAGGCGGCGTTTGCGCTGGGCATGTCCCTTTCGGGGGCCGTGGGGTTCGTGGGGCTGTGGTGTATCTTGTTCGGGAGCAGCCATGGACGGATCAGTCGGAAGACAGGGGCGGATAAGAGGACGGCGGGGTTCCCATTTAAGAATCGTGAGGCGGAGAAGAGGTTCGCAGGGAAGAGGGGGGAGATTGAAAAGGGGGGGAAGGGTATGTAACCGGTGATCTATACATTCTATCTGTGGACCCGAGGGAACTCCTAGGGTGTATGCTCTGCTGTATTATAAGTGATATATGTACGGTGCTATACCTAAGGAGTTCTGGTTGGAAGCCCGATTTCTACACCGTAGAAGAGAGCAATTCTTTTTCTTTTTGTGGGTTGTGGTCATGTAGTACTCTGTGTTAGTACTTGATGAACAAAGAGTACCACACGTGACCGCATCCTCACCTCCCGCAAACGCAGCGCCGCTTCAACCATCGCTCTCCCGCGCGCTCAAAAGCAGCGTCTTCGATCCCGAGCCTGAGCTTACGGACACCCCCACACTCCGACCGAGACCGCGACCGAAGACCGAGCAAGCCCATCCGTTCATAGGTTCAGAGAGAGCCTCTCTGAGCTTATGAGCCTGAGCCATGGACAGTCCGGATCTCGAACCTCACCACGGGCTCCCCGTCGTCAGCAACGTCAACCTACCGCAGCAGCAGCAACAGCAGCAGCCTGACGCAGCGACAACGACGCCGGCGCTTTCGTCCCAGTCTCCGACGAATTTTGACGAAGACCCTAGCAATAATAATAACGATGACGATTCAGAGCCTGGAGAGCAGGCTGCGTTCCAGCCGTTCCCTTCTTCTCCAGCGGCTGCGATTGGGTCTGCTATCGACAACCAGCAACAACGCCAGCAGCATCATGGCCTCCCGACCATGACGACGAATAGTGGTTTTGTCCGACCGCCTCGACCGGGTGAGCCGGTGAACAATCTTCTCGTGCCGCCGCCGCCGCCGCAGCAGACGACTCCGCGGAAACGGCCGCTCGCAGCTGTCAGCGGTGCCGCTGACACGGAATCGAAGAACAACATGAATAATAATAATGGCCAGTTTGGCGGCGCAGTGCCTCCTCCGCGGCCAGGCCAGCAGCAGCAGGATGGGAGCAGCAACAGTAACAATGGCAACGGTAATTTGAATTCGCAGACGACGTCTCAAGAGCAGCAGTCAGGACCGCGGACTCAAGCACCGAACAATAACATTAACAATAACTGCAATAGCAGCAATGATAACACTTTCGAATCTCGGGAGCATAATAACGATGATAATAATCACCTGGAAATGCTCCAGGCCTTGCAACAGCAACAGCAGCAGCAGCACAATCCCGTCGCGCAGCTGCTTCCAAGGGAAGCTGACCTTCCAGCAACCGCCGCCGCCGCAGCAGTCCCCGGGGAGTCATCCGCAGCTGGTGCAGCTGGTGATGACAGCAACAACAAACCGGAGGGCGGACATTTCCGCGGCATGAAAATGGTCCCGAACCCACCAGACCTAGAAGCATGGAGGGAGAGACTATTCAACGTAGACGAGACGATCACCCTAACAGAGGAGCAGTATGTACAACACACTAGAACAAAAACCCGTATATATCTCTCTTTTGATATTAGAAACGCATCGCTTACATTACAATCTGCGCGTAGATTCCAAACCTACTTCCCCCACGTCGACAACGTCTACTCGCACCGCTCGACGCAGCGGTACAAGCGGAAACCCTTCATCTCGCACTACTGGGACTGTCGCCTGAAGGGCCGGCCTCCGGGGACGCCCAAATCCGACGACCCGAACAAGAAGAAGCGGCGACGGACCGCGAGGCAGAGAGATCTCTGCGACGTCAAGATCAAGATCACCGAATATTTCCCCGGGGCGGTGGCTCAGATGACGCCGCCGGAGCTGCTTGGTGCTGGCGTTGGTCCTGGAATTGGCATCGAGCAGCTCTCTTCTTCTGAGAACTTGCCGCCGAGTGTTAATAATAACAACAGTAATGGCTTCTTCAACAGTCCCGTTGGGGTTGCTACTCCGACTCCAAGAGGAGGAGGAGCAGGAACAGGAGAGAACCAGCCGTTCGGTGTGCTCACCCCGAATCCGACTCTGCCTGAGGGCCATCCCGGTGCCAATGGCGCGAAGTACTACACGATACAGCGGGTGAATGGCAACGGAGGGAATGGCAAAGCCGACGGCGTCGGTGGGGGCCACAGGCACACGCTCGAGGAGAGTGATCGGGTGAAGAAGAACAGTGTGCAGCGGTATCTGCTCAAGCAGGAGAAGGACAAGAAGAAAGCAATGGTAGGTCATCATATCCAATTTGTTTTGATTTCTGGTACAGGATCTTGAGCTACATTTGCTTGTCATACACGCTTTCACGTACGCTGGGCATGACTGTCACATCCCAATCGACATATGTAAGGGATAAGGACCCAGGATATCTTCCATCCTCACAGCGATTATCTCCAGCGTGCAGTTGGACAGGTCGCTGTGAGGGGCTAGGAGACGATCTTCTCGGGGCCGGTCACTCTTCCCGAGAAAGCAGCGAGGGACTAGACCCGAACGCATACGTCATGCCCTCCAGCGACGCTCGACGGCAGCTCCTGCATCCCATCAACTCCCCTGCATTCCAGGCCCCTCCTTTCCCTGAAGATACCCTATTATCTGACGTCTGACCGACCTGCAACTCTCCAATTCTTCCTCCCCTCTATACATCAAGCATCTCACTACCCGAGAGAAACATCATGACCATGTCTGACCAGAACCAGGCCCAGCAGAAGACGTACCACAAGAAAGCCACGGGATTGGCTGCGTGGACCGTGAAGAAACATTCAAAGGAGAGCGATCTGAAGTTGTACGGAAGCTGCTTCTGGTGAGTCTCTAGGGAACACCCGCGACCCACGTCTAGATCTAGACAACCGCGGTGAATTAAGTTCAGTCTCGGCTAACCAAACTATCTATTCCTTTCCAGCCCCTTTGTGCAGCGCGTCTGGATCGCGCTCGAAGTCAAGGGACTCCCGTATCAGTATATTGAAGTAGACCCGTACAAGAAACCCGAGTCGCTGCTGGAGGTGAACCCGCGGGGGCTCGTGCCTGCTCTGCGACACGGCGACTGGGGCTGCTATGAGAGCACCGTGCTGCTTGAATATGTATCGCCCTGCAGTCCCTTTTCGCTTTCCAATTGAGTCGTCAAATGTCCTAACTCCTGTATAGCTCGAAGATCTCAATTCTGGTCGTCCGCTACTCCCGCCCGGAGACCCTAAACTCCGCGCCCACTGCCGAGTATGGGCTGATCATGTTCGTCTGCCTCCTCCATCACTGTCAAGCCGTGTGCTGACTACGACAGATAAACCGTCACATCATACCTGGCTTCTATCGTGTCCTCCAAGAACAAGACACGCAGAAGCAAATCTCCAACGCTCAAGAGCTCAAAGACGAATTCAAGAAGCTGGTCGACGCCGCTCATCCTCACGGCCCATTCTTCCTTGGACCGACCATCACGTTTGTCGACGTCCAGATTGCACCATGGATTCTCCGACTGCGTCGGGTACTGAAACCGTACCGTGGTTGGCCGGACCCCGAGCCGGGGACTCGTTGGGCCGCCTGGGTGCATGCCATCGAGAACAGTGAGCACATCAAGGCGACGACGAGCGGAGACGATCTCTATTTGGACAGTTATGAGCGATATGCCGGTGAGTAGCCGATAGCTTGGTTAGGCCTTGAGGTAGGCGCTAACGATGACGGCATTTGCAGAAAACCGGCCAGGAACGTCGCAACTTGCGACGGCGATCAACTCGGGGCGGGGGCTTCCATAGTGATCATTCTGACGTGGTTCATTGTCAGAATGCGGAAGCCTCTTGAAACGATTCCATGCCCTGGTACCCGGTTGCATATGGGCGGTTTGCCCCTTCAGCATCCTGGCGGCATGCTGGACTCCCCGAAGCCATTCCATTGAGATTTGACCCCGGTCACCCAATTTGAGCCATTCCTTGATACCCTCAGGTCTGTCTTGCACCTCTGCTGCTGAACCCAAAGCCACCTCTTCCAGAGCCATCTGGGCCCCTGGGGCTGCGCGTAGGCTGCTGCCGCGGCGATTGCTGATCCCTCTCGTAAGATTCTGCCGCCGTCTGCTGTTTGTCTCTCTGTAGATATTGGGATTTCGGCTTGGCTGAATAGTTTGGATCGTACAGCTGCCTCGATTTCCCGGATGCGGCGGATGAATCACGCTTCTCCCTTCTGTCTCTCCCACCGCCGCGGCTTTTCCCTTTTCCTCTGCCCTCACCACCGTGGTGCTGTCTCGGTGGAGTCGTGCTTCCCGGAGACGACGCGCCTGACGCGGAAGGGCTACCGAACAGCCTCTCACGCACCTCCTCGTACTTGCGTTGCTTCTCTTCGAGGTCGCGCAGCGCCTTCGCCTGGCGCTCCTCCGGAGTCAGTTCAGGCGGTTTGTTTGCCTCGTCCTCGGAGTCGTCTTCCTCGTCGTTGAGGCCCAGACGGCTCACACCCGCGGTCACGGAATCAACTCCTGACTGCCGCGATGCGATCTGTGGTCTGCGGCTGAGAACGGTGACAGGGGGCTTAAATTCCTGTTTGAGAGGGACGTTGGAGCGGGTTTCCAGGAAGTGAAAGGTCTGCGGGGATTCTCTGTCTGGGTATTAGAATTGCCAGTGTATCTGTTTCGGGATTCGCATGTACATACGCTTCTGCCCACAATTGCCTGTTGAATTCTGCGTGCTGCGCCCTGCGTTGGGCCTTGGTCACCTTCGAGGATACTTTCTTCTCCGGAGGGGGTGAGGGTTCAGAGGCTAGTTTCTGCCAGACATGTCGTTAGCTTTCAGTTGACAGGGTTAAATAATATTATATATATAGTATAATATTATGTGGGACAGCATATATTCATGTGCGTACATCAGCTTGTTTCTCCCAGTCGTCGTCCCATGCGTCCGGGATCCCTGGAGGATTGGGGCTCATGGCAGATGGTCAACCAGAAGTCAAGAGTAAAAGAGGGGTACTAAGAATACGCGCCAGAGAGCCCCCTGGCTGTGCCCTGAAGAGGATAGATGGGCTGCTCGAGCCTTAAAATCTCACGCCGTCGACGGAAAGAGGTGTGAGGAGAATGGCGAAGTAACCTTTGAAAGGGTTTCAAGGCGCGGCTTGTAGTGGGCGGGCGTGAAGCGCACGGCCACACGGGCTGCTTGGTCGGTGCAGTATGTAGGGCTGGGCCCGCCCCAGGAACCGCCGCAGCCATGCTCGTGCTTCACCACCGCCGTTCCTCGTGCGGGGGACACGTCTTTCACGGTAGCCGCGGCGGGGATCTCTACTTACTACTGCTATCACTGCGTTCTTGTTCTTTGTTCTGGCCCTTGCTTTCAACGCTGCAAGCTGCTATTACTCATTTATTTCTGTAACAGGGGTGTGAGACTGAATCTATCTACCTAGGCAATATGTCAGCCGGTATGTTTCACATACGACTCTTACCTCTTATCACCTGCAGTCATCTCCAGTCACACTCCCCACTCCTCCATACCTTCTTACCTGCAGAGTTCAGATTCAGTACGACAATCATGAAATCCCTCATCCACAATACCCTGAAGAAAAAGAAAAATCAAAACCAAAAGAACCGGAACCAGAAACAGAAAGCTCACACCACCTCAACAACAGACCCAGACAACGACTCGGAGATGCTCTCCTCTCAGGAATCCGACCAGTTCTCCCACGAAGAAGCCACCCACACGGGCGCCCGGACTCCCACTGGTGCCGGTCCAAACGTGCATGACGAGCTCTCCCCGCCTGGGTCGATGAAGCAGCAGCAGCAGCAGCAGCAGTTTTACCACCACAATCAACAGGGACAGGGAGCGGGAGGAGTAGACACAAAAGGAGCGGAGAAGCCGCAGCCGGGGGCGTCGTGGATGAATAAGCGTGCGGAGGAGGAGTATCAGCGCGCGATGGAGTATGTGGTTGATCGGGATTTCAGTCTGCGTACGTCTCCTGTCTTGTTTGCTGTGTAGAAAGTTCTGGGTGTAAGGCTAACGGCTTGTGTTGCTGGTGCAGGGGAGTTTGGGGATCCGTTCGATGAGAGGGATATGACTGAGAAGGTGCTTTGAAAGAGAGTGGGAGAAAAAGAGATGCCTATTGCTTCGTGTCTGTCTCGAAGGAGGGAGGGAAAAGGGGACTGTGATATTATACGGAGCTTGACAGTCGGTATGCCACGATAATGATGATAATGATATCCTTCATGGATGATAATATCGAATTATCCAATTCAATGATCTTTTGCAGAGCTCTAGAGTTAGATATACAGACCACGATACCCATGTCTGTCTGTACTTGGTATGACCATTCTGATGGGTTTTATCGGACGAGTTTACCCCTTTTCACCTCATTCACGCATCCAAAGAAGAGCAATGGTTAGGGGTGGAGAATCTTATTCCTAGATGGATGGTGATTGGGGGCAGTCCTGTCTCCAGCTGAGGATTCCGTGTTCCCATCCCAATGATACCTTTATCTGATTCTGAGATCACTGCACACATCGCCCACTCAGTGACCTTGTAACACCTAGGTCTATTGGCATGTCCGCTCTGCTCAGGTCGAGTCGGGCACGGGGGGGGGGAAATGGTCGTACTGTGTATTGGATAGATATCTAATGTATCATTTTGTCTCGGCTCGATCCAACAAGCGGTAATAGCGCGTAGACGGATGAACTACACCGAAGTTTCACGATTCTGAGCCTCCTGTTATGACCCCTGTACAAGATCGGGTGATTATAGGACCGAAGGGAGGAACTGATCAGCACGTGACTAACCATGATCACCATGATCACCCCGATCACTATGATCACCAAAGGCCCAAGAACTCATCATGTATATAAAGACGCTCTTTAACCATGGGGATTAGGACCCCGTGGTCAACTCAAATAGCAATCCTAGAGTTAGTATTGCTAGTAACGACTATTATCTATCTTTTCCCTTGTCTTCTGTCCTACAAGATAAACCCAACGGCCCTCTGCCTAAGAAGTCCTAGGCCCGTCGTTACACCTCCTGGGCGTCGATCACATCATATCACATCATTAGATGTCATGTTGAGTCAGGTAGCCTTTGCTTATTGAATTCATCAGGCAGCCTGGCCTAAGGGGAAAGACGTAGAAAAGAAAAAAAAGCAATAGAGAATGATAAAAAAAATAAAAGAAAAAGAAAAAAGAAAATAGAAGTCCTGAAAAAAAAATAGTCGACCACAAGTTCATCATTAGCATTCACCACCTACCTATGGTTTTCCTCAGATAGTCTACCTAGACCCTGCCCTTCTTCTGAGCAGAACTGCAACAAGTAACTTCAATCGCATAGCTACTGGCTCAATTTCCAATTCAATAGATACCTAACAAAGCAGGAGAGGGAGGGAGAGGTGTCGACATGCTCTCTCAACCATCTACCTACCTAAATCTAAGTAGTGCCTAGCTACTGACTAGTCTTGCTCTTGCTCTGAGGCTTCCCAAGCCGTCTATTCTAAATAATATGTATGCCTAGGCCATTGCAATGGAATAGATAGCAGATGGGCCGCTCTCTTGTGTTGCTTCCCTCATTCTCGCTTGGGTTATTTATATATTCGCAGGATAGAAAATGACAGTCATCCGAAGCCATAGTTAAGGTATAGAGTAATAGTGCAGCGATGTATTTAACTAAACCTAACCTCGTTTATATTATTAATATAACATAGGATCAAGTCAGGTGACCTCTATCCATGGAGTGCAGTGTACTTGTATGGAGCGAGGTGCCCGTGACAGTCGAAGTCGCGACTCACCGCCCGGATAACAGGTAGCGGTGCTGGTGTGCGTTGGCACGGCAACGCTCCCTGTCCTCCGTACTGGGCACAACAAAACCAAAACTGTCATCAACTTCCATTACGCGCCTCACTTACGGTAATATTGTTTTCCCTCCGCAGTTATACGCTGACCCTCCTATGGGAACAGACGACATTCTACATTGCATCTCTTACATCTACATTATCCATATCATACTGCTCGCGTTAGCACTGCATTACTAAATTCGTATCGAGCATTCCTCGACAATCACGCCCATCATGGATGCGGATCAGGCTGCAGCTGCGAGTGCAACATGCTCGCCCAGACCAACAAGGTTAGTTTTACAATTTACCTGGCTGCCATGTACATTCCTTTGCTCCTGCGCGCGCGTGAACAGTCGCGACTCGGAGTTTGGAGAATTCAATTCGATTTACGGCTGGCCGGGATCATCCGGCAAGTCGCAAGCGTCTGTTGTGATTGTTTCATCTTGCTGACGGCAGCCTCGACGCGCCCACGCGCGCGCGACGCTCTACTCAAACAGTATCGTATCCAAGGTCGCAGAAGAGGACCGGTTCAGATTCACGCCCGTCGCGTTGAGGAAGGCACCTCGCCTCTGGGAACGCAAGCCCTCGACCCCGTTCCAGGCGCGCTCCAAGTCGCAAAAGGTGTGGAAGCGTCTCCTCACGTCTTTTAGCAGCATGAGGCAAAGCGGACGCGAACAGAATGATGCAGAGGACGAGCTGCACACCGAGATCAATGAGTCGGCAAATGCGGGATTCGTTCGCGGCGCAAAGAGACTGCGTCTCGGCGCCGGCGCTGATGAAGACGCTGTATTTGAGCGCGGGCGCTCATTTCTAGAGACCAAGTGGGAAATGGAGGCAACTATGAAACGACGTGAGTATTCATCAATTATTTCCTGTCGTTTGGGTCATGGAGGAGAGCCGATGCTGACTGCGACGACAGGCAAACAAGCAACGAAACCTGACGAGAAACCAGATGCCACCAAAGCTGCTGATACTGTTAATGCTGAGCAGAAGCCGTCAGAAGCCAATGGCATGGAGGGTAACGATGAGATGGACCTCGGAGAAAGTGACATGAAAGAGGTTCCACAGGCGGAAGATCAGCATGTCTCACCAGCGGACCCCGGATCCATGGACATGGGGAGCTCGAAAGACGATCAAGCTGCTGACAACCCCACGAGCACTCCAACAAAGTGTGTCCAGGGTCCATCCGGCTCTCGTGGATACAGCCACTCACCTTACCGTCCTCGCCAGACGCCAGATGCCACGGAGGAAGGTTCCGACGTGGAGAAGCTTGACGAGGTGCACGACGATGTCGTCGCTGCATCTCCAAACCCAAGCTGCATCATGCAGGAGACGCAGAGTGCGGAGAAACCTAACTCAAATGCCAACGAACTGATCGACGATGCAGTCGACAAAGAAATCACAACGGATGAGACAAGCTCCGGAGAGCTCGACGGGCAGGACCCTGCCCAGGACCAAGACACTGCAGCAGCTGCAGACACCAAGGGAGTGATGGCCGAGCAGGAGAAGTCGCTGATTCGCTCGGCGTTGAGACTGTCTGAGCTGGATGGCGAAGATGCGGAGCTGCTCAACGACTTCCTGGCGCGGGCCAAAGCCAAACGTGAAGCCAACGCTGCCTCGACACCCAGGGAGACGGACAAGGCCTTGCATGCACCGATTTCCGAGTCTCCCACGCCGCGGGCGCGACGAGCTCTGGAGGAGATGGATGGGAACTCTCCTTCTCCACAGAAGGTGTCGCCGTCGAAGGCAGGCAGCTCCCCGGATCTGAGCGTGAAGGCGGAGAAGGTCGAGGATCAGCACCCCGCGACGCCGGGCTGCCGCAGGAGCAGCCGCACACGAGGGTCGAAACAGCAGCAGGCCACGGCGCCCGCCGTACCCACGAACATCCCCCTCCGCCGTGCCAACGGCACGGAGTTCGTCTTCCTCCAGCGGACAGAAGCGCAGCAGCTGGCACTCACCACGCGTCGCAACACCCGACGCAACAAGGGCGATGCGCAGCTCCCGAAAGTCGCGCTGCAGGCCCTGACGCAGCAGCAGGACGAGCAGGAGACAGAGAACAGCAGCGGAGAGCGACCGTCGCAGCGCAGGTCCAAACGGGCTGGCGGAAAGCAGGTGTCGTGGAACGAGCAGCGACTCGTCGAGTATGCGCACGATGACGTAGCGCCTGCAGCCGGAGCCCGCCATGTGGAGCCCGCGCCTGCCGCTAGCGGGCGCCTGCCGCTCGCTGGCGCCAAGCCCACGACCGTTGCGCCTGCCTCCCCCGTCGGGAAGCGCAAGAAGCTCACCCCCAAGTCGCCCAGCTCGGCCCTGCTGGGAACGCCCGCCTCCAAGGCGATTGGCAGGTCTGCTAGCAGCAGCAGTCGCAGCAGCCGCAGCAGCGACACCAAGGCTGCGACCGGGGTCAAGAAGAGCAGCAGCGTCCTCAACGCCGGAGCGGGCAGCACCCCGATGCCGAGACGCGTCCGCGCCAGGAAGTGAGGCTGCAATTGAGCCGGCGGGAGAGCGGAACCGGCCCAGCTACGACCGAAGATTCGGAGACTTGTACATAATATAATAATCCACTGCCTGTTTGTGTTTATATGGAGGATGTCTGAATTGTACATAGAGATTGGCGTTACAGGGACCATAGCTTAGTACTATCGATAATCGATCCGACCAGCATGTGAAGTGTGCGTTGATGATGTGCACTATCGTTGCAACGCCAGCACCGTCGGGAGACGGAGCGCTCCGCTGCAGGTGATTGCTGCGTAGCGTTGCAACCGTCTCGAGTTCCCCCTAGCCTGACAAGTTGACAGAAGCACTGGCCAGCACTGACCGACATCCAGAGCACCTCCATGTAAAGTTGCTGCGTGCTTTATTATCTACCAATCCTCTCCACAGACCGACTCCCGAAGCTCGATGCTGATCGCTGCGCGTGGCCGGGTTTGCCCGATGCCAGCTGGGTTGAGCGCATACGTATGCTGTTTACGCGTTTGTCAAGTTTCGGGGGACAGTTTTGCATGATTATTTTCTTTTTCTTTTTTTTCCCGTTATTATTTCCCTCATTTCTCAGTTTTCAGGGTTTTTGCGGAGTTAAGAGTAACCCTACTCCGTCCGTACTGTGCAGTTGCCAGTTAGTAGGTCGTGCTTCATCACGTTGGTGCTCCGTCCTTTAGCCCTATGTAGATTAATGTTATGCAACTCCTGTCCCCCCGTCGTCGGGCTACGGGTGGGTATTGTCTTTTTCTTTCTCTCTTTCTTTTTTTTTCCCTGCGGAGTATAGAGTTATAATCTTGTGGATTGGCTGTGGATATCTCTCATGTAGTTGTGTATGCAGTTGGATGAATCGGGTAGTTGACCTAAGGTGTCTACGGAGTAAGACCGTGGTTAGTAGCCTCGTTTTTGTCTCCGTAGTCCGCAACCGCGTACATAAAGATAAGGCAACTAGTTTGATGATACCTACCTCCATGTCTGATGGTGGTGGTGGTGGTGATGACGTCGATGACATGATGATTTGAGACATGTCTAGCTGGATATGTCTTATATCTAAAAAGTGAGGCATCTATCTATCGTAAGTAGGGCTGTAAAGCTAGGTTGCCTAAAGAAGAAGTAGGTTCGGTTCGGGGGGTTCTCTTCTTTTTAAGACGGCAGGAAGTCTAAATTATGGGGAATTTCGGAATTTCTGGGTTTCGAGAAGAGAGGGAGATTCCGAGTCGAGTTTCGGGGATTGAGATTGAGATGAGATTGATCGCGATCGGGTTCCTAGTTATCATTATTAACATTAACATTTTACGGTATTGGCACCATGCGGTTAAATGGGCTCTTTTTTGTTTGTACTGTGTTTGATTGAGGTTATATGCTTGGCCAAGGTACTTGGACTAACCGTGAATGGATGGATCAATCTCCATTTCTCTAACCTGCACTATGTGGACTTGTTGTGGAGTTTTGGAACTCTGACAGTTGTGGATAGGGACATGTTTCAACAATCCAACTGGATAACAGAGCACTTCACCTACTCCGTAACTTCGTATACCACACGGCTTTAGGACCTTAGGTATCTCCAATCTAGGTTTACTAGTAGGTCCCATTATCTCCCGTCGGACTCGGAGATCGACAGTTCTCCTTTATTATTATCCGATTCGATTCAGATCATTGTTATTTTCCTGCTTGGGTATTGGATCGTCTGATCGTTTTGGATGCGGGTGAAAAAGAAAGCACTTGCAGGAGATGACGTTATTTCTCTCTGATCCGTCAATTACTTGATCGATTTCCCACCGTGAGCTATTTTCCTCCAGACTTGCCTTGCTGCCTACGGAGGACTCCGTATCTTGCTCTGCTCTGCTTTTTGCCCTGAGATCTCCTATAGTTTACCTACTAGGTAACTCTGTTCTGGAATCATAGAATGTGATCCTCCAGTAGGAATCCAAGGGTACCTCAGGCTAAATTATTACCTAGGGTTACCTATACCAAGACAAGTCAAGGAGAAGCGCAAAAAAGCACGAGCCCATTCCCCAAGGAAACTTATTCAAAGATACCATACTCTCAGATTCGGGCGGGCACGTTTTACTATGTCCCTTAGCGGCTTAGCTGCCAAAGACGGTCAGGACCGACGGAGTACCGAGCTCCGCTCGGCGCTCCTCGCTAAGTTAGGTAAGCGCCACGGCGCACGCCACCCGTGGACTCGTGGATGGGTGTTCCACTCTTAGTCCTGTCCATCCTGAGTCTCGTCGGTCCATACGGAACGATCGATTATGATTATTCATTATTGCAGTGGATCGCCAACCACCCATTTCCCCGCCCAAAATGGGTACCACTTGTACCAGCCACACAAACGCCTCCAAACGCCTCTCTGGAGAAAGTGTGCAGGGAAACCGAAACGCAGGACGGCCAGGTGGGGGGCCCCTGCAGTCTGCAGAACCGCCAGCTCGCTAACTAAACTCAGGGCTTAACCTACCCAGGACCATGGGTAATTGACCAATCAGCGTGCGTTCTCGGCTCGATCCCTCCCGGATTATTGGCATTTTGACTTTCCCACCGCTCGCTCGATTGGGAATCGTCTACCCTTGGCCGGCAAATCTCCGGTGCGACGGGACCGTGCGAGGGCGGCCTGGCAGCCTGGGGGAGGGGAAGAAGAAAAAGGGGAAAGGGTTAGGTGGCCTGAGGCCGCAGGCGATGATGTTATGTGTGGGCTTGTTACATGACGTGCAGTAGAGACTGTAGAAGCACCAGGTTGTACGGAGTGTGCTCTGTAGAGCAGTAATTACTTGATTACGGAGGCACAGATGGCACAGACTAAAATCTGTTATTTTTTTGTTTCTATCTTCTTGACCATCTAGATAAGAGGTCAACGTGTATTCATTCGTGCAACCGACCCATCGTGCGGGTGGTGATACAACGCAACGACAAGTCAGCCACGTATATGCATAAAAAACCCCGCTAACCAGCAGCACGGTCTCGAAAATCTCTCTTTCATAGGAAAGAAAAAACTGCATAGAGATCTTTTTTGTTTATTTGTTTGTTTGTTTCGTCTCTATCGTATTCGCATCAATCCACCGCGGGTAGATCGTAAGAGGGGAACGGGAAAAATAGGAGCCGATCGTCCTCGAAACAGCGTTTATTCGTTGGTGATGGCCGCCTTGGCCTCCTCGGGCCACACGTCGTAACCGAAAGTGTCCTTCATGTTGACGAAGCGGAAGTGACGGCCCTCGGCAACCTTGTTGACGGCCTCGAAGTCCTCGTCGGACAGGTTGATGAGCTTGAAGTTGGACTCGATACGGGACGGGTTCGAGCTCTTGGGGAGCACGACGTAGCCGCGACGCAGACCCCATGCGATCAGGACCTGAGCCAGGGTGTGGCCGCTCTTCTGGGCGATGGCGTTGAGAGTCGGGTTCTCGCTGACCTTCTCGCCGGTCGTGGGCACCTGGTTCTGCGAGCCCAGAGGTGAGTACGCCTCGGGCATGATGTCGTGCTTGAAGCAATAGTTCACCAGCTCAGTGTTGGGGATGAACGGGTGAATCTCGATCTGGTTGACGTGCGGCTTGATCTTCGCGAAGCCGAGCAGCTGCTCCAGACCCTTGATGGTCCAGTTGGACACACCGATGGAGCGGGCCTTGCCATCCTCGTATATCTTCTCCATCGCCCGCCACGTGGGCTCTGGGTTCTCAGTCAGGTCCTTGAGGATCACGTACTGTCGAATGGGTCAGCATCTTCAGTCGACACAATGTGAAAAAACGACGCGGGGACATACCTTGCCATCAGGGCCGATCTTGGGGTTCTCCTGGCCATCCTTCTCGGCAGCGATGGGCCAGTGGACGAGGAACAGGTCAACGTAGTCGAGCTGGAGCTTTTCAAGGGAGTTGTTGATGGACCAGAGCACGTCCTCATAGCGGTGCAGGTGGTTCCAGACCTTGGTGCAGACGAAGATGTCCTCGCGCTTGACGGAGGGGTTCTCCTTGAGGAAGTCCTTGATGGCCTGACCGACCTCGTCCTCGTTCTTGTAGAACCAGGCGCAGTCGAGGTGACGGTAGCCCGTCCGCAGGGCATGGGTGACGGCCTTGTAGGTCTCACCTTTGGCACCCTCGTTGGCAAAGGTGCCAAACCCGAGGCCGGGGATGGTGACGCCGTTGTACAGCTTGAATGAGACGCCGGAAGACATGGTGATCAATCGCGGGGTAGGCAAGAAGACTCTGGGGAAGCAACTGGGGTATGGGTATCTTAGAGCAGAAAAGCGACAAAGGGTCAGAAACAGCGGTGTTATCACTCAGGGGCAGGCAAGCGTTATCTGGTCTGCAACGTCGTCTTTGTTCTTATGGCCTCCCACCCCGCCATGAACGCACGACGGTACGACCCGGGACCAGCAGGGTGAGATGGCCGGGGCAAGCTGCATCGAACCCACAGGTGAAAAAGTTAGCCAGCGCGACAATGACATCATGGTGGTTCCTGCGGTGGTTCTATTCATCTGCGGCGGTGGAGATGGCTCGCGCTGCCCGCGGGCTCGAGGCCGCGCGAGCGTTTGACCCGCCGGCGCCCGCTCGGCCTCGTTGATCGGCGTGGCCAGTGAGCTTCACCAACCTCACCAACCTCACCACCTCAACTTCACCTCTTCCCACGGACGACGCTCCTCCGAATTCCACCCTGTTATCCACTCCGGCGCCCTCCCGCCCACTCAGCGCGCGTCGTGCCTACACGGTCCCAGGCAGGTCGCATTATCCGCTGCACGACGCCCTCTCGTCATCCCTGTGTCCCGCCCCGTCGCCTCTTACGGCGGCAACCTGGGGCTCTGCACACTTATCGTGTTGGCTCTTATCACGTCACTGACATCCCTGTCCCAGGGTTGGCTCGCGCCGTCGGAGTATACAAGGTCAACCCATCAAAAATTGGCATTGCCGTCCAGGGGTCCTGAACTGGGGACAAGTGTCAACCCTTTGCTCCATCGAGTCCCTCCAACCCAGGTCTCCTGCTGCCGGTGCTCCGCTTTTCCCGCTCCTCTATCTCCCTGTACTGGTTGTGTTGCCAATGATGACGATAATTCTTAGGAATGATGATACTGCGGTGGAGCCCATGGTTCCTTTGCGCTGAGAGCCAAGCTGTATCTTATTGACCGCCACTGGATGGGATTTTACAATATATACCTGCAAAGGAACCCTGGTTCGAATTCACTTTCTTCTCCATCAAACTCTTAAAAACCTCATTTAAGAGATTCTTCCTTCACTCTCTTACTCTCTCACTCTCTCACTTCACTCTCCCTCCCCCCACCTCCTTCTTCCTTCCTTCACCTACCTCTCAAACCAAATATCGTCTATCTCTTTCCATCTGTCAAGACAGACAAGATCCGAATACCTTTCATATATCCTTTTCGACATCTTTAACTGTCTGCCACAATGCCTCGCTTCGACGACGCTGACTTTGGAGTTGAGGCTGCTCCCGCTGAGCCCTCTCCCAGAGACACTTCTCGGGACGCTGTTCCTGGATCTATCAGCATTCCCAGTGACCCTAACGCTCAGGGAGATGTCATCGAAGTCCCTGCCACCAGAAGCTCGATAAGTGATGCTTCTCAGTACATGCACAACCTGAGTTTGTCCCCATCGATGAAGGACCGCCGGGGATCTCGAAACTCGTTTGGCACTTCCCTGCCTATCCCCAGATCTCCACGCCCATCGAGACTTTCCTCCGTGGTCACCGCGGATGGTGCCCGTGCTGGTGCTGTCCCGGGTGCGGTTTCCCGGGACATCCTGGCCTCTCAGATTCAGGACATGTCCAAGGAGAAGGTCAAGGCTGCCAAGAACATGGCTTTCGTGTTCGACATTGACGGTGTCCTGGCCCACGGTAACGAGCTGATCCCAGAGGCCCGCGAAGCTCTCAAGATGCTCAACGGTGACAACGAGCTGGGTATCAAGATCCCCTACCTCCTCTTGACCAACGGTGGCGGTAAGACCGAGGCGGCCCGTACACAGCAGCTGTCTGAGATCCTTGGTGTTCCGATCTCGACCGACCAGTTCATTCAGTCGCACACGCCGATGCGGGCATTGGCGGAGTACTACGAGACCGTCCTCGTTATGGGTGGTGAAGGCTTCAAGTGCCGTGAGGTTGCCGAGAACTATGGTTTCAAGAACGTCGTCCACCCCAAGGACATCCTCGCATGGGACCCGACCATTTCGCCATG
This sequence comes from Thermoascus crustaceus, assembly GCF_041956765.1. Taxonomy (NCBI): domain Eukaryota; kingdom Fungi; phylum Ascomycota; class Eurotiomycetes; order Eurotiales; family Thermoascaceae; genus Thermoascus; species Thermoascus crustaceus. The sequence continues at coordinate 941,442 of NW_027192535.1, read as the reverse complement.
GAGATGCTTCACTCCCGAGGAGCGCGCTGAGGCCCGCGTCCGTGACTACTCCAAGATGAAGTTTGACGCCATCCTGGTCTTTGCTGATTCGCGCGACTACGCCACCGACATGCAGCTTATCATGGATCTCCTGCTCGCGGAGGACGGCAAGCTCCTGACCCGCGCCAAGGACCCGGTTTCCTCGCGCATCCCGATCTACTTCTCTCAGGGTGACCTTGTTTTCCCGACCGACCACAAGGGCCCGCCCCGTCTGACCCAGGGTGCCTTCCGTATCGGTGTTGAGGCTATGTACAAGGCCATCACCGGTGTCGACCTGGAGCGTGTTGTGTATGGTAAGCCCGAGTTGGCCACGTACAAGTACGCGGATGAGGTGATGCGCGGCTGGATGGAGCAGATCCACAACGAATCGCGCCTGCCCGACAACGTCTACATGGTCGGTGACAACCCGGCTTCCGACATCATCGGTGGTAACATGTACGGCTGGAACACCTGCCTTGTCCGCACCGGTGTGTTCCAGGGCAAGGAGGGCGAGAACGACCCCAACAGCCCCGCCAACTTCGGTGTCTTCGACAACGTCCTGGAAGCCGTCAAGGCGGCCGTCCGCAAGGAGCTGGGCGAGGACTTCAAGTTCAAGTGGAACCCTAAGGTCAACCCTGTCCTGCATGGCGAGGGTATGTCTGCGGTGGAGTAAACGGGGTTTCTCTTTTTCTGATTTTTTCTTTTTTTTCTTTTTCCATACACGGGCGTTATGTGTTACGATGACCACAGTTGCTTGATGCCAGACTGCGTCACAAAGTGTTTTCTCAGTTTCCAGGGCGATTGATATCCTTGTTGCTTTGCTGATAGAGTCCGCCTAAAGCGGCATAACGGTTTGAAATTTTCCATTTGTCTTTTTTTCTGGATCGGAGACTGCTCAAGTCTCGCGGGGATACGAGGCAAAGGATAGAAGTGCAAGGCGCATGTTCATATCATCTACGATCTTAGGTCACTGGCTGAAGAAGAATCGTCCAATCGATGAATTAAAGATTTTCACGTTCCATCTACATAGTCTACAGTTTCGTGGTCTCGATCGCTTTCCGAGTGACCGACCGTGCGACCGGTCCCGTTTCTCTTCGCGACTCTGAAGACTTGACCGGGTTTCCCATCTGAACGTTCTGAAACGCTGAGAATTCGGGACGATGACATCAAGCAAAGATGAAACCCTCCTGTCCGCTGCTTCCGAAAGGAAATGAAATGATGTTTTCCAACCGAGCCCTGCCCCGCATACCATGCGCCTAATTGACTTTCCATCCAACACTCACCGGTTAATTCATTATTCATCCCATCCCGGATTCTTGACATAGCGCAGTCCCCTTCTCAATCTCAGGAACCGAAAATGCCCAGATCCGGACATCCGCGTGCAAATTCCAATCTACGTATGCATGACGGGCTTTGACGACCGTGACTGTTTTTCCCGTGGTGAGCCGACTCGGGCCAAGCCGATTCGCAGGCTGCAGCCGATTGAACGTGTTGGAACCGGGTTACGTCAGGGAAGCAACCTTGGAACCTCATCTCGTTTACCCTCTGTCTTTTCTGTCATTGACGAGTTATACGAGGGAGCTTTGTAGCAGGTTTTTATTAAACGGATAACGGCTTCATTTTTTTTATGTTACCGAATACTAACCGAGCCACCACCGCCACCTGGCATCTTTTGTGCCTGTGCCAGCGCCACAATCTGGTCTGGGTCACTGATTCCCCCCGATCCTTGTCATCTCCCGGAGACGGTCCGATCAACCGACTCGCGGATCAGAAAGTCATGGTGTGACGTCGTCGACTCGGATTGGACGAAAGCAGACCACAACAAAGTTGACACCCGGGATGGCAGATGCATGGATGGGCTGTGTTGTGTAGCCGAGGTGGAGTGGCGTGGCGTGGCGTGGTTTGAGACGACAATAATAATCACCAAGGAAAATGGAAATAATCATAATAATCAAAGAAAAAGACGTGTTACAAGCTTACAATTGGTACTAGTTACCCCTTACATAATAATAGTAGTGGTAGTGGTAATGGTAAATCCGTTGAGATTAATTCGACATAAACGTCAGATCCAGATCCATGATCTTCAGATTCAAGATCTCCGAGATCTCGAAACAAAAAAAGGGCTAAAGTAAAAGGCCAAAAAGGGCCAAGTACTTGCCAAGATCAAGAACGTTCAAACCGGCTTTTCCTTTTTTCTTTTCCCCCTAATCCTCTGGGCATCTTGGTCTTGGTCTTGGTCTATTCTGGCGTCTGCTTGTCCCTTTCGTCCAAGACCATTCCCACAGCCCCGGATCCGGCTGCGTCGGAGTGCTGCTCTTACGGCCCTGCCAGGCGCGGTGGGGACCGGCGCCTGTGGCGTTTGCTGCGTGTGCGTGGGCGGAAGGAGATTTGAAGTCAGGTGACTTTATGGGTGGTTTGTGTTGCACGTGATTAGGGCTCTTTTGTCACGTGCTCGGTAGGCTTTGTTCTATGAGAATGATATAACTTTGATACCACCTACTACCTACTGTGGTAGGTAAGTCCATAGGAGATGCCGCCAAAACGTAGTTCAGTCTGGCAGGTAGTATTCGCTCTGGATATAGTTGGGGCGTTCGATGCAAGCAAATCATTTCGTAACCTTATCAAGTCCAGTACGGGGGGTAAGCCGCGTCATTAAGAGTCTTAAGAATAGCAGTCTGCATAGATAAGAACCGGTTGTGAAGGAACGGTTATGAGGTTACAACACAAAAAAGGGAGTGAGGTGGGGGGGGGGGGGACCTTATCATGATTCATTCAATTTAGGCTAAACGGTTTACTTTATTACTGACTGCCCGTTAAGATTTCTGTTTGAAAGCCTCACAAGTTGCATACGTTTACAAGCAGTAGGTATCACCTAACAAGAAGTCAGTACCTAGTAACATTGTAATCATCATAAGTCTTTTACAGGTCAGGAAAAGCATCTACATAGTGAATGGTATCCTAGCAAGTGTTATGGCACAACCTAGGGATTTCCGGC
>NW_027192535.1:932881-938365 GCF_041956765.1 Thermoascus crustaceus | reverse complement strand
GGGGCCCTTGATCCATCCGACCTCTTGATCCAACATGACCCTTGATCCATCCATAGCCATGATCCACCGGATAGGTATTTCCGGGCAGAACTTAAGATGTATATAAGACACTCCTTAACCATGGGGATTAGGACCCTGTGGTCAACTCAAATAGCAATCCTAGAGTTAGCATTGCTAGTAACAACTATTATCTATCTTTTCCCTTGTCTTCTGTCCTTCAAGATAAACCCAACGGCCCTCTGCCTAAGAAGTCCTAGGCCCGTCGTTACACTTTGACCACCTTTCTTGCAGAAGGCAAGCAGGGAAAGAAGCGAAAATGGAAAACATCACCCCCCAGGAAGTTGTTCAAGTTCTTAGAGAATTACAGAATCAAGTCAATTGATTGGAGAACCAGCTGCAAGAACGGACTAGTGAGAATACCACCCTTAGGGAGCAGGTTAACCAGCTGCAGGACGAGCTTCAAAACCAGATCAATGGGAACAACCAACTCCATGAACAGATTCACCTACTGGGACAGCAGGCTGGGGCAAGCACCAACCATACATCAAACCTTGCAGCCCAGGACCCTACTGACCCTGATGTCAACTCCAAGACCAAGATTGCGAAACCCGACCTCTACTATGGCGACTGAAAAAAGTTGCAGACATTCATCTCCCAGCTGGAGCTCTATTTTTTCTTCAACCCCCATGAATTCCCAAATGAAGAAAGAAAGGTCATGTTTGCAGCAACCTACCTATGAAGCACTGCAGCCCAGTGGTTTGACCCCTACCTGAAGGATTGCCTGGAAAGGTTACCAGAACAACAATGAGCTGAAACCACCGAGACCTTCAACAGCTTCAATGCTTTCCTGACTTGCATCAAACAAAACTTCGGGGATTTGGATGAGGTAAAAAAGGCCACCAGGACTATCATGTCCATCCAGCAGAAAACATCGGTCACCAACTATACCACAGAGTTCCAACAGGCAGCAACCTTCCTTGGGGACTGGTCAGAATGAGTGCTCATGGAACACTACTATTGAGGACTGAAAGAGGAGGTCAAGAATGGGCTCCTTGCAGCAGAGGAATCAACTGACCTCAATAACCTGATACTCATGGCAACCTGAATTGACAACTGACTCTTTGAATGACGGACTGAGCAACAACAATTCAATCCTTTTCAACAAGCCCCTCGACACACAGGAAATGGAGGCGATGCTATGGAACTAGACAACGCGACTAGAAGAGAACGGAGCACCCAGGGAACAACAAACAAACAAGTCAGAGGGCCCAACCCCAACTGGACAAATGAACAGAAAAAATGCTATGAGCAGAAACTGTGTATCCACTGCGGAAAGAATGACCATATGGGTTGGAAATGCCCGGACAGAAAACAAGACAACCAGAAACAGATATCGGTCACAGAAAGGAACAAGCATGCTAAATTACCATGGACGGCCTGCTATGATAACAACTGCTCCAATCATTATGCCTCCAAGAACGCGACAGGTTGGTTTCCAAAGGACCCCAAGAAATCAAAAAACTAGAGGACCCTGCTAGTATGGGACCCTTGCAGGAGTCTTGGTCTAGGTCCCTGAACCTGGCTACAAGCGCGCGAAACGGAACAACACTCAACAGAATGGACTTAGTGAAACAATTGGTGATCACTGTCAAGATCAATGGGAAGAAAGCAAGGGCCATGATCGACAGTGGAGCCATGGGGAATTTTGTCAGTAACACATTTGTCACCAGGAATGGGATCCCCTTCACAGGGAAGAAGGAGCTGTATCAGTTATCTACAGTCAATGGATCTGCCAGCAGCTATGGAGGAGGATGGGTGCGGATGGAGACCGACCAGTCCTCCCTGGAGATAGGACAGCACAAGGAAAAGATCAACCTTGATATCACACGGATGCCAGGACATGATATAATCCTAGGGATACTGTGGTTGAAGATGCACAACCCACAGATAGACTGGGTAACAGGAAAAGTGCAATTGGTGAAAGGATCCAACAGAGGTATAAGGCCCGAAGGGCATCCTGAGGAAGAAGAACTGCCAGTGGAGATCAAAGAGATCTCTCAGAACGCAATGATGTGAATGTGGAAAAGGGGAGAACAAGTGGGAGTCTTGTATCTCACCCTAATACCAAAAATGACAATTGGATCCATGGAACAGAGAAAGGACCAACCGCCTTTGACCGGAATGGAAGCAGTCCCAAAGGAATACTGGGACTTTGAAGAAGTCTTTAAGGAATGGGGCAGAGGACAGCTGCCAGAACACCAGCCTTGGGATTATGAGATACCCTTGAAGCCTGGAACGCAACCAGTGTTCAAACCTATTTACCCACTCTCAGAGAAGGCGCATGAGGCGCTCTGAGAGTATGTTGAAAAGAACCTGGAATGAGGATATATCCGGCATTCCACATCACCGGCTGGATACCCAATTTTGTTTGTCCCAAAGAAGAATGGGAAACTCCAACTTTGTGTGGACTATTGCCAACTCAATGACATCACTGTCAAGAACTGCTACCCCTTACCACTCATCTCAGAGTTGCAGGATAGATTGCGGAAGGTGAAGTTCTTCACCAAGTTGGATCTTAGAGAAGGGTATTACCTGGTGCGCATGAAGGAAGGGGAAGAATGGAAAACCGCCTTCAGGACCTGACTAGGACATTTTGAATATACAGTCATGCCATTTGGTCTTACCAATGCGCCTGCAACCTTTCAGAGTTTGGTCAACAATACCCTACAGAAATACCTGGATGTCTTTTGCATGGCCTATTTGGACAACATCCTTATCTACTCAGAAACCTTAGAAGAACACAGACAACATGTGCGGAAGGTGTTAGAAGCCCTGAAAGAGAAAAAACTCTCAGTGGCACCAGAAAAATGTGAATGGCATACCCAGAGAACAGAGTTTCTTGGCTTCATGATCTCCCCGGGACATGTTGAAATGAATAAAGGAAAGGTCACAGCCATACAAGGATGGCCCAAGCCAACAACAGTCAAGGAGACACAAGCTTTTCTTGGATTCGCCAACTTCTATTGGAAGTTCATATGGAACTACTCCAAGATTGTGGAACCCTTGACAAAGCTCACCCGAAAGGACCAGAAATTTGAATGGAAAGAAGAGCAGCAGAAGGCATTTGATCTCCTTAAGCAGAAGTTTTGTGAAGCACTGGTCTTAGGAATTTTTGACCCAGAGAAACCTATCTTCATTGAAACAGATGCCTTGGATTTCGCAATAGGAGCATGCATCAATCAACCTGATGAGCAGGGACGACTGCATCCAATTGCCTTCTACTCGCGAAAGATGACCCCACCAGAATTGAACTATGACATTCATGACAAGGAACTTCTGGCCATCATGGCAGCAGTAAGAGAATGGCGGCACTACCTAGAGGGAGCGAAGCACCAGGTTATGATCTATTGCGACCATAAGAACCTGGCATACTTCACCACCTCCAAGGAGTTGACCCGAAGGCAGGTCAGATGGGCAGAAGAGTTGGCCCCCTATGATATCAAGATTACCTACTGAAGAGGATCGGAAAATGCCCGAGCAGATGTGCTCAGTCGAAGACCAGACTACCAAGAGGGGGAACCTTCTCCACAACCCGCGGTTTTCCGGCAGGAGACTGATGGAACTCTCACAGTAGACAGGCAAGCTGCACCTGCTCTAAGACTGGGACCCGGTACATGGGCAGAAAAGATTAAGGAAGCATACCAGAAGGATTCAATGGCAGAAGAGCTTGAGGAAATCAAGAATGATCCCAACATAACCAGGGGAGAGGGAGATATCATCCTATTCAAGGGACTGGTCTACGTTCCAACCAAGTTGAGGGAGGACCTGATCAGAGACATCCACGAAGCCCCGGCTCATGGACACCAGGGGATAGAGAAAACCATTGAAAGGATTACCCGGAACTTCTACTTCCCAGGATTAAGAAGGATGGTGCAATGCATAGTATCGCAATGCGATCTTTGCATCAGGAGCAAAGCAGCATAACATGCACCATATGGACTCCTACAGAACCTGGATGTACCAGGGAGGCCCTGGCAATCCATATCACTGGACTTCATTACAGATCTACCTGCGTCCAAGGAGCCCCTGACAGGGATAATATATGACTCTATCTTGGTCATTGTGGATAGGCTCACCAAGTATGCCTACTTTCTACCATACAAAAAGTCATCTAATGCAGAAGAACTGGCATACACCTTCCTACAGATCATTTTTGGGAACCATGGAATGCCAGAAGAATTTGTGTCCGATAGAGACAAGCTCTTTACCTCAGGATTCTGGCAAATCTTGACCCGCCAACTTGGCTCCAAGCATAAGCTCTCCACAACAGCTCACCCCCAGACTGATGGGCAAACAGAATGGATGAATCAAACCTTGGAACAGTACCTGCGCTGCTATATCAACTACCAACAAGACAACTGGGTGGAACTTCTACCTATGGCCCAGTTCGCATATAACAGCGCAAAGAACGAGACTACTCAAGAATCTCCATTCTATGCCAACTATGGATTCGAACCAACGGCCTACCAAGAACCCAAACCAGATGGGGTCCTAGCCCAGAAGGGAATCCTCCGAGCTGACCAGCTAAGAGAGCTTCACCAACAATTGAATCTAGATATTCAGTTTATTGCATACCGAACTGCCAAGTACTACAACCAACACCATAAGAAGGGACCAGACTTGAAGGCAGGAGATAAAGTGTATCTCCTTTGAAAAAATGTGAAGACAAAAAGGCCAAATAACAAATTGGATTTTAAGAAGATTGGCCCATTTGAAATTGAAGAAAAGAAAGGAGAGGTCAATTTCTGCCTCAAATTGCCAGATACTATGCGGATACACCCAGTTTTTCATATATCATTATTGGAACCAGCGCCAGAGAACGCCCAACTGATCACCGAGACTGAAGAGATTCTACCAGAGAATCCAGATGATGATCAAGACTATGAGGTAGAAAAAGTGTTAGACAGTGGCATAATTAATGGGCAGTTCATGTACCTTTTGAAATGGAAGGGTTATGATGACTTTGAGAATTCTTGGCAATCCATAGAAAACTGCAGTGGGTGCAAGAAACTCCTCAAGGAATTCCACCTTTGAAACCCAGATCGCCCGAAGCCAGAGGATCTACGCCTTCAGCGAACAAGGCGTCAAGGGAGGATTCCCAGAATGGCACGCGAGAATAGTCCACAGGGGACCCAGTCCCAGCAGGAGAAGCAGGCTCACCCAGGGCCCCACCGGAGGAGGAGGGGCCTGCACTCAGACCCTCTTGACATGTCCATTTAGAAGGACGTTCAGCCTCAACAGGATCAACATCCTCAGATACAGTCTCTGAATGCTCTAATTCTTCAAGATCCTCCACGGACTGAGCCTTCTTTGTCAACATTAGAACACCTTGCTGTTCCAGCAGATCAGTCTGCTTCTCTACCCGCGCCAAACGAGCCATTGCAGCATTGAGCTCCTGACAAGCTGCTTCCCGGTCAGCATGTG
>NW_027192535.1:775564-931701 GCF_041956765.1 Thermoascus crustaceus | reverse complement strand
TTGGGGCCCTTGATCCATCCGACCTCTTGATCCAACATGACCCTTGATCCATCCATAGCCATGATCCACCGGATAGGTATTTCCGGGCAGAACTTAAGATGTATATAAGACACTCCTTAACCATGGGGATTAGGACCCCGTGGTCAACTCAAATAGCAATCCTAGAGTTAGCATTGCTAGTAACGACTATTATCTATCTTTTCCCTTGTCTTCTGTCCTTCAAGATAAACCCAACGGCCCTCTGCCTAAGAAGTCCTAGGCCCGTCGTTACAGCAAGCAGGAAATCAGGACCTTCATAGCTCATGGTTCATAATTATAATCATAAGCAAAGCTATTTAAAGCACTTTGTGATGTTTTGGACAGTCGAGTCATGGCATACGCTATTCCAAAACGGCCCTAATTGTTCGCTATAGCACCACCAGAGGGATCGTTTTGTGGTGTATGTAATTACTGGGGTTTCCACTGTTTAGCGCTCCTGGTTGGCAGAGAATAACTGCTTCCACTATTTTTCGGATATGGTGTCGACAGGAGCAGATTGACTGAGATCTATTTCAATTGGGTTGTGTCGGATTTGATCTGCGTAGAAACACGAGCGCAAAAGCAAGTTGGCAATTCCAAATGCAATAAAATGATTAATTAAAACTATCTAGACTTGGCTATCGGGCCTATTCTGATAAAGTCATTTCTCTGAGATTGTCGATGCTTTTTAACAGCCTGTAAGGATGGAAAGGGATAATTCTGCATCATCCTCAATCTCCTATATACACCTTACTGATCATGTATCCGGCTTCTTTGCCCAGGTCTTGCACTGTTCCCAAATCATCATTTGCAATCTGTCCATCCAGCACCACCACTTTTGTCTCAAAAGCTATGTCTGGCTTTCCAGAAAAGGATAGCCTTATTGCTGATTTCTCCGCCTTTTCTGTCTACCTACGTTATTCAGATCCAGAGTATGCTCTAACATCTCACCGCGAAGCTTTCTACATAAATCATAGAGTCTGCATATGAAAATATCCGTGATAAGGCTATTAGGATAAGGGGACTTGGATTGTAGCCAAACTGTCACCACGCCCATAACGGCCTTAGGTGAGGCTTCATATCATCCGACTGGAGCTTCAGAGTTTACCCCTCTTTGCCAGATACAGCTCTCGTTGCTCATACTGTAATTTACGTTCCGCTTCCAAGTTCTGGTTTGAACGCATGCAAATGCTAGAATGATTTGGCCAGGTGGTATCTCATGGTCCAAAATGGCACATGAACAAGGATGACTGGGGGTCCCCTGAGGGAAGCTCTCCCTTAATTTGTCGTATTCCGCAGACGCTAGGTAGATGTCATGTCGATCTTGGAGAGACAAGAAGGTGGCTGGAATTGTCAGATAGAAGCATAAAAGAATCGAGTAAAAGATACTGTACAACTTAATGACCAGGAGAACAAGGTCTCTGTTTCTCGTCACAGATCCATGCATCGAAGTTCCGTTCTCTGCTCTTTGATTTTCTCGAATCGCTTGGGCGTTACATGACTGAAAGTGAGATACAGTTTTCGTCCCCCTGTGCTAGTCTGCTAGTCTCTTGTACTAGAAGACGACGATCTTCTTCATTTCCCACGTTTTTGTAAACATAACTGGAGAGTAGGTCTGCGTGAGTGCCAGGTCAGAAGACACAGCAGGGACTGGTATCACTTCAACGACGATCCAACATCCTGACGAGCAGAGCTGGCAGACATTTCTTGCGGACTGCGCTGCTGTTAATCTGGCAGATATACTACCTAAAGTAAGGAGCAGCTTTCAGAAGCTTCGTTTCCAAGACGGGCCCATTCCGGTGTCTAACGGAGTACTTGTTTACAGATAGTGACGGATTGTGTGTATGTGGAATAGCCTCTGTCAGGAGGTATCGTCGGTTACGAAGACAAACATGCGTAGAGTTGGCAGAATCAATACTATAATAGTGGTTGATAGATCTCAACATGGAAATGGCCTCAAGAGACCAGTCAGATAGGCGGAAGAGCTTGGATGCTTGCTGTGTGGGAAAGGCTGGTGCGGGTAGCTGACCTTCTGCTGGGATGTTCCAGCGCTGAGTTGAAAAATTAAAAAGCGGACGTGCATGTTCTTGATTAAATATATGGTATAGCTTCTTTAACTAGTCCAGGATACTGTCCATCCAGTACATCCAGTAAGCTGGTTTCTCTACCTCATTTTATTTCAGCACGGTCGAATGAATGAACAACTTCTTAGATTTAAAACAGTTGGTCAATCAGTCTGTCAATCAAGCATAGATAGTTCGTTAGGCACATAGATAGTTACATCATTAGGTTATGCTGTACTGCGCGGCGTAACGCCCAGATACTCAAGAGATATCTCCCAAAGTCAATCAACTCCAGATCCCTTCTTCGTTGAACTTGATTGCCTACTTACCCATGTGGGCACTCTGAACCTTGGAGAACAAGGCAACCTCGAGTCAATCAATTAAAACATGCCTGTCCATTGGCAATCTACTCTAACCTAGAGCCCAGAAGATCCCCGAAGCTCGGAAAACAAACCAGTCACAACAGACAGATGTAATAGAAGGAAGATGGCGACAGCTGGAATAGAAACAGAAGGCCATAGTGTAAACTACCTAGGTAGGTAATCCATTTATCCTGCAGGGCCTTACTAGCTAGCCAGTAAGTAGGTAATCTACAGACAGACACAAAAAGAAATCCTTTCTATTAGCATGCCTACATACATACAAGGCATTATTATAACTGTCTGACTTTCCAAGCGGTATCAGTTTACCTGGGCGTTGATTCAAGGGATTAATCGCCCAACCTATGGGCAGAGGACAGATGGTGAATAGCTGGGGAAAATTATCCCTACAGGAGGACTCTTGTTCAGGGACTCCTTGAACAAGAACTTCATAGATCATGCCTATGGTTATTCAGCAGCTTCTCACTGGGTTATGCTGTACAAGAATTCAGGTAGAATCTAGATAAGTCCATGGCCATCGTTATTCCTAAAGATCTTATGTACTTTAGTTATCTCTTTCTTCATTATTTGCCCCTATAAGTCCCTGATGTTTCTATACCCTTCGTTTACAGCCATTCCTTTTCTGGAAGCTTTTAGATATCATCCCTCTTCAGCAGCAACACCAGTTCAAGTTCTTTGCAGTCTTAAGCATAACCTTGAATCCTGACAAACAAAGAAGATGTGAGTACGATCAGGACGCTCAAAAAAATCCACATATCTAACAGGAGCTCTGGCCGGCGGCAACAGTCTTAGAAGGAACTTAAAGAGTGGCATGGTAGTATAGTATAGGATGGCTGTAGGTCCGGAATCTTGTGATGTCGATCAACACAACAAGATAAGCGTACCTAAGCAAGCAAGCAACAGAGTCACGTCAGTTGTTGTAGCTTGGTCAAGTTATCTAACTTAGGTATCTAGCCAGCCTGTACATACCATCAGCAGAAAAACAAAAGAGTGAATTTGGTGAGAGAAAACTCCTGTCTCTCCCATGGTAAGGAAAATGTTTAGTGTGGTATCTCCAAAACCTCTGAAACTCCTTGATTCTCCGCGTCCTCTCTGATCCTCATTCCAACATAGTAACAAACAGGATCGATTCGAAATCCAGACGCAGGGCACAATCTCAAAGTTGAAAGGCAGAGTCAGGGTCAGATACGAACCGATCTATCTAGATACCAGTTCTTCCGCCTACCTAGAACTGAATTAAATCGACTATAAGTCCCAACCCCCTGCCCGTCTGTAGAGGCTTTCTTGTCTTATAGCCCCAAGACCTTTTACTGTAGCTGCCTACCTAGGTATCCAGTAGAGTTCTGTACGCGGTAGTAGAACTCAGGGATGAAAGGAAAAGCTCGCTAGTGCTATCCTCTGAACCATTCTCTGAGTCAGGATGCTATAAATACTATACTATGCGTATGGTATTATTCTCTACGGTAGACAAGTACGCATACATTTATCCATACGATACAGGACATATTGCACCCACGAGCGACTCGTCCGGCACTGAAAAAGAGCGTCAATAAAAACAAATAAACAAGTAGTACTGAACAGGCTTCGCTCATCTGATGAAGTGGGGACTTTTATTGTACAAGTACAGATGGCCTGTCTACCGCGGTGTCGCAGGCCATGTATGTCCTTCAGTCAGGAGATCATCTTATTCTATCTATCAAATCGTCTACTAGCTTATGTATCTTTCTACGAGAGCCCTTCAACCGCAGTCGTGACGGCAATGTGTGAATGGGAAGGTCGGGCCCAAGGTCCCTGAGCCGAGAGAATAAGTATTTGTATTTATATCTAGACAGACTTCAAGCGATGGGACGGTACAGGACAAGTGAAAACATGATTAATTGACTAATAGATCAATCGATCAGATAATCATGCATATATGATACAGTATACAGTACAGGTGTTTTCTTCCCCGTTTCCCTTTTTTATCCTTCTCCGTGGACATTTTCGATCCATTTACTTCATTCCATCCAAGACAGAAAAACGGAATATCGAAAGGAACATTTCAAAAAATTTCTTTTTTTTCCCTTTCTTTAGTTTAGTTTCAAAACGCCCCCCTAAACCTCTCAAAAATCCCTGCTCCTCCCTGCGTCCGTCTCTGCCTCTGATGTTCCCCCTCAACCCCTCCGACACCGCTACTCGCCGCCGCGGCCCGAGACTCATCCTCCAACCTCCGTCGCAGATCCTCGTACCGCTCACCACCGTCATCTTGGCCCCGACGGGCAGCAGCGGCGGTGGTAGTGATCCTCTCCTTCTCCCCGACAATCCACGCGGGGATCCTCCACCCTCCCCTCGCGCCGGACACGAACCGCGACGAACCGGGCAGCATCTCCGCGCGCCACGCGGCGCCGACGAACCATCCCACCGCCGCTGGAAGCAGGGTGGCCGGGAACTGGGACAGGGCGAGCTGCGCGGCGACGAGGTAGGTGGTTGATTTATCGGACAGGAGGAGTGTCAGGGACGGTTTGGAGTCAGAGGGGTTAGAGGTGGTGGATATGCGGTACTTGAAGGTGTGCGGGACGGCGGCGTGGTACTGCGCCAGGAGGGCGAAGACGGTAGCGGTCGGTCCCGAGGGGAGGTAGTTGAGGGTGTTGAGGGAGAGGGGACGAGCCACGAGGGCGAGGAGGATGGGAGGGAGGAGGGTCGTGTAGGGGAGAGTTGTGAGGAGGAATGTCTATTTTACATATCGTATATCAATTAGCATTTTAATTTCAAATACTATATATAAACATCCAGAACTTCATAGACTTACAGCCATCTTCCTCCCACCCCACATCCTCTCCACAACCCTCAAATGGTACACCAGCATCGCCGCGAACAGCGCCTCGGTCGAGTTCGCGTACCCGGCGACCTGCCACACCAGCAGCCGCGACGGCTGTCCATACCGCCAGAGGTGGGGCGACACCTGGATGTGCGCGAGGTGCTTGACGTCGAAGATGGCCAGCGCGATCGATGACGCGATCACGTAGACGAGGAGGAACTTGGAGACTGGTGCGTTGGTGAAGCCAGAGGCGAGCATTTTTAAAAGTTCAATTGATCGTGGTGATCCGCGGCGGTTCGAGTGAGGTTGAGGGAAGATGGATGATGGAAGTGGCGGATGGGAGAGCGCTCTGGGGAGAAATTCTACGGCCGGGCGGCCTTCTCTCTTGAACCTGCCTGGCCGTCAAGGATTATAGAAGCAAAACTCGAGTTAAGAAGATATATAGGGCCGGCAGGCCGTGGTTTGTTGTGCTGGACAGGGGAGGGGGGGGGGGGGGAGGCTCGCGACGCCGCGGGGGAACGTCAGCGGCCGAGTTGGATTTTGACACGTGACATTATTGCGGGCGGGCCGATGCGGGCCGAGCTGGGGAATCGGCTCGGCATGCCGAGGAGCTGCGCCGATCACGAACGTAGGAAGTGACACACCTGCTATTATTAAGTCTATATAATGACCTCATTTTTCCATTCACGGTTCACACTATAGTACAGGCCCGCCAAAAAAAAATAAACGAAAACTAGATATTTTCACATAACCCAGGAACTCCTTTATAATACGTAACCCCGTATGATGCGAGATGACCTTCCTACTCCTTTTAAGGGGCCAACGATGCCTGAGCCTGAGCCTCTTTCGTCTCCTCTGCCAACGCCTCTTTGTACCTCGTCATTGCCACATCCAGCGCGCGAAGGGTCGGTCCCATGAGCTGATTGACCACCTTCTCGCCGCCCGGGACGCCTGCCAGGTTCACACGGATCTTCTTCCCCGTCGAGGCCAGTACATCCCGTGCGTGCTGCTTCAGCTTCTCCACTTCAACCTGCCGGTCCGCTTCCGCATCGTCTGCCACGGACTTAATCCGCTCCCGCGCGCGGTTGAGCGACTCGACGAGAGACGCAATCTCGCCCGCGCGATCCGGGTTGCCGGATAGGAACGCCTGCCAGAACTGGTGCAGGAACTCCGTCGTGGTGGCATGCGTCAGGGTCAGACGGTCGAACAGGGCGGGGGGTAGGCCGTACGTCTCCGAACTGGACGTGACCTCCGTCTGCGCCCGCCGTTCCCGGATCGCATTGAAGAGCTGTGCTGATGCCCGTTGCAGGTTCACCTTGGACCCAACCTGCAGGCTTTGTTTGCCTTCTTCTTCTTCTTCATCACTGTCTTCTTCCGGCTCAACGAGCCTACCAAGGGGGGCGGTCCCGTCTGAAGGCAGTGTCTGCTTCACATCTGCCCGCAGAGTCTTCAATATCTGTTCCGGATCTTGCTTGGCAAGCAACCGGCTCTCCTCGTCTTCCAAACCTTTCGCCTGGGAGAAGAACCGGCTCTGGTCGCGGATGTTGAGGATGATACGGTTCTGCTCCTCGTCACCCTTTAGATCCCGCAACTGCAGCTGATTGAACGTCTCTTCGTCCACACCCACTGGCGCGGACGGATCACGATCAGCAGGGGCCACGTTGGCCATGATCTTCTCACTCAGACTGTTCAGCGTCCTGATAATCGGCACCTTATCCATGGGCGCCGGTCTCATGTCCACGTCCGGACGGTTACCCATCCGCAGACTGTGATTGACCTCATTCCCCGCCAGGTCCAGAAAGTGCGGCACATGGGCCTCCATCTTCAACCCCGCGTGCTCATCGACCTTGAGATACTTATCCAACACGGCATCCGTGGCATCCGTCTCGGAGATACGCTCCCCGCGCAGCTTCTTGAACAGTCGACTCTGGAAGAACCGCGACCAGAACTGCTGCTCACTCAGCTTGGGAACGTTCTCGTCGTAGACCCGCTTGACGAGCGGATGCTGGCTGAAGATGAGCTGGATCTGCTCCTTGCTGATATTCAACTTCGTCACGTTGTCCTCCACGCGCGGCTTCAGCGTCGACAGGACGTTGTAGGACCCGCGCGTCTGAGCCTTCTCGATCGCGTGTGCCCGTAGCAGGTGGATCCGGGTCGACCAGAACTGCGACATGAACTGCGCGCCCGTCAGGGTGTCAGGTTTTGTACGTAACGATTCCATAAACATCCGCTGCAGATTCGGATCCGACTTGAGCAGCGACTGCTGCAGCTCCGCGTCGGCTTTCAGCTTGTTATCGTCGTCCCAGTAGTTCTTGCCCCCGGCTCCCGTCGATGAGACGGCGCTCGCGATCGCCATAGCGGGCGAAACGCCCTCTCCAGCGGCGGCAGCGGCGGGGGCCGTCTTTGCCGCTTGGATCGCAGCGCTGAGAGCATCCTTGATCGCGTCGGCCTCCGCGCGGGCATTTGCTCCGTTGGTGAACTGAAAAACGTATTGCTCGGGGGCGCTCGCTCCAGGCGGTTGGGCAAAGATCCTAAGCATCACTTTTGGGTTGCTGGCCGGTGTCTGCTGCAGATCTGAACTCCTCGTAAGCAAGTAACCCCGACAACAACCGAAGTAAAAAGATAAAACAAGACATCCTACATACTCGTAATATGCGGCACCATAATCGTCACCGATCCGCCTGCGCCCCCCGCAGCCGGAATCCACGACACGAACTGACGATCCCTGGACATGGTCAAGGTGCCATCCTTCTTCTTGTACGCGGCCGCTCCGCTCGGGGCCGGAGGTGGAGGAGCCATCGTCGTCGTCGAACTCGAACTCGACAGCCTGCACACTCTGTGAATCCACCCATCTGGAGGTAGGGCAAAAAAGGAAAAAAATGGGCGCCCCTGCGGTAGAGGACCTGTCCGTCCGAGGTCGAAGGATGGAGGTTGTTGCTTGAAAAAGCAACACCAACACCTGCGCGAGGCAAGGCAAGGTGAGGTTACGGCGAGATCTAGGTACTTCTTTACTGCTGGGTGACGGCTGAATAAGCTGAAGCCTGACTGGAGCTGTGATGGGTACGGCGTGGTGGATAGGCCACTCGTGCTTTTAGCTCCGGTCTTGGCGTTGGCAGTCTTACTCAGATCGGGTTGCCAAATCTGGAAACAAGCTGGCCTGAAGGGCTCATGTAGATGAAGGATCGCCCAGGTCTGCCAGGATCTAGGGCTTATATACCCTATGTCACGCACTCAGACAACCTGTAAATGGGTCTGTAATTATCTAACATTAGGTGCAGTGAAGTCATCCTAGTCAAAAGACAAGGGTGGCCTCCCGCATTAGCATATCACATACATGGTTGGTTTACAACCCTAACCCTGGTGCCTCCTACAAGTTATTCCAAGGTTGAATATGGTGGAAGACCTGTTTGCCGCACTCTAACAGCCCTTAATTAAATCTGTAATTGTTTGTCACCTGTAAAGTCACTTCTTAGGCTGCAACAGTATTTGATGCGTCAGCGATCAACTGATTCCTAGGTATAAGCCATCCCCACCTGCCAATTCTTGCGTTCTATGGGCTCTAACAAGTCTGTTTTATCAGATAAGACAGACTACATGTCCAGGCATAGATTAGACAGTTGTAGAGGTGTTATGCAAAGCAGTATTGGTTTAGGTAAAGTTGGGTAGGCGCTGAATTTGATATATACAAGATACTATATATATATATATATATATATATATATTAAACGAAACTAGAGCATCATCTGAGTCGTGATTGCTTTCAATTCCCCAATATCAACACCAGTAACAGAATGGCCAACACAAACTTGCTTTTCAACTTTTCCCACATAACGCTAGCAAAACATAAATACGAAGGATAGGAGATCAGAAACGACCCATAATAAGCAATACCGTGTCATGACGCTGGAAAACCAAACCCCAAAAACAAACCAGAAACCCTTGCCGCTCACATCTGCCCATCATCAAATCACTGGTATCAACAAGCGCTCCAGAAGTCGGAAGACCGGGGTATATGAGGATATGATCGAGACAACTGCAAACGGAGAGTGCTGGTAGAGAGAACACGCCAAGTCGACAGCCCAACGGAAAGATTTAGGACAGCCTTTCCCACCAACTCACTTTTTGAACATGTAGTGCCCGTATAGGCCGCCCACATCGCCGACGGCAACCGGGATCTTCCTCATTCCCCACCACCTGGCGCCCATCTTCCACCACCGAGACCCGTCGTCAGCGCGTCGCTGGACATCCGGAGCGGGCTCTCGCACGAACCATCCTCTCCGGCCAAGCTCCCGAACGGCCCAGCCGATCTTGGATTTGCCAGACTTGGTCCGCTCTCCCAGCGGTGTGATGATCTTATCGCTGAACTCGAGAACCTCAAGGGGATGGCTCTTGGAGGAGATGAGAAGACAGGTGTTCGTGTTGAAGATGGCGGTCAGGGTTATCTGAGGAACCTTGGTCAAGTCAAGGTAATGGAGGGCTGGCGGCGTCCAAGTCTGTTGAGTTTTTCCCTCGCCAGAAGGGCGAGGTGGGACGAAGAAGGAATTAAGATCGTTGATGGAGAGATCCGCAGAGCCCAGGCCAAGTTCCTCCAGATGCTTGGTCAGAGGAATAAGGGCTGGCACATGTTCGGAGGTGATCTTTGCGCCTCCCAGATTCAGGGAGCGAAGTGAAGACGGCAGCTTGGGAAGAAGAGCGGTGACGTCTTCACTATCGAGGAGTCTGTAGCGGGAGACATCCGCAAGGAGGTTCAGGTACACGAGAGAGTGAGAGACAGCGGGATGGGTCGTCAGGAATTCTACGATCTTAGGCCCTGTAAGACGCGTGCACCGGGAAAGGTTCAGATGGGTAATACGCGCGGTGTGAGGGATAGAGAATAACGCGGCTTCGGTGATCTGGGTATGGGCCACATCCAGGTGGGTAAGGTTGACCAGACGAGGGAGGAGAACCTCAAAGGCAGCCGCGGACAGACTGCTACACTCGTGGAGCGAGACGCGCTTCAACATCGGCAGGGCTGGTGGAAGACCTGGGCCTTCGGTCAAGGCCTCAAGGAAGTTGGCGGAAAAGCCGTGAGACGAGCAACCGCAGAAGTCGACCGCTCGCAGGTTGGGCAAACCAGTAAGCAATTTCCGCACAATGGCCGCACTAATATCATCCTCAACATGCTCCTGGAGCAGGCACTCTTTCAGGTTGGGAAGCAACTCCAAGCACTGAAGCAAAGTCTTGGCGGTCAGGTTCTGGATCTCTACATTCATCTGCTTGGTGCGGCCCAAGCCCACGGAGGTGAAGTGCGAGAAGTCCAGGCGCCGGACCAATGTGCCCAGGGCAGGGTAGTGGGAGATATGGTTGAGGGCTTTGGAGAAGATGACCGAGTGGGGGATTGTGATGTTTCTGTACAATACGCTTAGAGTCGCAGAGTGCAACGTTTTGGACGTCAGAAGACATGAGATAAGGTCCATATTTCGCGGCGTGTAGCCGTTCGGAGGAATATCAAGTGCTAGATTGGATATGATTTGATCTGGGTCACATGTCAGTCCCCGAATAGCGCACGAAAGCAGGGACGAGCATCTTACCAAGAACCTCAGCCGGGAGCCTCTCCAGAGACGCACGGCCCGGTTCCTGCTTCTTCTCTCTCTCTTCATTGGCTTTCAGACCGGGCCGGAGGCTCGGGGTCTCCCAAGCCCAGCCTCTGGAGTGGCTCCTTCCCAGCAGGTGGAGGTCGCTGTAGCTCTTGCTGAGGCTCCTTCCGCCCAGACGGATCTGCTTCCAGCCCAGGAAACCGCCGCAAGGGCAGCAGAAGTCCGGGGTCTGCTGCATATCAATCGTGGTGGCGCTGGATGCGGTCCCGTCTTGAGGGGATGGTGGCGGCTGGGTATCGACGAAAGATTGCGCGATCCCTAGATTGGATGACCGTCAACATGGGCTGTAAGGACGGAGACCGACACGTCACAGGCTATAGCGAGTGCAAAAGAGCAAAATCCCATCGAGAAAGGAAAAAAGCTGAAGCCATACCTGTGACGTCTTCCTTGATGGAGCCGAACGACGGACGCCGTACACTGCTGGACCTCGAATGGGAGTCCGAGGAATGGGTCGAGTGCGGCGACGAGTCCCTCGAGTGGTCCTGCGGGGGGATATCACAGGCGGGAGCGGTGGTGAATCGAGAGAGGGCCGGTTTCTGCTGGGAGGAAGCTGGAGGCGTGACGGACTCCATGATGGCGATGAGAGACGACGGCCAGCTTTAAGCAGCGACTCTGACGCGGACAGGGAGAAGCAAACACGGAGCAGCTTTCCCCGGACCGCACAGGCCGTGGAGGACAGGCGTTGCAGGGAGGACGGAGGGCAAGGAGGGGCGGCGGAGACGGAGGGACGAAGGGATCGAGAAAGTTGTTAGTCACAGTAATGCAGCGGGTGGACGAGCGGCCGATGGCGCCTGCAGCCCGGGACGAGCGTACGATTGAGCGATGGGGACCGGGAGCAGCAGCAGGATGACAGAGAGAGGGGGGGGGGGAGATGCAAGAGACCGCGGTCACACTGAGCAGAGACGATCGAGGAGGGAGGAGAGGAGCACAAGCTGAATTTTCGACGGCGATGCCGCCAGCGGGCCCAGCCCAGCGGGCGCTGGAGCCGTCGGGCGAGGCGCCATGGATCGAGACCACATGGAGGCAAACGACTCGAACGGGCTGCCGACGGAAGGGACCGTGGGAGGAACGGACAGGTCTTGGGTGTGGAGAGCGTGAGGTCGACGAGGTGAAGCTGGGAGCTGTTATCGATGCATGCGGCATGGTGTTGTGTCCGAAAAAAAAAGCAGATCGCTTAGCCCCTGCGCTTCACAGCCTACGGGCCAAGAACGGTCTACATCGTACGTCTATTTTTGACCTCTTGCCCTTGCATGTGAAACGGTGGTTATCCTTCTCTACAAACTTTTTTTTTCTCCATGTCAAGAGGACTCTGTCCGCAACGGGATCCCGTGTAGACTTGTACAGACAGAGGAGCAGGCCAAGATGCGGTCAGGATGGTGTCATGGTCTCCGTCGGGGTCAGTCTTCGCTACCCTGCATTCTGTGACATAATTGAAAAGCAGCGCCCAGCCCGCCCGTCGCCTGCCCTCGTCCTCGCCGCTCTGATTGCTCCAAGCGGGCCGGTAACCCCATCCGAGGAGCAGAGCACGACACTCACCAGACCGGGCACGTGTTCTGCCCTGCTCGACGCCTCTGTCTTTCCTGTCTGCGCAGACCCTGCGGATCGCCCGCTGCTGACTGGCCGGCGCCGTGGCCAGATGGGGCGCTGCGCTGGAGCTACCCCGGACGCAACCACGTTCCCCGGCCGCCGACGTCAGGCCTCCTCGCCGCCCGCCCAAACAGCTCATTTGGCTTACCTAACAGGTACTACTTCCATAAGTTACGTCCCTGGCTCGCTGCGTCTCGTCCTTCTCCAAGGTTCGTGAACCTCGAGCCCGCCAAGGTTTTTCTCGTCCTCGCCCCCAGCCACTCCCGTCCTGCCGCCCCCTGCTTTTCCCCGGCCCTCTGGAGTGCGGGGAGGGAGCTGCGCTGTGCATCCGAACCATCCTGTCAGTAGACTATCAAGTGGATCTTTGTTGCGGTGCTCCCTACTCCATACGGAGTACGCGGCGTCTATTCCACAGCGCCTCACTGCAGACAAAGCGGTTATCTGATGCAGTCGCCTGAGTACCTGACGTTCCTACTGTACAAAGCGGAGGCCAAGCGGCTTGTCCAGACCCCTTGCAGCTCTCCCGTCATCCCTGACTGCAGAACTCGACTTACTCTCTTGGATTCCAAGATGTTGGAGCGACCTGCCGATCATACAGTGCTTGGAGAAGCCTACATTCACCCGTTTTAGTCTTACCTATGCCGTAGTACGGGGTACAGTACGCCTCACCATCTCCCACCGTTGAACCACAACGCCAGCCATACTGTACAAATTAAGCGATCCAGCAACCCCTAATACACAGCACGGATACGGTGAGTCAGAGACGTGACGACCCCTGTGCACAGTACACAGTACACCTGAAGTCACACCCCGTACCCCGTACTACGTGAGAAGCTTCTTTAGAAAAAGTGGGTACCAGATGCCAGATCACCCAACTCTATTAATTGCATCCATATTTTTTAGCCTGATTTGCAGCCAAGAAAGGGATCTAATGTCTTGGGGTTTTTCTTGGTCAATGGTCAGGGGGAACTTAAAGGAACTCAAAAACGCAGATGGGGACCCATGGGAGGTGATACTCGTCCTATGCGGACTTGGCGTTTTCATTCCATACCTATGTATGGCGTCGAACCGCTGCCCTAGGTTAGGTCAGGTAGCTCTGAGACAACGTTAAAGAGAAGGTTACCTCAAGTTCATCTTGAACGACTGTACTCCGTAACTGAGTCTCACCAAGACAACAATCAACGGGTGCACAGGACTACGGAATCGGAACAGCTCATCGCGAATAATAACAACCATAATAATGAGGCTGCGTAGGTAGGTACCTAAGGTGTACGTAGTCAAGCCAAGCTCGGACTTCAAAGAGATCACGAGACCCCCGTTAGTGGGACGGAAAGTGGAGTGTGCCCGGACAGTTGGTCTGCGGATCTAAGGCCTGTCTGTCTGCGCGGGCCGGAAACATCACTAAAAGTGACACGTCCACTACGGCAGAAGTTAGGTGAGGTAGAACGGCAGTACGGTTCGAGACATTCCTTGCGGAGTTAGTACCTAATTACCTAACTGCTCCTTAACATACTAACTAATGATTAGGTATTACGGACATGGAATCCCAGCAAACTTCTTCTGTGGAATTGGGAGACTTGTGCGGGAATTCTAACTAGTCGATTTAGATCTATTTTTTTGAAGACTGTTTGCTAACCTAGTCATGCTAAAAATAACAAGGACAAAGCCATGGCCCAGAACGGTTACCCCCTAACTTTACCTAGGTAGGTACCTAGGGCAAAGTCTTGTACACTACTTACTCGACAGGTCTAGTCCCTCCGTTTGTTTGGCGGCTCTTGTTCAGACTCGATCTTGACCCAGCTTGGACAGATCCAGACTTTCATACGCGTACATACTAACTGCACACACCCTTTCTCGAAGACAAAAAAGGAAAAAAAAGAAAATAGATCCAACGATAAGATCCACATCATCTATGTATCCGCCTAATCTATCTAGTCTAGTCTAGAAATTAAGCGTTACCGTCATCCATTCTCTCGGATATAAACTAACGCCATCGGAAATTAAATCATTCATTTCTCCGGAGACTTGAGTCTGAGACTGAGTACGAGTCCTGGCCCCTGAATACCTATGAAATGAAGTGAAGCCCCCCAGCCAGCAACGGTGCTCCCGGGTTCCCGGAAACTGGATCTCAGATCTTAGGTATCCACGTTCTCATCTTTCAGCCCCCTTTTTCTATATATATATATATATACTGTATACTTTATCCAGATGTGGTATAAACGGTTACCTACCTACTCCGTACAGACATTGTACTGTACTGTGCTGTACATTAAACTCGAATAATAACAGATCAACCGAGTCATGTCCGAGATTCGTTCATTAATACTAGAGAGACAAAAAACAGCAAAAACAAAAAACAACAAAAGCTCACTCATGTCAATGTGAGAGGGAGGATAGGATACTACAAAAAATTACCCCCTTTATTTTTAGGTAGGTAGTCTAACAGCCAGTATAGCTATTGATAGTTAACTGCATTGTATCGCTGCAACCATTTCATCTATTATTATTATCAATCTTATTTTATTGTTTGCTACCTCCAGGACTCGAAACAAAACAAAATAGATATGAAACCTAGTGCCTTTTCGCTTTCAGTTCTTCTCTTCTCTTCTACTTGTACAATACATTGCGGTTTGATGCGCTAGTTTGCATTGTTAATTAATCAAGTGCAGTAGCCAAAGAAGCCAACCAACTTAAGGAGTGTGTAACGGCGGACCTAAGACTTCTTAGGCAGAGGCTCGTTGGGTTTATCTTGAGGACAGAAAGCAAGAGAAAGAGATGACTAGGCCGTTACTAGCAATGTTGCTATCAGGATTGCTATATGAGTTGACCACGGGGTCCTAATCCCCATGGTTAAGGAGCGTCTTATATACATCCTGAGTTCTGCCCGGAAATACCTATCCGGTGGATCATGACTATAGATAGATCAAAGGATCCAGATGGATCAAAGGATTCAGATGGATCAAATGATTCCCCCTTGTCTGTTCTGCTCATGGTCTCCAGGCTGTGCTGTAACAGAGTGTGAATGGACTGCTGTGAGTCTCAGATCAGCTCAGCTTAGGTTCCTACAAAGTCCAGAGTCCAATCAAGTCCAGTGTTCTTACTTTCTACTTGCTGTATGATAGGATGGTGTATATACCTACCCATCTAGGTAAGTAGATACGGTGTACTTATTTTCCAGGCCGTACAGGCAGTGAATCGAGTCCTCTTCTCTCAGGTTGGAATTCCCGATGAGGGAAGTCTGCTATGACTGGACTGCAGAAAAAGAAATGGAGGGCATATCTATGCAGTCAGTACCTTGCAAGCAGGTCAACGGCGGACGGCTCTTATTCAACCTTGACTGGTTTTCTAGGACGCTTAACAATGCCTTCTTTGTCGACGCCTTGTTGTATGGATACGTGCGGTTATGTACAGTACAGTACTGGACCTTAGCAGCATTTGTATTTTTTCATAGAATCACATATCTTTGGTCCTTCTTTTTTTTTTGTTGCGGAGAGCAAGCAGATACACAACCCCCCTAGATAAAGATAGCTGACAAATAAATAATGAGTATGATGAGAAAATCCATTCTCTTTAATCAACAAAAACGAGTCATGACCAACGTACCTAGGTATCCTAGTTTATTGAAACAAGGTTCAGTTTTACGTATGTACCTGCCTAATGTACATACCCAAGTTCGACACGTCAAGGAAGATGGCTAATTTCGAGACTTACCTGGATAAATACCTCGTATAGATAGATCTATAGATATATACTCTGTTGTAGAAGTGAGGGTCTAGATATATAGCCTAGACTACCTAAGTTAGGTAGGTTAGGTAGGTATATTAGAAGCCCAGTATGCTTGGTTAGGTAGGGCTTAGTCTTAGTCTTCGATGGATGACAGAATACCAAATCAGCATATCTAGATACCTACCTACATACCCTTCGCGACAACCTTAAGAGCTGTTCACTTTCCTAGTCTTAATAATCCATAATGTCCCTGGGGAACAAACCTCAATGTTTGACATCTGGCCGGACCGGACCGGACCGGACCGGACTGGATGATGGGAAAGAAAGGGAATGCATTTCACAGAAGGCCCCTTTGAATCAATCAGCTATGCGCTCGGCTATCAACAATGAATTTAAAGCTCTGAAAGAAGGGATTGAAGCTTTTAACATATATATATATACATACATATATACCAATTAGCAAAAAGTTCAGGTACCATGCAGTAATGAAGTCCATTTCAGATGTGCTACCCTACAATCACAACGAGCCAGCTGAAAGATCGAAGCTATAAGCTGCGTTGTGAAGTTATGGTGGCTGCAAGAATGCTGATGAGACGAGAACCGGTGCCGATGTCGAAGTCCAGCACGTCCACCTGCATGCAGTTATATGAAAATACCCCAAAAGAGTCTACATCCCAATTGGCTAATCACTTAGATATTGGAATCAATGTCATTAATGCATGAAACGATCTGCAACTGTACCTGCAGGCATGATACATGAAACTAGAATATTCCAAACATCCAAACGCCCCAACCCATTCGTTCCCGAAACCCATCACAGTTCTCCAAAAAAAAAACCCATATTATGCTCGTCAATGTTATATAGTATACATGAAACAAGCGGGAGAACCACTGTCACATCTAACTACTTCCCACCAGCACTCCGTCCTCGCTTCATGTTCTCCTTGCACTCGTTGCAATACCACTTGACTGCACGCATATCGAGTCAGCAATCCGCAACTATATATGGACATCACGACAGGAGACCACTTACCATTCTTTCCCGGCGGCTTCGTCAACCCCACACACGACAGATGGAACCACTCGCGCGGACACGCGTCGTTATCGCAAGCAACCATCTCTCCGAAACTGAAATCATTGCAGTAGCAGTACCGCGGCTCGCCCTCGTCCTCCTCATCATCGCCCTCGCGGGATGACTCTTCATCCTCCATCCCAGCGGCATTCGACTGTGTGACTGCCAAGGCGCTGCTCTTCTTGTGAGACCGCTTGACCGGCGCAGCGGCATCCGTATTCCGGGAGGGCCGTGGACGTGGCTGGTTGGACTCCGAGAAGGCAGAAACAGCCGGGGTGGAGGTCTTAGAGGATCTAGCTTTAGTTGCAGTACCAGGTGGAGGCGGTGGAGGAGCCGCTGGTTCGCTGGCCTGGACAGGTTCCGCGGTCTTCACTTCCATGTCCTCTCGCTTTGGAGCCACTGAAGACGCCATCTTGGCAGTAGCCGCATTCGCAACATCGACCGTGGCCTCACGGTTCAGATCCGGAGAAGGCTGGGAAGCAGTTTCACCCTTGGAATTCCCTTCCTTGGCCGTGGTCTTTGTCTCCGTGGGTTTATCTATGAATGGGGCCACGTTAGAAAAAGGGGGGATTACCAAGGCAGGTCCAGATCCGGGAAACATACTGGAATTGGACACGCGGTTCGACGCGGAGGAGGATGGCCTTTGGCGTCCATTGGTGGCCTGGGAGTTGTTCTGCTGGGCTCTGGAGGACTGCGGCCGGGCCGCCGTGTTGGGTCCAGGACTTGGGGCATTCCTTGGAGGGTTGAATGTGCCAATTACCGGGGATGAGACCATAGATGGTGAGCCTGCGGTCGAAGTAGCGGTATTATTCCTACCATCGGGGTATTAGCAACTTCCTGGGTAGTCCGTGTATGGGTTCAAGGTGGCATACCTCTTCCGTGCATTCGCCGCCGCATTGGGTGCCCGGATCCTCTTCTTGGTAGCCTCCGTAGTAGGAGCCTCCTTGGAAGAGGCTCGTCCGGCAGAATTGCCGGTGGCGCTCAAAGACTGCTCCATCGCGGGTGCCGCCTGCGCTGGCTGTGGCCGATCGACCTTCCTGCGCTTCGCAGGGGCAGTCGTTGCATTCACGATATTAAGACCACCATCTCCCACAGAGTGGTCACCGCCCGTACCACCACGTGCCTTGGATGCGGCACCCTTGCGTGCGCCGCTACCACGAGTCTCATCGAAGTCCAAGTCTGCATGGTTGCGGCGGTGCTTCCGGGCTAGCACCGCTTCACGTCTCGCCTCACTGCGGGAGGCAGCTTCGGCTTCATGCAGAGCCGCATCGTGTTTGTGGGAGGCAGCCTCACGGCGAGGGCGCTCGTTGGTAGACCTAGCATCCTTGGCTGCGGCCTTGTTCGAGTAGGCCCAGTGGGTGAGACTACCCAGGCGCGATTCCTCGCTGATCTCACCAGAGATGTATGGGAAGATGGAATCGAGACGGAAAAGCTGACGATCGAGCTCATCGTTCGCGTTGGTGATGACGTGGTTCTTCTCGTCCGCGGTCATCATCAGGTCGGACAGGGTATGGCGGATCCGGTCGAAGAGCAACCGACGATTCTTGCTCTCCTGCGACTCGGCCATATGCGGAGAATCCTATTGTACAAGCATCGCCAGTAAGCATGAATTCATAGACACAAAAGTTATTAAGACCACCTACCCTCATCTGCGCATCCTCCCGGACCACGCCGTCAATGATCGGCGCCGGATTGGGAGGATACGGAACAGGCTGCGAGTCACAGGCAATCTTCAGCAAGTGCTGCAAATTCTCTTCCAGCGCCCATGCCTTGGCATCAACCTCCTTGAGCAAGGAATTATGGCGGCGAAACTCCCTCGGCAGGGCGGTAATGGCGTCGGTGAAGTGCGTGAGGGCCGGATAGAAGCCATGCGGAACGGCGGGGGTCGAAGGAGCATCTGGCGCAGAGTGACCAAAGGCAAAGGAAGAACGGCCAACGGTCTTTGAAGTGCGCGATGGGTTTGTACGGGTCTGGCGCACCGAATGACGCACACCCTGGGCTTGGGAGTTGGTCGACGAGGCGACGGCGGTCGACATGACTGCTAGGACCGATCAAGAGACTGATCCTGAAGGCGCCGAGACGCAGCTCAGAAGAACAAGAGAGGGTGAATCCAAGCAGAGAACACAGTGAAAGGGAGATTCACGACATGGACAAGCAGGAGGGAGGTCAACGAAAAACGATGACCAGATGAGGGTGAGGGACAAGAGGCGCGGGCGGAGAGGAGAGGAGAGACCTGAGCTTGTGATTTCCCATTCGGGAAGATCGGCGCTAGCCCTTTCCGACATCAAATGTAATGCTGACTCATCAAAGGCGGTGTCCGCATTGCACCAAATTTATATACATACCCAACATGGGCAGATCACTACTACAGAGCTGTTGAAGTAGAGAACGTACAGAGAACTACAAAGCAGTACAGAGAAGCAGCCTTGGACAGGTACTGTGTACAAACAACCACCTTTATTTTACACTCTATAGTATAAACCGGCCAGAACCTTGCGGCTGCTCCACTCCAACATGATCACAGCACGCTCAGACTCTGACACCAGTATGACCGACCATGAAATCAACACACTGTGTGACATGCATTCAACCAACGACAAAAGGAAAATGCTACAGAAAGAGACGGAATGATCCAATATGCTTCATCCAACAAAACAGAGGTTCTCTAGAATGCATGCCCATTACGTTGCAAAGAATGACCTCTTTCCCCTGCCACTAGTGCTCCCAGGAACAGATGCTGCGGATGATTTACTCACCCTTGAGCTTGCCCTGATACACAGTGAAGGCCTCCTCGAGCAGCTCCTGCTCTTCCTTGATGTGGCTGGCCTTGATACCAGTGGCCACCGAGGCGCTTGGGGGACGACCAGCGTAGAGGACGTGGCGGCGGTTGTGATGCTCCGTCTCGTTCAGGAGGGTCTCGATACGAGGCTGGACGAAGCTCCAGGCACCGGCGTTAAGAGGCTCCTCCTGGGCCCACACGATGTTCTTGGCGTTCGGGTAGCTGTCAAGGTTCTCCTTGAGCTGAGCCCATGGGAAGGGGTTGAGCTGCTCAACACGGGTGATGGCGGTGTTGCGGATGCCGTGGGCCTCGCGGTGCTTGACCAGAGCGGCGTACACCTGACCAGTGCAGATAATCACCCGCTCAACCTGCTCAGGCGCGTCGATAGCTCCCGAAGCGTGGGCCGGGTCAGGGATGATCCACTGGAAGTGAGAGTCGCCAGTGAACTCCTCAAGAGGCGAACGAGCGATCGGGTGACGGAGCAGAGACTTCGAGAAGAAGATGACAAGGGCTAGAGCAGTGGGTTAGTTTCTTCGAAAGTCAAATACAGACAACATTACAAAGGGTAACTCACGCTTGCGGAACTGGCGGTGGATCTGGCGACGCAGGATGTGGAACAGGTTGGAGGGAGTGGTCATGTAGGCGATCTGGATGTTGCAGTCCTGGTGCTGGCGCTCCAGCTTCTCCTTCGAGGGGAACACACGAGGCTCCTCGTTGCAGAGCTGCAGCCAACGCTCCATTCTGCCAGAAGAGTGCTCGGGACCCTGGCCGTCATAACCGTGGGGCAGAGAGACGACCAGACCGGAACGCTGCAGCCATTTGACCTCACCAGAGGCAATGAACTGGTCAATGATACATTGGGCGTTGTTGGCGAAGTCACCGAACTGAGCCTCCCACATGACAAGGGCGTTGGGCGAGGTCAGGGAGTAACCATACTCGAAACCAAGGCTGAAAGAGAAGTCAGCATACCTGGAAATCATCCCTTCACCATCGGAATTGCGGGGTTACTTACGCTCCGTACTCGCTGAGGGAGGAGTTGGAGATGACAAAGGTACCCTGGTTCTCGCTGATGTGCTGCAGAGGAGTGTAGGTAGCCTCGCTCTCCTGGTCGTGCAGGACAGCGTGACGCTGAGAGAAGGTACCACGCTCGACATCCTGTCCGGAGACACGGACGTGGTGGCCCTCCGCGACCAGAGAACCGAAGGCGAGAGCCTCAGCAGTCGACCAGTCGATGTTCTGACCCTCATCGACGGTCTTCTTGCGGTTGGCCAAGATACGCTTCAGGTTGCGGTGAACGTTGAAGCCCTCGGGAGCGCCGCTAATCTTGTCACCGATGTGTTTCAACAGGTCGGCGTCAACGCCAGTGGGCAGGTGAGGAAGGACCTCAGTAGCCAGCTCCTTGGGAGTCTTGAAGCCGTTCCAGGCAGAGGTCAGCCACTCCTTGCTGGTAGGCTGGTAGTCCTTGCTGCGGTCGAAGCTGTCGTTCAGCATGCCCCAAACCCACTTCTTGTGTTCATCAATGTCCTCTTTGGTGAAGGTGCCCTCCGTGATCAGCTTCTCGACATACTTGTCGAGCTGGTTCTTCTGCTGCGCGATGCGCTTGTACATCAGAGGCTGGGTGAAGGATGGCTGGTCGGTCTCGTTGTGACCCTGCTTACGGTAGCAGACGATGTCGATGACAACGTCGCTCTTGAAGGTAGCACGCCAGTCAGCGGCAACCTGGCAGACGTAGTTGACGGCCTCAACGTCGTCAGCGTTGACGTGGAAAACAGGCGCATCGATGGCCTTGGCGATGTCAGAGCAGTAAGGAGTAGAACGAGCGAAGCGAGGGTCAGTGGTGAAACCGATCTGGTTGTTCACGACGATGTGGATGGTACCACCGGTCGAGTAGGCCGGAAGGGAGTGGAAGCCCATGGTCTCGTAGACGACA
The DNA here is from genome assembly GCF_041956765.1 of Thermoascus crustaceus. Lineage (NCBI taxonomy): Eukaryota > Fungi > Ascomycota > Eurotiomycetes > Eurotiales > Thermoascaceae > Thermoascus > Thermoascus crustaceus. The sequence goes on along the minus strand of NW_027192535.1, from coordinate 909,713 downwards.
CCCTGCGCGGCGAAGGCAGCGTCACCGTGGAGCAGGACACCCATGGCGCTGTTGAACTCCTTCTCGTCGTTGTTGTAGTGCTGGATGGCACGAGTCTTTCCGAGCACAACGGGGTCCTCGGCTTCCAGGTGGGACGGGTTGGCAACGAGAGACAGCTGCACACGCTTGCCGGAAGGCGTAGGGCGCTCGAAGTTCATACCCAGGTGGTACTTCACGTCACCGGAACCCTCGTCGGACGGCTCGGCGGAGCCGGTGAACTCGCTGAAGATGGACTCGTTCGGCTTGCGGACGACGTTGGAGAGGACGTTCAGACGACCACGGTGAGGCATACCGATGACGATGTCCTTGATGCCGTGGTCGACACTGCGGTCAATCAGAGCCTTCATACCCGGCACCAGGGTTTCACAACCCTCCAGACCGAAACGCTTGTCGTTGGGGAACTTGGTGGCCAAGAAAGCCTCAAAGCTGGAACTCCAGATGAGACGGTCCAGGATGCGGCGCTTGTCATCGACGGAGTAGTTGTACGGCTGGGGGATCTCGAAGCGGTCACGGATCCAGTCACAGCGCTTGCGGTCGGGGATGTGGATGTACTCGACACCGTAGGAGCTGCAGTAGATCTTCTCGCATGCGGCGATGATCTCGCGCAGGGTCATCTTCTTGCGGGTCTCGGTCTCGAAGCGGGGCAGGATACCCGGTCCCAGGGTGAACTCCTGGTCCAGGTCCTTCTCGGTGAAGCCGTAGTGCTCCAGCTCGAGCTCCTTGGGCTTGTGGTAGCCGAAGGCCTCAACCTCACCACGGATGCCCAGGGGGTCGATCTTGGCCTTGTGGTGGCCACGAGCCTGGTACGCGCGCACCAGGAGCTGGACCTTCAGGTGGTTCATGATGTCCGAACCAGCCGCAGAGGCAAGACCCATGTCCTGCGGGACACCGCCGGTCGGGGAGGGGATGAGGTTAGGCGGCGGCTGGAAAGCCTGGGAGATGGGCATCTTGCCCTCCTCCATGTTCTTGAAGTAGGTCTGCCACGAGACGTGCACGCTGGAGGGGTCTTTCCGCCACGCGAGGTACATCTCATCAATGTAGTTGGCCGTGTTGCCCTGGAGGAAGGAATCGTTGGGGTCCTGTGCGACAAAAAAAAGCGAGAGGCGCAAAGGAGCGCGCGCATCCTCAGTCAGTCCATGTTCTTCTCTTCTTTTCCCTCTATGCACCAAGTCCACCGTCACCGTGATCCATTGGGTTATGTGTAGTGTAGCTTACCACCCCACGATCCGAGTCCTCCGCAGGAACCGCATAGTGTCTCCGGCCGTCGATGACGGCGAGAGGTCTCCGGGTCGTCAGAGACAGGTTGGCCCTGGCGCCAGAGGGAGTATTCCGGGCGCCGGACGAGAGATGCAGAGACCTCTGGCAGGCCCTGCAGGCGCTGCCACGCAGCAGACCGCTGCCAGAGGCTTTCAGGGTCGTGGCTCTGAGCATCGCGGGAAATTTTTATCGTCGGGAGGGAAGCAAACAGGGAGGAAGCTCAATGGAGGCACGAAGACATATAACAACAGCAGCAGGGATACAGGAGCGGAGATCTTTCTGGACCTAGACAAGAGACGAAAGGGACCAGGCGGATTTCCGAGTTGTCGCCGTCGCAGGCGTCGCGTGTAGTGTTCCCGGAACGGAGCAAAGGAAGTTGGAGGGGGGGGGGAAAATGTCAGATAGAGAACCAGGTGTCGACTAGAGCTGCCGTGCCACCTGCCAAAACGCGGGAGTCATCAGAGAGACGGGCTCTCTAGACGGGGGAAAGGGATATGAAGAGCTTAAGTTCGGGGAGAGAGAGAAGAAGAGGAAGAAAAGCGAGGACAGGCATGGACGGTTTGCCGGGAGCGACGGTTATGACGGCCGCGCTGTGGCTGCGCTGCCTTCCGCCCGTCTTGTGCAGCGCTCCTGAAGTCCCGAAGCCCTTCTCGGCTCCAGCCACAGAGCGTCGCCCGCTGGGCCCCACGCCGGCCAATGCAGTTGTCCGGTTATGTCAATATCCACCGCGCTCCTGGTTGGCAGTCTCTCGTCCAGTCGTTGCGGCACTCGTGACGGCCGCTCGTGTCCTGCTTTACTCATCAGGCGAGCCTTCTGAGTCGAGATGCCACGCTTGGGATGGAGGGCGGCGTTGCCTCTCAACTGGTCTTGCAGAAAGAACGCATTTTGCACGATGATGTATCGATACAGGTAGACTCAACCGCCCTTCCCGAGAAATACTATATACACCGCAAAACCATTATCCTCTGGCAACTTCTCAGCAAACAGACAGAAATAGAAATACCGCCCGAACTCCGCGCCTGTCCGCATATGGATATATCAGCCCAGAGCACCTGCCACGCCAGCAAACATTAGTCGCCCTATGTCCAGATTCGTCATGTCATGCCCCTAGCTCAAACAGGGATGGTGAGGTCGATCCCTTCTAGCTGCCACCCTAGAACCTCTAGAAGCCTGGTGGGTACATGTTATATATATCCTAGCACATCCTGGCCATATATATATAGACAGATCCCGCTCAGATCCTTCCCTGCACCAGAACCTCCCGCTCGTACACCTCCATCTCTCCGCTGTCCCCCGTGCGCCGTCGCTCGAGCACCCATTTGCTCGACCCGTCCTCGTCCGTCTCCTTCACGTAGCTGATGCTGGCCGAGCTGCTCGCCCGGCTGTGCGACCTGCCCGTTCCTGCCTTCACCTTCGACCGCTCGTCTCCGTCGCTCATCGCTGACTTCCCCGCGTCCAGCTGGGAGGCAGATGTGAGTATCGGACTCGCCGGTGAGTTCTCCTCGTCCGATGGCCGGAGTGGCGAGTTGGGCACGTGCAGCCCGCTCGTCGAGTCCAGGTTGGAGTTGGCATCCGCGGGATTCAGGTGCGCTTCCTGCACGCCTGGGAAACTCGCGCGGTTTGACGACGGCTGCTGCGGGTGCGGAGCTGGGCTGCCAGCGCTGCTGCGAGGAGCACTCGCGTTGCTGCCACCCCACGCATCCTGTCGCAGCTTCATCAGTGTGCTCATCTCGTCGTCGATGCTGCCCATGTCAACCAGCTGCGCCAACCCCGGGCTCGACAGGGACGGGTTGGAATGAGCGGCGTTGTGCGCGGTCAGCGAGATGATCGAGTTCCGGGTGCTCCATTCGCTTCTTTCGGTGATGGGCGTCAGACTGGGCTCCCGGAAGTTGGCTCGACCGCTATGGCTGCGGGTGAGACCTTCGATTCCCCGGGGCCCAAAGTAGCCGCCGTAACTGAGCTCGGAGCTGCAACTCCCATGGGCGTGAGCGTAGAACCCGAATTCTCGCCCGTAGAAACCCTCATCATCGTTCTCCAATGCCTCTGCGTTCGCCTCCGCAATGATAGGATCGTCGTCAAATCCGTCATCGTCGTAGTTAAAATCATCAAATACATCCTCAAACCCCATAGCGTCCACCGTCTGGCTCAGGCGGCTATCGTCCGACACCATTCCCGGGTGTGAGTCGGCTGTTTGGGAGCTGCTCTGCTGGCCGATGGACTCTTCGCTCACGCTCGTGTTCCGCTGGAATCTTCCGTTGGCTGCAGCCTCGTTGGCCACTTTTTCTAAAGCGCTGTGGAATGCCTCCAGGTTGTGTTCCGAGAGCACACCAGATTGGGCCTTTGGAGGAGGCCCAATACTGGGCATCCGCTCGGGAAGGCAATTCTGCACCTGAAAGTCGCTGGCCAAGCTTGGGACATGTCTAATGCTTTGGTCTTCTGTGGACTCTTCCATGGATTCGTTTCTTTCGTGGGTGGTGCCGTTGGATTCTGTCTTTGCCTGAGGCACGACAGGTACCACGACTTTCCGCTGATAGAGATCGCTCGTCTCATCGTCGAATATGGACTCATCAAACCGCTCTCCCGCCACTTCAGCGGGAAGTTCCCCGAAATCGCCATCGTCGAAATAGAAATCACCGTCGTCGATCGACTGGTTTCCTCCAGTTCCCGCGCCTGCAGAAGCTGGCGGCTTCATCCCAATGGGTTCTTGATTCTGAATATTAGTACGATTCGCATCCTCGTGCTTTGCGGAGCCTCCGTCCGCAGGTTCAACAACTTGAACCTGGGTATCCTGTGGGGTGTGAAGCGTCACTGAGCTAGGGTCTACAGGACTGACCGGACTGGCCATCACCGTAGGCAAAGCAGGCGCAACCAGTGACCCTTTCGCTATCTTTCCCTGGCCAGTGAAGTTACCGAACTCATCCTCATCAGCGTCGACATTCACCCCAGGAATTCTCTCTTCCAATCCATCATCGTCGTTATCAATGTCATAGTCGTCAAACTCATCTTCATATTCTGAGTCGCTATAGTCCGTCTTTTTCAGCTCCCCCTTTGCTGCCTTTCGCGCGGCTTCCTTTTCCTTGTGCTTCTCTTCCAACAGCTTCTCCTGAACAGAGGAGCCAACGCCGGTCATGTCAAAGCTGAACCTTGACGCATTACTCCTAAGATGCCTTGGTAGGCCAGAAGGTTGTGGTGCAGCATTGTCAGCAGCCCCCTGGGGTTGAGCCTTAGAAGATGAATGCTTCAGCGGTGGCTGAGCAGGTGGTTGCTCAGAAGTCTCAATGGTCTGTTTGACAGGCTTATCATTGCCGTCCGGCAATCTCAAAGGTAAATTCTTAGCAAAGGTAGGAAGTGAAGGCGACTCGCCATCGGAACGAGGAGGCGGGTTCGTCAACAGTGGCGATTGCAGATAGCCTTTATTCTCGACCTGAAGGACATTCTCGTCATCTCCAAAATGCTCTTGGAAGACCGGTGAATGTTCACTACGTCGCTTTTTCTGCTCGTTATCTGGGACATGTAGCTCGTTGTTATGATATCCGTTTTCTGCACCATTCGCCTGCTGCTTGTTTGGATCCTGCGAAGCAGAACGATTCGCAGACACATTCCGGCGCGGTCGTGGCGCTGAAAAGTCATGGATGATCTTCCCACGTATTCTGGGGTCGTAATCATCCGGTAGTGCGGGAACGAGATTCTGAGCACCGATATTGAGACTTTCAGAGCTCGACTTGGACAGGTGTGACGACCGTCTTCGAGCCAGAAGAGACATCGGATTCAAGAGATGAAGCTTCGTCTTCCCCGACTTCTGATGCATATGCTCCGCCGTAAGATCATCCTTGCGAGACGTAACGTTATCCAACTTGAATTCCTTGGGCGAAGGCATCGCCTCCCCTCCAGAACCGAGCCGCATATTGCCTGCTGTTATCCCCCCGTGCGTAGATGACCGTTTATTTTCATCCGACGACTGGCTCTGAGATCCCAGGAGTCCTTTTCCAAACGTCAGTTTCCACGGCGAGCTCGGTTTATAAGAGGATTCGGGCTCAGAATGATCCTTTGATGAAAGCGTGAATGACTGCTGCGAGTGATTGGACTGGGTCGTAATCACAACGGGCACCTGCTTGCTCTCTTCCGGGCTCGAATGGGGGCGGGAAGGGCGTTCTGAATTGGGCGACGGCACACGCAGCGTGGTGTTGTTGGTGGGAGACTGTCGTGAGGTGGTGGTAGTAGTACTCGAGCCGGAAACCCCAGTTGCAGTTCCAGTTCCAATCCCAGTCCCAGTCCCAGTGTTGTCCGGCTTCTTCTTTGTTGTGTCCACATCCGGCGGCTTCCCGTTTAGCGGAGAAGGGGAATTTGTCTCGGACTCGACGATCGTATCTGCGAGCGTCGGCGTGGGCGGGATGCCGGGGAGCTGAGGGGGGATTTCTGGAGAGTTCTTTGTCGGCGCTGGAAGCGGCGAGTTGGGAACGGAAGACGAACTCGGCCGGCGATGATCTCGTCGCCAATACGAGAAGACCGTGGAGGGTGCCATCGTCTCTCTTCCACCTCTCTCTCTTTCTATCTCTTTAAGCACCTGCAGTGCCGTCACGCAGATGATCGCACTGTTTCAAGGTGCGGAAGATCGTCTCATTGTAGCGACGCTGCACTGACCCTTCGACTCAAAACGGGGTTCCAGGAGGGGGAATGCGAGATAGCTTAGCGGCTACAAACGCTGCCTCGTGCTTAGGCAGACGACGACGACAAAAAAAATATCGATAGATGGCGAAAAAAGGATTCGATATGTTGGCGGGCGCATGCAAAAAAAAAGAAAAAAGGGAGAAAAGAAAAGAAAGGAGGCGATTTATACAGGCCTGTTTAGATTGATGTATTAATCTGATCCAGTCCACTAGAAGCTGGCTCCCGAAGCCGCGAGGTTTGGGCCCGTGGGGCGACGTAATCCTCCACTCGAGCACGAACACGAGAAGTTGCTGACAGCGCGTCGAGTATCGCTAGGGAAGCCACGGGTCATATACCTTATAGAAATTGAGTAAACAGAAATACTTGGGCTCCAGATCAACAGTTTAAATCGTAGCGGAGGGCCTCGTCTCGCCTACTTCTTGCTGTCAATGGCTGCCCACCTGTTTTACTAACAACCTTAGGTACTACTGCTGTGTGCAGCTCAACAGTCAACCAGCCCGTGTTATTCCACGTGCTGAACATGTGGATACACGGCGCCGGGCAGCTGCCTGTGCTATTAAAAACCCACCTTGAATTGCTTAGCATTCAACAGAGAGAAATAATAGGGCTGTGGCCATATGCTGAATCAACATTCATGCACTTTAATTCCCGCGCACCATCGGCTATGCTAATTGTACATACAAAAAAAGAGAAAAGAAAAGAGAAATTTACTAGTTTACAAGGATATCACTTGAAAGAAAGATCACACAGGAAGATCCATCCCATTCACGACGCCAGTATGCATACGTCCAAAGGCCTCTACACCAAAGCAAAAGAAATGATGAATCCGAAGAGGAGCGGATTATCTCACGCTCTGTCTCCAACGATCGATCATATCTCGTTGATTGGGGTCGATGGTCGGCTGCGCCATCTTGGGCTCACGTACGTGTGGCATATCATACCCGAACGTGCCCATCCCCATCTGCCCGATGAAGGCATTACCGTAGGCGGGCATCCCATTGTATCCGTAGGGAGTCGTCATCCCGTAGCCTGGCTGCTGAGGAACGCCCGCCGTTTGATACGTCAGGCTGGGAGGGAGAGTAAACATAGACATCCGGTTTCCGTACATCTGTTGGTCGATCGGTCCACGGTTGAATTGTGGATTTCCGTTTGACGGTCTTCGGGCAGCCGGGGCAGGATGCGCCTGGAGAATGTCGGCCATACTTCTTCGAACCTTCGGGGCTGCACCTCCTGCAGCCTGCTGTGCTTTGGCCTCCTCTTGAAGGCGTTTTCGGCGTTGACCCAGAGTCTCTTCCTCCGGTGCAGGTTTACTCTCCGCTGCAGCGTCGGCGGACTTACTCTCCAGCTGGGCTAAAACCTCGCTGGCGAAATCGCCGCCCACGACGGTGCTTGTCCGGTCTTTCGCTTTGAGACGCTGGAGGCGCTGAGCCAAGGTCTCCCCCTCATCTCCACTGTCCGCCTCAGCGAGCCCCGGAACTTCCAGCCCATGCATGGTGCTTGCGCGCCTTACTGGGCTAGCGCCGTGAGCAACGTGGCCATCGCCTCGTAGCCTTGCGCGACGTCTACTCAGCGGCTCATTCTCCTCAAGCTCTCTTTTCTCCATGAGACCTAGAGGTCGGCTCTCGTTCACCATCGAATTCTTGCCCGCGAAGAGCACGCCCAAGGGCACATCTTCGTCCGGCTCAGCATCCTGCTGATGTGCATCGGGCGCTTCCCATGCCAAGGTAACCGGACGCTGTCGTCTTGCTTTGCTCTGCAGCTGGGCGACTGTGTCCAATTCCAAGAGAGTCGAATGCATTCCGTTGGGGAAAGCAGTGGCAGCAGTACGATTCCGCAGCTTCTGTTGTCGTTTTCTCATCTGGAGTTCAGCAAGGAGCGTGGTCGGTGGTCCAAAGTAAGCTGGATCTTCTTCCTCGTTCCCCTTGACCCCTCCGGCGTTCTGGTCCGCTTCATGCCTTTCCCCGTTAGCATGATAGGAAGTATCTTGGCCGTTATGAATGCTATCTCTATCCTCGTTATATGCATCGTACGTAGACCTACGAAGGCGAGTGGCCTCGGTAGTAGCTTCTGCAGCATCAAGCTCCGTCTCCTCTTGCGCCTGACCTGACAAGACACGACTCTGTCTGAACTCTGAGGGAACTGTGCTCTGTCGCAACCCGAGGGTGCCTTTGGAGTGATGCTTTCTCCTCTTTTCTTCTAGACTTATTGAGGACGATTTCGGTCGCTCACTTCCGTACACTTCAGACCCAACATGCCCAGCAATGGGGTGGTCAGTAAATGCCGTAACCGGTGCATGTGCGGAGGCATCAAGGATACTGTCTAGTGTAGCGACTGCAGAGTTCTCCTTCATCTGGATATCCAGATGAGCAGTAGGTTGGTCGAAGAAGACACTTGCGCGAAGCTGAGGCGGAATGTTTGTTGTAAGCCTTTTACTACGTCTGTTATCGGTCGCCCCTTCATCCTGACCAGCACCCGAAAGCCACGGTGCAGATTTCCTATTCTCCGCAGCGACAGCGTCAAGAAGCTGAGTACGACGTTTCTCACGTTCGGACGCCGGGGGTCTCTTGGATAGTCGCTGGGGCAAGTTCAACATCATAGGTACCGGCGCCGGATAATACACCATGCGTTCTCCCTTTGGAGGTTCCCTGTAGTGTTCTGATCCACTCGCAAGTGGTGGTTTGCTCAGGGAAACGCGCCGTGTCATATCCGGTCCTTTCCCGTGGGGAACGAAATGCACGCCATCAAAGTCCCTAAACAGATTCGTAGCCTGCCGGTATGTATCGCCCGAGGCAGCTGTCATAGGGCGATCATAATCCACGAGTTCTTCATCTTGCACGGGTGGGAGCTCAATGGGCGACTCGGACTCACGAGAATCCTGTACAGGTTGCGAATGGCTGATGTGAGCTTGCGGCGGGGGTTGAGGAGGGGGGAGGATAGGTACAAAGGGCGTAGCTCCGTTCTGTTCTTCCTCATGCTCAGGTTCAGGTACCTGTGCCAATCGAGATCCAGCAGAGGTAGAGCGATAGCGTGTTCCAGCCTGGGAAGATGTCCCCGACCGAACTGAACCCTTGGGGGACGAGACATAACCCCCAGGAGAGTATCCACCGTTCCTCGCCGCATTGTTGACACCGATTATGGAGTTTGAGATCGAACCTGTGGAGAATTTCCGCGTGGGGGATTCGACCCCATGGGCAGCAGCAGAGGAAACGGAGGACCGTCTTTTTTGCTCGAGGTCCATCTTCCGAAGCTCTTCCCCGATGTCGGAATTCAGGCTCAGGCGCTCCGCGGTCCTCTCCAGCCTCTCAACATTCCCGATGTATGCCCCTTGCAGCGACTGCAGGTCTGGGGTAGGATGGCGCAAAGCAACAGGACGGCCGCTGGAGGGGGTTCGCACGACAGGCTCAAGCTCAGGGGACGTGGAACGCGGCGGCTCAGGATCGGCCGTCGGTCCATCATGCTTGGAGATCGGTTCGGTCTGGCGGGTGCTAGATCTCTTTTCTTGATCAGGATCGGCAGGGACTACATCGTAATCGTCGTCTTCCACCATATCATAGCTAGTGGACGTGAGTGAACGGATCATGGAGCCCAGGCGTCCGACGCTATTGGACTCCTCCGTCGTCCTGGCGGTTTCCATGAAGGACCCCCCACCCAGGTTGTCGAGGTCGAGAGTAATCGGTTGGAACACATTGTGCTTTGGGGATGGCGATGGACTTTCTGAGGTGTTGGAACTGCTTGCGTTAGAAACGACGTCTTCGTCGATCTGGGAAATGGCGTTGTAAGCCATTTGGGCGGGCTGAGGAGCAGGAAGCGCAACAACCTTCCATAAAGAACAGATGAACTATTGCGCAAACACAAGGAGCCAGCAAAGCTGATGGGAGCACAGGGTTTAAAGTGATTTTGCCGGGGAGAAAAATGGTCAGACAGGGATTCACTGTCTGCAGATGACAAGCACGGACTCAGGCTGCGGCACGCTCACGCGCTGGATAGGAGGACAGGGCAACCGACGCACAGAGAGGATTGAGACTCGGGCTAAATTTGGATGATGAAGTGGGAACCCTGCGAATCTTGGATTCCTGTTTGACACATTTTCAAGAAACCCCGGAGGAACCGCTGGTCTTGAACTGCCACTGAGTGTCGGTATCTGGCGCCGCGGGACTCTCGACCAGCCATCACTGCCCGAGAACAGAGCATACCAAGTGGGCCAGGACTGTCGGTAGCGTTCGGCTGCGAGCCTCGCTGGTGGAGCCTGCCGTTCACCAGCGTGCGCATCCAGGGTTCTAGAATCCCTCCACTGCTTACGCTGCCTTTTGGTTTGGGACATCTGCCTCGAGCGCAAGCACTGGTGACATCCTCTCTAGTCCTCTCTGTGTTGAATGTCTCTTCGGTACCACCCTTTCCTCACTGTCAGTGCATCCATTGAACTGAAGTCCCCGTTCTGCTTGATCAATCTGCAAGGGGCAACATGGCGTTTTGCCTTTGTTCAAGTTGTCTGTCGCCCGCTGCATTCCAGTACATTCTACGTACTATTTTTGAGAGCATCCCTCAGCCGTCTGTCAATAAGTACTGTATGTACAATTGTTGTCAAGCTTGTATGACCGTTTCGCAAAGCATCAGCAGAAGCTCCTCTTTAAACCATCCTCTCCTGCGTGGCTGGAAACAGGTACTGGTGAGATCAAGTCTAGGTGCTAGTGGTTCGCCGTCCTATGCTTATCGCACTATGTAACGCGCTTTCAAAAAGCACTATTGATCCCTTCGACATGGAAAAAAAATTTTTAACTACTAGGCTATTTACACGATGTCTGAGTGAGCAGGCAAGTCTTCGAAAAGTACTGTGTCACCTGCAGAGTACGTCACTGTGCGGCTATCCATATAAAGATGAGTAGGTTTTTCATGCACATCCTGCCTGCGGAAATACTGCGAAGGAAATTTACCGAGAGAACATAGCAAGCATCCATGTTAGCCAAGTCTAAAGACTGATCGTCTCAGCAAAGATAAGCTAGCTCCCAAATCAGCTGGTGATGAGCGGGCAGTGCGGGCTCTTTGTTATCTTTCCTCACAATTTCACCTTCAGGCCCGCGGCTCCGACAGGAGGCACGAGGGCAAGGTCTACTGCGAAGGCCATGGCAGTTAGACCATTCAGAAACCCGACAGCCCAAATTGTAGAAATAGGGAAACTGGAAATTAGAAAAGAGATCAGCAGTCACTTGGCCTTTACTTCGGAAATGACAATATGCAGAAACCATGGATGCATTTTCCAGCTTTGCCAGATACGCACGATACGAGCCGTGTCAAGACCATGCGACTCGTTATCGGGATCCCGCGATGCGCCAATTCGACGGTCACCGCTATCCAACATGACAAAAACGGGCTTGTTGGCACCACAGAAATCCTTATCAGGGTTTGTGGAGTGCTGAGTCGTGCATGGGTACCCAGTTGAAGATGTGGTGAAGATGCAGGAGATAGGGTACCTCCTTTATCACTGGGCGCCAGCATGATCACCGCCGGGGTCTGCGACAGGATATCTCCGCTTGAATGCAAAGAGCACTCTGTGCACGCAGGTTTTTTTGTTTCCTTGGGTAATGCGGGGATCTATGGAGATGCCTAGGGGAGACGATCATGCTGATCAGCCGACCAAAGGAGCACCTGACCAGGGAGATGATAGAGCTAACAGGACAGCCGAGTTCCGGTCATTATAGTTGAGAATTAAGCAGAGTTAGTGAATTTAAGCGCCGAAAGACTGAATATAGACCGGCTTTTTGAGCGAATACTCTTGACAAGCTATGCAAGGTCGTCTTAACACCAAAGCCAAGTTAGACACGTGCCATATCCATGTGTTCTTTAAACACTGTAATCCACACCGGGCCATCCCGGCAAATGCTGGGGCTAGGCAACCAAAAGGGAACCGTTGCTATACCATCACAGTTGTTTCAAAGAAGTGCGACTATCATTTTAGATACGCAACACTTTTCTTAAAGTCTACTCGTCCGCGTTCTCTATAGAAAAAAAAACCCGACTGTCTTCAGATAAACCAAACCTACAGGCAGACATATGCCTGACAGAAGACTAGGGATGATTGAGGATGATATAAAATACGACGAGACTTGGAGAGTCTTGAGTGGACTGTGGCATCGCATGAAAGCCTTATGGCTGCGTAGCGCGGGGTCCTTCAGCACGTTCGACGAGGCTGAGTTGGTCCCAATCGCGGTTTTTGAAAAGTGCAACCTCCTTTCGAAATGTGCGTTTCGAAGCCGAGTCGCACTTATGATTACCACGCCTCATCGTCTCCAATATCGTAACGGGGAAACTGATGACAGTTTGTGAGATAGACACAAATGGCTACTGCAACGACGGAATTTCGCCATCAGGATTATACGGTCGGATGGGTCTGTGGGTGTATCTTCTGTTGGAGATTCTCTGGGACACATGCTTCACCGATGCAGGAATAGGATCTGCCTTAAGTCAACTCCCAAAAGATCTGGAAGAGACGTATCAATGTTGTGTGAAGAGAATAAACCTCTGGGACGGTTGTGCTCTAAAAGTACTTAAGTGGGTTAGCTTTGCAACCGGGCTGCTTCACATTGAGGAACTGAGGGAAGCTGTTGCATTTGACCTACAAGATGATGTATGGGATGCTGAGAAAATACCTCAGATGGATTTTATTATTGGCTGCTGTGCAAATCTTGTAACTGCAGATTCAACCAACAATTGTGTTCACTTTGCACATTCCTCTGTGAAACAATATCTCAAGAAGGACAGAAGAACCTTTATTCCAGGCTATCCTATTAGTGCAGAAGAAGGTGACCTTGAGTGTGGAGAGCTCTGTGTTACTTACCTCTCTTTCTCGAACTTCGGTCTTCAACTAGAGAGGAGAACTAAGGAAACAGTGGCAATCGACACTCCAAATCCAATTTATCTAGCAGGTGAATCACTGGCATCGCCTCTCGGCAAGCTTTTCTCCCGCAAAAAGAGGGTACGAGGTGCTTGCAAACTTACCTTTCACAAGCACTGCCGAGGTCAACTTCAAGGATGACAGCAGTCGGACACCACTCTCATGGGCAGCAAGGGAGGGACATGAGGCAGTGGTGAAATTGCTGCTTGAGCATGATGCAGACCTGGATTCTAAGGACCATGATGGTCTGGCCCCTCTAATGTGGGCTGAAAAGCATGGTCATGAAGAAGCGATGGAGATACTTCAGTCCAATAATGGCCTGGCATGCTAAACCAACCATAAGTCTGGATACCTCGTTCAATATCTTACCGGACAGCCCATTCACCTCGCCTGCCGATTCCTACTCGGCTTCTTCTCCTCTGCAATGCCTATATCTGATGGCGATCCTCCTCACCATGACGGTCTTCCAAGTAACCAAGGTGTCCGACGAACCGAAGATGCTCTTCACCGCCGCCAGTGTCTAAGAGTCTAACCCTGACCATGTCCGAAGGGAACCAGCAATACTCGTTTCTGACGTACGCCGTCGGAGAGATCTTCAAGGTCATTGGCGAGAAAGGCAAGCTTTGGCTTTCTAAGAACCAAGAATATCATACCCATCAAGTAGGGTGGATATGTGAAGGGATTGATGAAGAGATGTGAAGTTCGGGACTTTGGGACCAGTTGAAGCTCTTGGTTCTATCTAGCGCCTATATCAGAGAATATGAGACTGATAGAGAAGGAATCTGATTGACGGCATTGAGCCCAAATTTATAGGCAAGTCCCCTTCTTTGAGCGCTTTAGAATGCTCCAGAAGCCATGGCTAATTTTTTGATCTCAAGACTGCAGGTTCAACTACCCGAGACCTTTGATTCCTTATATAAAGAACTCGGTATCCCGTTTTGACTGAGATCCCCGAATCCCCCGGATCCGTGAAGGTAAGACCGGGTTGCGGTCTCATACCGAAGGGAGCATTCCGGTTGACTCGAGACCACGGAATTGTACAATATGGAACAAAAACTTCGCCAAGCTTGCGGTATAAATTATGTATACCATGCACTTTACCTGGACGCTTTTGTGTTGTATGCTTCGTCACAATCCATCTGCGGGATTCTCGGTATCGAATGCAGTCCTCTGGATAAAAAGCCATTGCCGGAGGAGGTGTTGGCAGAGACTAAAATTCTTGAGAAGGTGTTGTGTGAATTCATGGTATATAAGCCAAATACCTAACTGAACATACTCTTCATCAATCTATCTATATCGTGCTCGCAAGTGGAGAAGACAAACTTGGCATTTATGTGCCAAGTAAGGAGAAAAATCTACATAGATGACAAGAAATACCTACTGGTAGAAGCTTAGACTGTGTAAGTACGGAGTACCAACGGAGTATCATATCGCCATACTCCCATACATTAAGCTGGTGATAGAAGCTCTCTCATCGGTCCGTTGGTAAATTTCCAAAACGGAGTGACAGTATGCCTGAGGGTAGCGTCTGCGGGAAACGTGTCCCACGTGATCCAGCGCGACTTTTGGGACGCGACAGACCAATCTACTGGGATCCATTACTAGCAGCATAGAAGACGCTCAATTCGACTTACATTTTCCGTTCGACAGAAGCTGCCGTCCAATATGTCCTATTACGATATCGATGCCATATTAACTGATGCACAGGTGAGTCTCCCATACAGTGCTTCAACAAACCCCAAAAAATGACCTAGCTAATCCCGCCGCTAGAAAATCCCATGTACATTTGAGCTTGAGGTTCCGGGGCTTGGCATTTTAGAAGGCAATCCGGGCGAAAATGCATGGCGTTTCATTTCCCTGCGGCCTCTTTCTTATCATCACCTCACAGGACTGATAATTTCATAGATCAAAGCGGGGACCCGCGTCGACCTTCCACTATGGCTCGGAGAGATGCTTTCCATAGGGTAGGTCACTCGCGACACCTATTCTATCCAATAGCCTTCCTCAGCATCTAATTCTGGTTAATGATCACAGTGCCCGACTGGGAACCTCTCGTCTAGTCACCCTTGACCTGCCATCTGCGTTGTCAGAAAGGGTGATGAACGCTCTCAAGGCGGACCCGCGCACCGTCGATCTACGCTCCCTAGCACCCCATTTCTATAGCCTAGGCGTTAGAATCCTAGAGCTCTTCGAGGAGGAGGAGATGGTAGATATCTTGAGTGATGTATGTCAAATCGCAACGCTTTGCATTCAGCGTTTCAGAATACTGATAGCTGTTTCCAGACGTTTAGAAAGCGGGCAGCAGAGATTGCGGACCACGCACATAACCCGCGCGGTGCTCTCGGAGAGGGTGCGGAGTTTTTGCGAGGCTTGGATGAGACGGAGAGGCAATGTAAGTCACTCATTACCAGAAATTCCAAAGGGTGTCCTTGGCTTATTGACCGTATAACGCAGTATTCCGTGTCGCCCATGAAAGCGCCAAGGAGATGCGTATCTGGTCTGGAGAGGCGAAGAAGAAATGATCAGGAATGGGATGGGAAGTTTCGTGCTGTTCAAGCATATGAACGGCTGGAGCAGGTCTCGCCAACGTACGATATTGCAAAAGGGTCAATTCAGAATCACGACTAACAATGGCAATAGCAGTTAAATGCTATTTGTGTTAATAGGGAGCTTTTTCTGCTCGTTGATATCAACCAAGTAAATTGTACATGTTTTCAAAGACCAGAGAATGATCCCCAAACTTGGAGAGATCCCAGGAAATCGATCGTGCCGGTAATTTGCCAGGCTAATATACCCTTATGATAGTAAGTGGAAACAAATCTTGTTGGAAAATAAATATATGTATAACTTATCATGGTTGGACGTTGACCTTATGATGTACGTGCCAATTGGGAAAGGCTCTCGATCCCCTAATTCTATATGACCAGTATACACGGCTGGTGTTCTGTCTCTTCTGAACACTACCTAGAAAGGATAGGACATGCAATTAGTCCTGATAATAAGCATCTCGACCCAGCTCCAAACCATGAAATGTACGGAAGACTGGAAAAAAAAAAGAAAAAAAAGAAACATCGTCATGGAGGATAACCGGGCATTATTCAACGGGGCCATCATTAGACGATGTCAAGAGGTTTCTTTTTGTGTCCTGTTTCCAGTCCGGGGACCAAGGGAGAGAATCGTACCCAAGAAGACATCTGCAAAGTACTAATTGAAGTGTCTTTGTCATTGATTAATGATGAGGCTGCCCGTGACACTTGCGACTCAATACCTTGGCATTCAGCATCTCGTCCGCAGCCCTGTACATGGGCAACCGACATCTCATATACAACTGCTCTGCCATTAGACCTGTCATTATGTTCTGCTTCCCACTGCAATGATTACCTACGCCCTGCAACTAAACGACACGTGCGCCAGTGTTGCGAAAGAGAAAACAGAGAGCATGTCTGCGAAAAGAGAATGCAGTAGAGCGAGAAAAAGGGTGTTGAGAAAGATGGATTGTTGAAAAAGAGGGGTGTTTATACTCCCTCAACACGACACATTGGGTAGGAGACATAGCCGTCGCTCTTGCCTGATTTTGATCTGTTAGTGAGAAGTTCACTTAGAACTTACCAGTGGCATGGATGATCTCTGGCACGAAGGCGCCATCTCCCTTTCCCTTGATCAGATGGTTCCCGCCTGTTTTGGTGGTGACCAGAGATCGCAGGTGATTGTCAACAATTAGGTACCTACACACGTAGCAACAGAGACTAACCAGCTCTTCGACCTCGGATTCTTTCCAAAAGAGATGCACTGCAGATAAGTTGAATAATGTGATGTGCGCAAATACAACCCTCAGGTCTAGTATGGCTGCAGCAACCTACAGCTGGTCAGTAAGATAATGCAGACCCATCCTCTGCTTCACTCCACAGGGTGGATTGTACAGCAATTCTCCTCCCACAGCCGGCACGACGGTAATGCCGTCCCTTAACCGCCGAACGCTACCGTCGCCGAAGGGACCACCCTGAAGTGCGGGGTATATGCATCCAGGGAGGGATCACTTCGGGGCTATTCCTGGAGGTCAAACCATTGTTGGATACGGCGAATTTACATCGAGTATTGTCGCTGGGACCACATACTGGACTGGTCCGATGTATAATTGAACTTCACCATTACGTACGGTGCTTTCGATGCTAGTTAGTAGCAGCTAGTAGCAATGTGTCTCGGAGCACCACAGCCGTTCGGATAGTGAGGGTTCTCCAGATTTTCTGGACAATAATTTTCTGAAATTGGATTAAAGAAGGCTCCATTTCTAGCGTAACGTTCTTGATTGCGTTGAAGATAGTAGTGTAGTTGCCATAAGCGCTGGGCCCACCTAAGGTACAGTTGATATAGTGGCTCCCAGGACTGAATTACATATACACAGTATAACAATCCCTAACGCAGTAAGCATTTAGGGCTTATCATACCCGACAAGTCGTCTTTTCTTCAACAAGGAGGCAGCGCGCGTTCAACTGGACCGGAGCTCAAGGGCTGCTTACATTCCATTGATGAATTTGGAGCAGTCGATTTCCTGCTTCGGGAATTGGCGCTTTCAGCTGTCGACAGAACGATTGGACCAACCCCCGCGTCGAGCAACGGTCGACTAGACGATACTATATACCTCAAATTTCCCCTCTCGGGGGCGACTGCATGGTCTGTCAGACGAACGGGTGCCCTGAGCTGTGTCTCTTTCCCAACGTGTTTCATGCTGTGCATGAAGTATACAGCCTACAGCATCACACGCAGCTGCCCCGCGAGCAAAACTCGCGAGTTCGTCCGATCACCGATGAGATCTACCGCAAGGTGGTCCTACCCCGTAGGAAACTGCATGGCGTGGCTGGCGTTCTGAACGTATCAGATTATCGTACCGCTCCACCGAACCGGGAGTAGCATCGAGTGACAGAGCCATGGAGCAGTGAAACTCAGTTTGCCGGGATACTGTCCACGGAACAAGGTTATGAGATAATTCAATGGTCTCTTCAGCCACCGTAGATTCGTTCCCACCAGAACCAGCTGTTGCTATTATTAGCCGAGATCGAGAATTGTCAGATATTCCGGCCGCATCCGAAGGAATCTCTTGAAAATTGTGGTGGAGTTCTCTGCTACTTGTCAAAAACTGACAACATGACAGATGCCTGTGGAAATAAACATGGTTCGTGCGGAGTAAGGGGGGGGGGGCCGGCGATCCTCGAGGATTGCCGCCGTCTAGTGAGACTCAGCGCGGGTAGGGAGGCCATAGTGCGCGGAGAATTCAGTAGCGACTTGCGTAACAGGCCGGACGCCAGGCCAGACGCGAGGCCAGCTCGGGCGCGCCGGCCCCTGAAAAGCCGTGGCCGGGCAAGGGTGAGAAAGCACCACGACACCGGGCAGCTCTCCGATTGGGACCTCCCCAGAGATCCATTCCTGTTGAGATAGACCGAGTCGTACGCGGTGCCAGCGCCAGTGGAGCATCGAGGAGACCGCTGGTGGTGCGGTCAGGTTTCCTGCCCGCCGCTGTCTGGACTCTCAGCGTCTGGATCGTCTGTCGGCGCGGTGGTGCTGGGCGGTGCTTGCTCCGTGCTCAGTGCTGAGCGCGTCCACACTCTGGCGAATTTCCGTCTGCATCCAACCCCAACCTGTCCTCCTGCATTGTCCTTCCTGCACCCCTTTGATAAGCAGCAGCCATCTTGCATTTTCAAAAGCCTTCTGTCAGTTCTAGAATCCTCAGCTGTCCTGCGCCTGCCTCCACACCTTCTCCCCCTGCCCCCCTACTCGCTAATGCAGCTGATTGTGATTGTGACCGCCCTATCATTATCTGCATTCCTTCTTACGCCTTTCCTCCCTTTGACACCCTCGCGTGTGGCAAGCTGAGCGCGACTCTACGAATTGTGCCCTTTACAACGGCCAATTCCCACCTCAGGTATCCAGCCTTGACGACCTGAGTCCTCGACGAGTTGATTCTCCCTCCAATGAGGGTTGTGGCCCCGTTGGCGATATCCGTTGTGCTGTGCCGTTCCACTCCGCGCGCCACCCGCGTGTACCTCGTCTGCGAGACACATCAGTAGTACTGTTCACCCATAATGGACAGGGACTACCAGAGTCGTGGCTCTGCCACGACCAATTCGCCATTGCGACATGCTTTATATTATCCAGACGTGTCATCGCCAACCAGATATGCCTCCCCGAGGACTCGTGAGTACCCAAGTTCCGCCTCTTTGGACCGCATGGCATGATATAATTGACTCATTGGTATCCTTAGGTGGTTCTGATGGTTCATCATCCTCCCGCTCCAGGGTCAATGGCAAGGGGTCGGCGAATGTTCCACCGCGGATCAACACAGGTAGGCGCTTTTTGTCTCATTCCCCTTACCGTGAACAGCGGTGTTGACCATCCAACAGAGATTTCCAGGATGGCAAGGAACCAACCGGTGATCACTGGACAGCCTGCAACGCCTCCGCCTCGGGAATATCGTACGTTGTGCGTTGGCCATAAATGGCATCAGAATGCTGATGGTTTTAATCCTACAGGAAACTCGGATTCTGGGTCATCATCTCTCGTGAACCCTACCTCGACCCTGCTGCAAGATCTGATCAAAGAGCAGCGTGCGACACGTGGATCGCGGTCGCGAAGAACTACCATGTCAGACTACGCGGCTGGAAATGGCGTGGCAAGCACGCCGGCTTCTACGAACTCGCAGGATGAAACCGCATCGGAGAAGCAACGGAAGATCAACGAAGCCCTGTCAGCTGGTCTTAAACAACCCCGAGAGATGGGAATAAGGGAAATGGATCAGGTAAGTGCCGAATGACAATGCTAGTCTCATATGGTCTAACGCTCTGCCAGTACGTCTCCAAGATGAACAAGCTTAACTTCGACCTCAAGCTTGAGATATTCCATCGCGTACAGCAGACTGCTGCACTCGAGAAGAAAGTAGAGCGGATGCGGGAAATGGAAGAAGAGCTTGAGAGAATGCGCGAGCTGGAGGATGAATTGGAGGAGCTTCGCGATGTTGAAGAGAACAACCAGAGATTACGAGAATCAAACGAGCAGCTGCGGCTGGAGCTAGACAAACGAGACCAGGCTGTTACAGAGGCAGTTGAACTGATTTGCAAGCTCGAAGCAAGGATAGAGGAATTGGAAGCGGGTCGAAACGAATCCCGGCCAGGTACTGCCCGGCCCCATATTCGAGACGGCCTGGCCGAGATTGAGTCTGCCGAACTTTCTACGCCAAAGCCGAGGCTCGCCATTCATATTCCGGAGAGGACTTCATCGAAAAAAGGCACAGGTTCTCTTGGCTCCCTTCGAAGTCGCTCGGACGCCTCTAGCTCTCGTCGCCCGCGAAGGACACCATCTTTCCTTCGCGAAGAGAACAAAAACACAGCCGCTCTGCGCAGTCTCTACGTGGCCGACGACAACAAATCTCACAGAACGTCTAGTATACTAACTAAGACTGAGAGCTTGCAATCTACTACTACCAATGAGACCAACGAGCCGGAGTCTCCAAGACTAAGCATCCTCAGTGAGTGCAGCTACTTCGACCCGTATGACAGTCCGGTTCTACCGAGTCAGGCCGCAGCTGAGGCCGCAGCCTTGACCGCTAAAGCCTCGGAAGCCTACCGGTCGGATCTCGAGGAGGAAGAGAGCAAGATTGCTCGTATTGACCAGTGGATCCAGCCTCGGGAAGAGGTCTTCGAGACCACAGCACCAAAGCCAAGAGATCGAGCAGTGTCCGACATGGCCAATGGAGCTCAGGTGCGAAGATTAGGGAGCGCCTTCCAGCCCAAGTATGCTCCCAAGCCACATCATCATGATACTCCACGTCTGGACGCTCCAATATTCGGCGGTGGAAGACTGCCACCGACCCCGGATACAATGAGTACATCACACCCGGGTGCGAGCCGCGGGTCAAATGGCAGCATCGCTGCTGAGAAAGGTCAATACGATCGGGCTTCTTTGTATCTGAGGCGGAAGCTCGGCCGCCCACGTTCTGCAGGTGAGATGACAACACGGCCAAGCACCGCCGTTAGTGGTACATCGGGGAGCATGGAAATGACGGCGAGCGATGCCATACATGATGGCCGGAGTATCCCCGGAGACGAGTCTCCTAGCATGTTCCCTGCGTACCAATACCTGGCTCGCGGGTCTTCTAAGGCCACTCGACTTCTAGGTCCTGGAACCCCGAGCAACCCGAAACTAAGCTGTTACGGTGGCGATATTATGTTCAATGGGGAGGGTGTCAAAGAGCCTATGGCCAGTGGGAAGAAGGATTCTACGTCCTCGTTGAAATCCGTTGTATCGAGGCAACTTGGACTGTCCTCGTCCTCGTCACCCCCTATGACCCCTTTGACCCCAGAGGATTGGCTTGAAGCCGCAAAGTCTGGCCCTCGCTCTAAAAGGGAACGAGTTGACAGCAAAATGCAAAATGAGCTTCCAGCCGGAGAGCCTACTCTTGATCTTCAAATCCTTCCTGATTCGGAACGAATTCCAAGTCGCGCGTCTCTCTCTCGCAACAACAGTAAACGTTCGAGTGCTGGAGAGTCGCAGCTCCAACGCAATCCTTCGCTTCGTCTGCGCACGTTAGGAAACAGTCCACAGCCGAGTCCTGAGCCTCAATCCCGACGGCGGTTCACTCTTCGGCCCCTCTTCCTTAGCCGCCGTAGCTCTCAGAAGCAACAACAGGGTCCAGCATCGGATCCAATCGACAAGGATGGGGCACCTTCTCCCGTGGTTCGCAAGACTAGACGTCTGAGTAACCCAAAGCATCTGAAAGTGAATTCGGTCAGTGAGGGTATAATGGGCTCTGGTCCTAGCACTGCTCTCCCCACTACTCCCCAATATGTCAATGGAGCGAAGCGAGACACTGAAAATAGTATCATCTCGCGGCAACGTAGCGAGTCAAACCCCTTGGCCCGTGTGACGTTCTCGCGTCCTGGAACGTCACAAAGCACGTCGCAAAGCACGTCCAACAGCACGGAGCACAAGCGACGGAGTTCGATTGGGATCCTCGGATGGATGAAAGGAGCAACTCAAAAAGGTTCCGGGCGTAGCTCACCTGCGACTCCGTCCTCACCTATCGGCGCACTCAGAAAGAAGGAAGAAAAGCGATTCTCCCTACCTTTGAGCCGTCCCTCTTCTAATCTTGCAATGGCTGCTGCTGCTACTGCTACTGCTATGAATGATGACATTACAACAACAAACCCTTAGGCGGCGCTCACGACGAATGGCGTGATGACTGATCATGTCTTATTTTATTATCACAGTCCTTGAGCATTCTTTTGTTTCGACACGGACGACTAGCACGCTGTTTCTTTTGGAGTTCTTGGTCACGCACTACTGTACATATTTGACATGGGCCATTGTCATGTTTTTGGGACCAGCCACGGAAAAGCGAGCGTTCGATTTCTTTTTGTCATTGGGATATCTCGGCGCGTTTCCAAGGAACAAACACGAGGCGTATTGTGTCATGGTTGCAGGACTCCTCACGATTGTACTACTTGGGACATTTCTTGCGAGCTTTGTCTGTTTGTTTGTCTGTCTGCATCTTTTTATCTGACATGATCTGCTGGCCTGCATGATGCGCACCGGAAACGGAAAACAGATTCCCCTTGAGTTCTTTGCCTTTCTCTTTTTTTATCTTTTTCCTTTGTGTGGGATGGCGTTCCTCGTGCTTGGTTGGGCGGTTTGATGACCCAGGCCGAACAAAGGCTTTTCATACTTGATTCCCAGTCTCGTCTTTTTTCCTATGTGTTCTTTCCGAGCGTCGCTGTCATCATATCCATTTTGAGCGTCTTGTACATACCTTGGTCTATCCGACCACATTTCCTTTGTAAATAAATGGGTGGCTCACGATTGCTTTTGGTTTATCTTTATCCGTCTGTTGTACTGTGCTTTTGCGTTTTTGCATCCTTCAAGCCCTGACTTGATTGCATCTCTCTAGATAGCTTTCTGTGCATGCCACCGAACATAGTCCATAACATAACCAATGAATGGGCTTGAAAAAACTAGAACAATTTATTGACGTCAGAGCTGTATCTAGTAGTAACCTACGGATATTTCCCTGTTTGGTGGACCCATCTATGCATTTGATTGGTGACCCGGTAAGTTACTACGTAAGTACCATGGTAGGAGCTCTAGGAGTTTCCTTAGGTTCTTAGGTTCAATAGATCTTTCCATTAGATACTATCCTAGAGAGACATACAATGCATAACACCCTTTTCTACTTTTTTGTTGAACAAAAGATGAAAAGGGCTGAGGCCGCTACGTTAATCTATAGAAGAGGGGGAGGGGCGTTCTTCGCTTAAGCGGCGAAGCGCTTCTCGGCGGCCTTCCAGTTGACGACGTCCCAGACGGCCTTGAAGTACTCGGCCTTGCGGTTCTGGTACTGGAGGCTGTACACAAGATAGCGGTTAGTATCGTTCGGTATAGAATATCTCCCTTGGCATCAAGTTGCAAAGGGATGGAATGATGACGAGAAAGAAACTTACTAGTAAGCGTGCTCCCACGCATCAATACCCAGCAGGGGCTGGAACTGTCCGACAACGGGGTCCTGGTTGGCGTAGGTCTTGATGCCGATCAGGCCGGTCTCCTTGTCCTTGACGAGCCAGGCCCATCCGGAGCCCTGGATGCCCGCGAGCGCGGCGTTGAACTTGGTCTTGAACTCGTCGTAGCTGCCGTAGGTGTCGTTGATGGCCTTACCCAGGGCGCCCGACGGGGGCTCACCGCCGCCGGCGCTCTTGGGGGCCAGGTTCTCCCAGAAGAGGGTGTGGTTGATGTGGCCACCGCCGTTGAAGTTGATGGCGGGCTTCAGGGCGATCTGGGCCGCGACGTCGTTCTTGGCCTGGGCCTCCTGGAGCTTCTCGAGGGCGGTGTTGTAATTGGTCACGTAGGTGTTGTGGTGGTTCTTGTGGTGAAGCTCCATGATCTTGCCGGAGATGGCGGGCTCGAGGGCGCCGTAGTCGTCTGGTCTGTGTGTTAGCCCAAATCAGTTTCCAATTCCCGCTTAGCGGTCAAATTCAGTTATATAAATCAATGGATTCAATGCAACGGGTTCAATGGTTTTGGTGGTTTAGTTCTTTTATATTTCATGCATGTTCCAATGGTCATTGTAACAAAAAAATTCCACAAGCAGTTTTGCGCCAACATCAACAACAAATCAATCAAAAAAGAACAATTAATTCCCCGCACAACCAATGAGGAGCGGGGCAATGTAATCAAGGAACATTCAAAACCCATCGCAACACAGAAGGGGGAACAACGGCGGGCATAAACATACAGGTCAGGTCAGGCAGAGTCGCCTTGCCGCGGACGAAGCTGGTGCCGGCGAGACCAGCAGTACGAGTAGCCGAAGCTCCGGCACGCAGGGCGGCACGGGCAGTGGAGGGACGAACAAGGGAAGCAGCCATGGTGGATGGGGATGCTTTTGCTCGGATAAACCGGGGGATGGAACAGCTATCGAGGATGATTGACCTGGAGGTAAGAGAGAGGGGAGGAAGAGAGAAAGAAGATCAATTGAGGGGAGAAGGAGACGCCGGATCGGAGAGAAGGGACGAGAAGCGTTGATGAGACAAGTCGCTCAACGTCATCGTCTCGGGCCCGCCTGTTTTTCCCGCCCCGACACGGCTGCTTCCCGTTTGGGTCTGGTGGAGCTGGTCCGCTGAGAGCTCGATTTATCCTGAGCCTCAACCACCACCGCCGCCACCTTCACTTCCACCGCGTCCGCTCGTTTCGCCGAGGCCAGATGGCATTGCGCTGCACGCGTTGAGCGCGTTTCGTCCTTCTCTTCTTCTTTCTCTGTTGTAGCAGAGCCGCTCTGCCAACATGGATTCGCCGTCCAGATCGCCCTACGCGGGCCAGAAGCGCAAGGTCGAAGACATGAGCTCCGACGAAGAAGCTGACGCCAGGCCATCCTTTGGCTTTCGCGGATTTAACCGTGCCTCCTCTCGCTCTGAATCGCCCCCGGCGTCGACTGGCCTGGGAAGCGCAGGTCGCAGCCCGTGGAGCAACATGATGAACCCGAACTCTAACGCCGGGACCCCCAAGCCTGGAGGCAGAGGCGGAGGTGGAGGCGCCAGGGGGGGATCCATACTGGGGGGCAACTCGTTCGCAGCGCGCATGATGGCGAAGATGGGTTACGTCGAGGGCCAGGGTCTGGGTGCCAGCGGACAGGGTATTATCAATCCCGTCGAGGCACAGGCACGGCCGCAGGGTGTCGGCTTGGGTGCCGTCCGAGAGAAGACGAAGCAGGCCCGAGAGGAGGAGAAGCGCGCGGCAGTACTGAGGGGTGAGGTGCTGGAGGACAGCTCGGACGAAGAGCGACAGAGGCGCCGGAGGAAAAAGGAAGAGCGCAAACGCGAAGGTCGCAGCGGGACGAGCACACCGGCCGGGCCTCCCAAACCTAGGTTCAGGACTGCTCGGGAGATCGAAGCTGATACGGCTGGCCTTGAGGTCCCGAATGTTCTGAAGTCACTGATAGACGCTACGGGAAAGGAGCAGAAGGTGTTGACGTCCACCGCGGGTTTGATGACCCCGTTAGAGTTTGTTAATCAGGGAGAGGCGGAGGCTCTGAAGATCGCACGGCGTGCTCGACACGACCTTGAAGCGTTTGCGGATGAATGGAAAGGACTGTCTGAAAGGAAGAAGTTTATTGAGCTCGAGGAGGCTCAGGTGGTGGAAGAGATGGATGCCCAGCAGGTTAAGATGGACCAGCTCACAGCGCTGGTCTCAGCTGTGGCGGCGCTGGAAATCTTCAACATGGATGATGACCTGAAGGCGAGATTTGAGGATGTGACGAGCAAATTGGTGCTGATGGAAAGTGAATATCGCGATGTGGTTGATGAATATCGACTCTCGGAGGTGGCAGTTGGGGCTATCCATCCTCTATTCCGCCAGGCAATGGAGGACTGGGAGCCTCTGAAGGACCCTACATTCCTTGTATCGCATCTTCAGCGTATCAAGCCTCTCTTATCCCGAAGGGACGGAGACGAGGAGAGAGTGCGACAGTCCACATCGCCGTTTGAGACGATGATATATACACTCTGGCTGCCTCGAGTACGCTCAGCCCTTCTGAACGATTGGGATGTATATGATCCCTCACCCGCCACGTCACTGGTTGTTGCGTGGAAGGAGATTTTACCGTCATTTGTCTACTCTAACGTGCTCGACCAGCTCGTCGTTCCCAAGCTGAGCGCCGCCATCAAAGAATGGAAACCCCGAAGCAGCAGCAGACGCCACCCATCCTCGAAGGAGAGCTCACGCTTCCCGTGGTGGCTCTTCACTTGGCTACAGTACCTGGACGAACGGCACACGGATCCGAAACACGCAACCGGTCTCCTCTCCGACGCAAAGAGGAAATTCCGTGTCGTGCTGGATACATGGGATCTGCGCAAAGGTCCCGTCAGTGGTATCGAACTTTGGAGAGACGCTCTGGGCTCCGAATTCGATGTCACATTGCGGAATCACCTATTGCCGCGCCTCGCGAGGCATCTACGGGACGAATTCGAAATCAATCCTCAGGATCAGGACCTGACGGCGCTGGAAGACGTCCTGAAATGGAAGGACTACTTCAAGCCCAACGTCACGGCCCTCCTTCTCACGGCCGAGTTCTTCCCTAAATGGCACAACATCCTGCACATCTGGCTCACCAACGAGCCCAACTACGAGGAAGTAGGCGAGTGGTTCACCTGGTGGCGGTCCCAGATCCCACCCGAGATCAACGACATGACCGTCGTCGACGACGAGTGGAAGAAGGGCCTGCAGATGATGGACCTCGCGTCCCGACTCGGCGACCGCGCCGCGGCGGAACTTCCACCTCCAGAACCCGCCCCGGGTCAGCAGTTACCACGCGAAACCGCTGTACCCCGCCCAGACAAAGAGGCAGCCGCAAAACCCCCTCGCAAACCCAAGCCCCCGCAAGAGATTGCCTTCAAAGACATTGTCGAGGCATGGTGCTCCGAGCAGGGTCTCATCATGCTCCCACTGCGCGAGGCGCACCCGCAGAACGGCCAGCCCCTGTTCCGCATCACAGCCAGCGCCACGGGCAAAGGTGGCGTCGTCGTCTTCCTCCAGGGGGATGTCGTGTGGGCACAGAGCAGGAAGGCCAGGGATATCTGGGAGCCGATGGGGTTGGAGGATCGGTTGGTCGAGCGCGCGGAGGGGAAGTGAAATACCTATTTTATTTCATTTTGTCTGTTTTCCTTATTTGTATGTGTGTAGGGTAGGTCGGGTATATACTTTTGGTTTTTTTTTTCATGCTACGAGGGAAAAGAGAGATAAGATGTCATAGTCGTTCGATGGACAGACGCCTTTTTTTGAAATTGAATTGAAAGGACATGCATGATTCGGTTATGTATTCGATAATAATACCTCAGTTAGCCTACCTGTTCTCATTCCGAGTATGTTTCGTGCCATACAGGAAAGAGATTATTTGTATTGCCGTAGATGTTGAAAAAAGAAAAATAAAACTACTCCCTAGAAAAGAACATCATACCCTCTGTACATACAAAAAGTCAAAAGTCATTCCATATATACTGCACGAATGAAGTAAGTAAAAAAGGGAAAAAAAAGAAAAGACATAAACATGAATCATAAAAGTAGAAGACAAGGGTGATTTGATCTGATCCAATCCCATCAATCCATCATTTCATTTCCATCGCAACTCTCAAGAAACATCATCATCAACCATCGTCATTATCACCCTTGTTTCATTTTTTTTCCATGCCAATCAATCAACCAATGCATCTCGAATGTGATTATGCACGCACACACCACACACGCACACTATGAAGTTTGTTTTACCAAAGCACGTGCATTATGCATAGTTTAAACTAGGCGTTTCCACATGACGTCGTGAGTAGGAAGAAAGAAAAAAAAGTTCAAGACACTATTAACGCGTCTTTTTGAATTTTTCAACCCTTTGCATTATACTTCTCGTTGAATGCATTCACAGCTAAGGTAGATAGACACAGGTTAGTTTCAGCATTACTCGGCAGCAGCGGAGGCAGAAGAAGAAAAAGAAGAGAAGCGTAAATACTCACCAATCGCAATCTGTTTGTACAACCAATTCCTCGAACTCTCGTCCTGCACGGGGATGAACGGCCCATTGGCACCGCCCTTGAGGGTGATGCTCATGCCCGTGCGCTCCTTGGAGATGGTTTGTATGTCCGTGAGCTTGATGTCCCACTCCGTGCGGAGCTTCTTGGAGCGCACGAGCATGATCCGGTCGTACGTCAGCATGACCAGCATGTCGCGGCCGGGAAGCTCCAAATGCGCGATGTAGTCCTCGTTGAAGTACTTCCCGTCGTCGGTGGTCTTGAGCCAGAACTGGCCTAGGGCCTCCCGCTGCGCGTACGGTCGGACAATGCCGTCCATACCGATGAAGCGGGTTAGACGGACGCGGTCCAGACCTTCTGGGTCGAAGACTGTGGTGGTGTTTCGGACCCCTTCAGCGAGACCTGTCATGGTTGTTAGTTCAGGAGCTTCTATAAAAGACCTCATTGTACTAACTTGAAGCAAGGTCGAATGCGCCAATCGCTGGCTTGGTAGCTAGACCCAGGAATCCCTTTCCAACGCCCTTGACGAAGCCTTGCAAGCCTTCCTTCTCCGCACCCTGAAGCGGGTGACGCGCTAGACCTCCAATACCACTGGCCAAGCTGGCAGCGAATGCGTTGCCACCAGATGTAACGCCATAAAGAGCGTGTTTCGGCCGGTTTCGTGACTTCGACATCCGCCTCTGGTCCTGGAATTCCTTGTCGAGCGTTGCAGCCGCCAGACCCTTCGACATGCTTCCAGTGAATTTGGCCATACTGTCCGAAAGACCAAATACAGACTTCTTGACGAAGCTGGAAGCGCCTTTGGCGATTCCGTAGCCCAGCTCCTGAGGCCTATCCGTCATGACCAGTCCCTGGTACGGTTCGTAGAATATATCCGCAACGCCGGAGCTGACATTGTTGAAGAGACCGACAGGGTTTCCTAGGAAATCAGCGGAGCCAAGGACGACGTGCACCTGGCGGAGGAACTCCTGCGTATAGTGCGTTGTGATGTTGTTAAGGAGCATGGGAACTGAGACACGCGCGTTCTCCAGCATCAGAGCGTTCAGACGAACAGGTGCGTCGTTGACATTGCCCATGGACATTGTCATGACGTTGACAAAGAACATCAAGGGGTTCGAAGGTTGCATGGTGTCCTCGACGTTTACCCGTTCCGTACGCATAAAGGAGATATCCAGTTGCATAGGCTGCAAGTGGAGGAGCTCAAAGTACACGTCTTGACCGGCATCTTCTTGCTTCGGCTCCGGAATATCGAGATCCTCGTCGCACAGCTTGCCCTCCTGCTCCTCAGACCATGAAGCACCGGGGACCTTAGCGAAGTCTATCATTGCAAAGACGAAGTCTTCGTCGAGTTCAAGGGTCATCTGCTGCAGAAGCACAGTCGCATATTTGATATACAGGACACCGTAGGAATCATCCTTAACACGTGTAACCATGGCATGGAAGATCGGATGGGCTTCCATTTCCTTTCCTGTCTTGGGAACCACGCTCGGGTACAACAGAATGGGGAATATGCCACCGTACAGCTGATTGTCGACCTGGATCCACTTGATAGTGGTATTCAGGGTTTGATACATCCTTGACTCCCGCAGCTTGATCTCAATCTCACGGAATGTAACGTAGAGCAGTTCCTTCAAATTCTGGTTGATCAAGGATATACCGACTCCGCCCAGGCGTAGCTGAGCCTTGAAGTTGACATCGGAGGTCATCTCCTTGACCTCAAACCCTGTAGCGACACTCGTCTGAGATGTTTGTCCCTTCTGCTGCCTGTACATGCTCTTAGACGGCTTGAAGTTCGACAGCACAAGGGTCTGCGTGGGCCCGTCTGCAACGATATTGATATCGATGATCTTCTGAGGTTGTCCAGGCTGGGTTGGAGGGATCCTCATCGGAATCAGGTTCCCGATTTCAGCAAGCTTGATATGTCTTTCCTTGCCGTTGCACACCAGAACCAGCGACTTGTTCTTTGCAGCTGGGTAATCCCAGGCGTAAGGCATGATGCTGCGCGGCGGGAGGCGGTAACGGATTGGCCTCCAACCACTCGTTCTGTCCTCTTCATCTTCCTCGACATTGGGATTAGCCTGGTAGAACATGAATTCCGTATCACTCTCATTACGCATCGAGAATGGCCAATGTCGGGTTTCGAAGCTGAAATGAAGGAACAGCGTTGCCGATTCCATGATAATATCAACCTTGATCAGCCTCTGGCGCTGGTTCGCCTTGGCTAGCTTCACATGGATAGTTCCAACGTCCGCAATATTGAAAGGAGCAGACCATTGATTGTTTACACCAGGGAAACAGAGACACAGCTGTTTCTCTGGAACCTGGCGCAAGAAATGGAGAGGTTTAAGCTCTCCGCTGTTCAGGTTCATTACATTGGACGAGCCAGGCTCTCGAACAAGCAGATCTTCGTTCAACTTGTTCTTCAGAATGAAACGGGGCGTGATGGTGACGACCTTTGTCATCTTGTATTTGCCCTCACCCTCGTTGACGGACACGCCTGCATGGAATTCAGATCTACCAATTCTTGCCGGTAGGACAACCTCAAATGTACTTCCAAGTGCATCAAAACTCTGTGGCTTGCTCCAGGTAGAGTCTCCGATCTTCAAAATAGACCGGTTCTTTGGATCGTCCGTAGGATAGGAGTACATGTAGGGAAGCGCACGACCACCGTTCCTCGAGTCCGTCCTGATCCCTTGACCGGCAGCCGACCTTGCAGACTGGAGGAAACCCTTGCTCTGAATCTCCATGTTCAGACCTGTCTTATTCAGTATAAGGTAAGGGCTGTAGACTGCAACCTTGAAAGCACCACCGCTATCAGGCACGTTGAAGTAATGCAGTTTCAGTCTCAGCTGGATACCCCGCTCATCTTTCAGTGAAAGCACATGCTCTCTTCTGAAATCCTGTGCATTACCGTTGATGATGGCGAAGTCGCTTTGCCTAAAGACCGTGTCCTGCAGATCGATACTGAGAAGCAGGAGGTGCGACAGCTCGACGACATGAACAGGGCTCACGCCGCCCTTTCGGAGGAAGTTGGTCCAATCCTTTCTTGTATTTTTATCGTAAATGCGATACTTGAAGTCGAAAGGAAGCAAATTTTGGATCTCAACAGGAGCGAAAATCCGAATCCTCATGTAAGGGTAAATGTTGGTGAGAGGGTCCTTTGCATCATAAGAAGCATTCATCTGGAAGTAGAATGGAGGGGACTGTCCGTCGCTCCTACACGTAATTGTCCGCGTTGGCCGTCGCAAGAGGTCCTTCCAGTGCAACTGTTCATCCGACCAGTCATAACCAAATCCTTGGTCAGGGCGAAGAACGACGGAATGCATATACGCTGCTCCGACAGGCGCAGGTCGAGCGTCACCTGGTAGGATCTTCTCGATTTTGAGAAGGTGGCCCTCCTCTGGACTGAAGATTCCCATCTCGACTGGGATCTGGGTGTTGTTCTCAACGAGAAGTGGTGAGCGGAATGTGATATACTTCACATTGTCTGTGCCTAGTCTGACTTCCACCAGCAGCTTATGAAGGATTCTGTCCTTCTTCGGCTTGAGGTTATACAGTGTTTCACCTTCCCGAATAACGGGAATACGATTGACACTATCGAAGCCGCTCCCCTCGAGCTTGACACCCACAAGACCTGCGTTGCCTTCGGGAGTGAGGTTCTCACGCATGGCCGTTGGATCCTCAAATCTCCAGGGGTATTCTTCCCCGTCACTGAGCTTCGCTGCCGGTCCGCCTTCTTCTGCTCCAACATCAGCCCAGACTCGAAGGTCAAAGCCAGTGTAGTTGCGAATTCGATAAGGTGCGTCAGCGCCTCTAGGTTTTGAAAGGACGTCTTCCTCAGTGTTAAGGAACTGGAAGGACTTTGATGCCAAAGCGATAGTCGCAGAAGTGACCGTGAGCTCCATCGTCTTATGAGAGTAAGCTTCTATTGACAAGATCTCGGGATTTAGCTCCTTCGCCATGTGGAATCCAAGCTGCCAAGGTTCTATCAGTGGTTCCCAAGCCGACTTCGAGAAATTGTACACGTTGATGTAAGTATCGAAGCTTGTGTCTGCATTCATAGCCGCAGACCAATCTCGAACGTCAACAGTGAATTTCTTGATGCTCCAATCAAGCAGTGGGAGTTCGTGTAGATCACCGATAAGAATGACT
Organism: Thermoascus crustaceus; assembly: GCF_041956765.1. NCBI lineage: Eukaryota > Fungi > Ascomycota > Eurotiomycetes > Eurotiales > Thermoascaceae > Thermoascus > Thermoascus crustaceus. Next base: position 877,664 of record NW_027192535.1, on the reverse strand, counting down.
CGGACACCGTCAATCTGAGCGGTCAGCTCTTCCCGCTTTATGACAGCGGAGCGTTGAGGCACAAGCCTCTGATCTGAGGTATCAGCCCCGCTCCCATTTCGCAAGGCTTTCCCGGGAGTCGCGGTTGAGGTCATATTGCCTCCCGACGATCTATTCTTTGAAGACTTCGAATTGTTCGATTTGTTGTCCTTCAACTTTTTCTGTCCCCCACTGTCGGCATTCTGGCCCCGATTCGTCATTTCGGATGCCTTGTTCACAATCTCAGTCGCAATGAGAATATCTCTCAGGGACAAACGCAGGACCAAAGGTTCAACATGCACGTCGATACTGGTCAGCGTTGAGCCTTTGTCCTGCGGACGGTTATCCAAGGACATCTCAACCGTGAAGTCGTCCAATATTCTTAGTCTGCTAGTCTCAAACTTATCCATGCGACACAAGAACATGCCAACCTTGTTTATCTGCAGGGTTGAGACGTTCTGGTGAGAGTAGAGCACCTGTTTTGTCCCGAGAACTATGGCTTCTGTGTTTGAGATGGTTGGATTCGCTATCAGAATGATCTGGGCGTCGACAATGTTTGCTCTGAAAGATACTGTCATCCGGCCATTCTTCGACGAGGCATCACCGTTTGAGGATACGGGTGTGGATTTATCTGTGCTGACAATAACACTAGAGCCTGCATCGGATTCTGATGGTGTTTGGTCAGCCTCTTCGACTTCCGTCGGTTCCTCCGTCGCAAATGCCGCGCTTGCGAAAGATTGCAAAGCGAACAAGTAATCCAAAGCGAAGATAATCCGCGGGCTGTCGATGGTAAGCATAGCAATGAGGTGTTTGTCTGGCCCAGGAGAAATTGAGACACTAGCAATGAATTGCTGCTGGACATCATTGTTAATCAGAGACATTATCTTTCTAAATTTGTTGGTATCATTCGTGCGGCTGTCCCGGATCGAGAACGAATGGATCAGGAGTTCCGATTCCAAGGCACCATCTGTCAACATGCGCAGCTTGACCCTCGTGTCGTTGAGCGAAAATTTAGATAAGCTTGAGTCTTCCAAACGACCAACTGGCTCGTGATCCTTGGCAAGGATAAGCTCCAAGCCAATGCTGTCCACCTTAAATATCATATCGAGTTTCACCCACGTTTCCTGATCAGCGCCAGTATCTGGGGCTGGATATGCTGGTTTCTCTTTAGTTGCTTTCGATACCGCCTGTTTCACCGGCTCCGTCGTTGTCGAGGGTAGAGCCTGCATGGCTTCCATTTCCTGCTGTTCGCTGTCAGGAGAGAAAGCACCAGGTATCGTCTTCGATAGCTCCAGCAGGAACTTGAGCTGATTTTGTGATATCCTAAGGTTTATTGGAGACATAGAGCCTTCGACCTCGATATCAGGACGTGGTAGGTTCGGCTGATGCTCCAGATAGCATATGCTGAAGTCAAGGTTCACTTTTTGAATCATTTCCAGCTCTTCACTCACATCTCCTTCGAAATGGAAATTCGAAGTTAGACGAATATTGCGGATACCAGCAGAGATCATATTGACTGCTGGACTCTCCTTGGCATCGTCTAAGGGAACGAAGGTGTTGCTAGCGTATATCTCACCCAAATGAGCAGTGATCGAATCTCGAGGACGCTCATCTTTCATGACTCGTGGGAATACAAGGATCGGGGTCTTGATCACGACATCAAACCGCATGCGCGAGGCATTCTCCTGCAACTGATTTGCTTGATTTGCTGCAGCTTGACGAGCCGCATTGAAAATCGCCTGCATCTTGCCAAATTTGACCAGGAAATTAATGATCTTCCGATAGGGCTCTTCCAGAAAGTTGATCTTGATGGAGCCGGACCTCAGGAAAACCTCTGAGTTATAGCCAGGATAGTCTTCACTTTCGGGATCAAATGTCTGGTACTTGAAATCCGCGAAATCTTCTCCCTCAATAGTCAGCAGTCTCCGAAGAGGTGAATCTTCCGAAGCACCGACATTGACATCGTCAATTAAGGTCAGGCTACCGATCCGGGACTGCACTTGCATGGCACGGCCGACGAGGAAGATACCGACATCAGCTGTGTTCAGACTCAGTGTGGCAAGCCTGACACCATCGTTGTTAAGAATTAACGCAATACTCTTCAGATTTGACTTGATACGAATCTTTCCGCCTTCTTGTTGCGCTTGAGTCTCCGCCGGCTTTTCCTGAATAGCCTTGTCGGCCTGCTCTTCGATCTGCTTTGGCTGTTCTGGACTCGTAAATGTGAGGAGAATAAAATCCAAAAGCGTCAGAAGAGTCTTCCTAGTGACGACGAGATTGATTGTCGAGACTGATATGTCAAGATTCGTGGTTACGCCCTCGAATGTCGACATGAATTCAGGGGACTCAGGTTTGACTCGAACGAGCTTGAGATGAAACAGGTCTTTGTCTTCCTCGGCATTGAATCCTTTGGAGGAAATAATTTGCTTGAATTCAGGAACCGGATTCTCTTCAATATAGTCATCCATACTCAGGGATTTTAGAAGTATTTCAGCGACCATGTCATAAGGTCGTGTATAGTAGTCCAACTCAAATCCTTCAGCGACCAACTCGACCAGTAGCTGGTCGGCTTTGTCGTCGTTCGGATGAGCGCGAAACAGTGAACCGCGAAGCTTGCCAACGGTAAATTTAAATTCGAACTCTCGTCGATGCAGATTAATCGGCATATCTGTCTTCTTTGCTTCTTGCTCCTTCTTGGCCTCTTCAACATCGGAATCCTCATCGACAACGGGAAGTTCTCGATTCGAGGGCTGAAAGGATGATGACCGTGGTCTGGTCTCTGATGTACTTCCTCCTTTTCCTGATTGCTGTTCTGATTGCGTGTCCACTTTTCCGTCCCCTTCGTCAAAGCGTGGAATAGCAATGTCAATCAACTTCATCAAGTTTTTGTACTTTTTGTCGGACATAGAGGCATGTAGCTCGGGGAGATGGCCAGAGATACGAGTTCTCGTAAGCTCGGTTGATTTGGGAACAATACAAAGCTCCAAGACAAAATCCACATTAATACGGTCAATGATGTGCAGATTCCTCGAGGTCGCACCGGAGATTAATTGAGACTTGGTGGCCTCAATTCCAGGACCAATAAGCACCTGGGTAGAATCAAGCTTAAGCAAAAACTTGTCATACATCAAGCCTTCGAGCTGTTTGAAATCTTCCTCGTTGTACGGTCTTTTCTGCTTAGACTGGACATCCTTAATAGTCTCCCTGTCGACCAGCTCGCTATTGACACTGACGTGACCAGCGTCGAGGATCAAGCACATCGAACTCTCTCTTGTGATGCTCTCCGGGACGATGATCAAAGGAGCTTGGATATCAAAATGAGCGTCGACCGTTTTATGTTCTTCCAAGGCAAACTGCAATCCTGCTCGCGTCTGTTGTCGGATCTCTTCGACAGTGGCTCCTGCCGTGTCCAGAAGCGCCCCTATTGATTCCATATGTCGCTCTGGAGGCTTGAAGAATTTGACGACCTCGACAAGGAATTTTGGATTGTAGATCACTTCAATACTCTTCAGCTTGAGGTTAATTGCCGAGTCTGCATCACTGTTGAGAGGGTTCTTCTCCAACTGAAGGTGGAACAGGCTATCTTCGGCTTCATTCTCATCCGCGCTACTCTCAGAGGCCAGCTCCTGATCCTGAGAGTCTTCGATCTTTGGACTTGAGACAGAATCCTTGACTCTGACAATCTGAGGGAAGAGACTTCCCTCGGTTGTCCCGTCATACACTCTCAGACCTCCTAGGTCCACATCGAGGAAGTACGAATCGGGCCTTTGTAGGGCCTTAGCCCTGAACTTGTCAAACACAAACTTCATTATTTCATTCGCCTTCCCATGAGGATCACGCTTCAAGGTGAAGCTTCCAGCTCTGAGACTTGAGTTGACCTGGATCTTAATTGACTCTCTCGGAAGATCCACGCTTTCGGTAATGGCCTTCTTTTCATCCCAGTCGATTGCATTGTAGAGCTCCTGCCGCTGCTCCTCGGTCATTGTGGTAGACTCGTCTTCCTCCTTCTTCGTGCCCCATATCCACTCAGACCAGGTCTGCTGTCTGGCAGGTTTCTTAACTCCAACGTTCTCTTTCCGCAGCTGATTCCTCGCCAGGGATCGCCAAAACCGGAGATCTTCGTAACTGAGCTTCCGTTCCAGTCTGTCCAACTCCCTGGCCTCATCCGGGGATAGTGGTTCCTCTCTCTTTTTCTTCTTAAACAGGTTGATGTAGGCAATGCGATCGTCTCTCCGCTCCTTTATGTAATCCCATGACCATCGTCGATTCCGATCGTGGATCTTGCTGAGCACCGCTTGTCCAGCAAACTTCAGCCAAGCTCGAGGATCTTCCTTCGGCCTACACTTCGGTTGGAATTTCTTGTACTCCTGGTGGCGAATGAAGTAATGGAAAAGGTCCACAAGCATCAGTGCATCTCGATACTGATCATCGTCCAAAACAAACCCGAGCTCATCAAATAGCAACCGCGTCTTGATTCTTGGTCTATCAGGCTTTCCGGTCTTGTCTAGCTCCAGACCAGCACGGCCACTTACGGGACGAAGCATGTATTGACTGTGATCAGTAACCTCGATCCCTTCTTTGAGCTTTGCCATCAGTTCATCGTGGCTTATCCCTTGCGCTTCCGCTCCAATGTCTGACCCTCGACCGGTACCCAAGAGCTCTGCATCGGTGTTCCAATAGACCGCAAGCGCACCGAGAACAGCCAGCTTATGTGTTGTACCAGATGTGGACTGTATGAAGGTTGGGTTCCACTCGGAGTCCGTGCTGACAGCGCTGAGCTCCTTAAGAGTGACACCAACGGCGAAGGGATGGCCAGGTGAGGCGATGGAGTCCTCGTATCGAAAATGCACATTCTTAATGGAGATCTGGAGGTTATCCACAACAGCAGTGATAAGGCTCTGAGTAAAACTCTGGTTTCTCCGTTGCTCCTCCTGGCTCATGCCTTCTGTATTGCGCTCCTTCAGTAGCTCCGCGCTCTCGAGTTTCTCCATTTTGATAGCATGTGCTCTTCTTTCCTCTTCCTCTGGGTCATACTCCGCATCCTCCTTCGGCGCTGCCAGAAGAAAGACATCCTCAATGTCGACCCGGACGGGTTTCCCTCTCAGATTAGACCACGGTATGGATAGCGTAAGCTCGCCGAGATGACCCTCGACGACGTTTAGAGGGAAGTGTAGCTGATCAAGGGCTTCCCGCCGCAGCTCGAGGTTGCGAAGCTTTACATCGCCGGACCAGATACCGATGTTGAGCTGCTTGGCATCGAAGTTCTTGACGTACATGCCCAAAAAGCGATTGAGCAGGTTCGCAACCAAGCCTTCCAACATGGTTGCGGTATGGGGCCGTCACCCAGGCCGGGGGGAGAACGTTTTATATCGCGGTACAGTTGCTCAGGGGTCGCTTCAAATAGATAACTCCAGAGTTGGATGAGTCTCTCTTGTCAGCCAGACTGTCTGAGATAGAAGGCCCATCAGTACTACCTTCACTGAAGAAGGACGAGCACATCAAACCTTGTAGGACACTGGCGAGCATACGGTAGTCTCGCGACGAACTTGATTCATAGCCATCCAGCGGGTCCACTCCGGGGAAGCGTGCGACGCAAGATCCAAGAGCTTACCCAAGCTGCTGCCTACTCCGCATGAGACCTGCCAGCTGTGACTGAGGGAGATGACGGGCAGAAGCCGTCGGGTTGAGAATTGACAGCTGTCAGCGCAGAGGTTGGATATCAAGGACGGGGGTCATCCAATTGCTTGCACGAGGCAACGTCGAGCATCCGGGGAAGTGTAGCGTTTTCCTTGACCGTCTCTGAACCAGACACCGGAGGCAGCGCAGATCGTTGGATTCAAACGCCCGCCGTGGACCGGGTTCCAGGAGGGCAAGTGACGTCGTGTCTTGGCGCAGGCGGGATGTCGAGTGGCCGAGAGGGAGACTTCCCATCCAGGTTTAGCTGGTTAGGGTTCCAGCCCTGGACACGCGTCCGGCAAGGAGGGGACACTGTGATGCCTGAGGCCTGATTTGCAGTCTCAGGCATCACGGCCGGAGGGGTGTGCGGGCTTAGCGTCTGCGGTTCTCCCGAGCTAGCAATTACACATCTCACCACCTCGTCACTTTGCTCTGTGCTCCTCAGGTCCGAAAGACCCTCGCCGACCCAGTGCCACGTCAACGAGTCAAACTCGAGTCCTACCCCGAGTTTATCTTTTACTCTCCGCTCTTAGATCTCCTCTCCGTCCTTTTTGGTTCAATTGGGGTCTTCGTTGGGCTTCCCTGCGGATTCCTATTCTACCCGAGCTTTCCTGTTGATATCGCCTCCGAGGCTTCACACACTCTATCGCACAATGCTGTACCGAAGCACCGCCGCCCGCTCCGTCCTCCGGGCTATCTCGACCTCCAATTCCTCTGTCGCCCGCTCGACCCTCTCGAGAAGCGTCTTCAAGGCTCAATTGACGTCGTCCGCCCACCAGCCCGCTCGCTTGACCTCGTCCCCAAGCCTTGCCCTCGCTTTCCGCAAGCCTGCCACCACTGCTCTCGTCCGATATGCCTCCACCGCCGGCAAGGCTGAGAGGGTCAGCATCAAACCCGTCAATGGCAACATAATAGATCATTTGGTAGTTAACGTCTGTACAGGATGACAAGCCCGCGGAGGAGGACGTCGATATGATGGCTGGTGTCAAGGGCGATGTGGTATGTCTCCTCAGTGTCGACTGTGCAAGTTTGTTCAGGCGCGATATTGGTATTCTAATGCAAATTTTTTTTTTTCTACATACAGAAAGTCATCAAGGACACCTTCAGCCTCCAGGACGTCCCCAAGGAGGCTCTGTACTTTGGTATGGCCGGTGTCATCCCATACCTGGTGACGTCTCTGGACACCGCCTACCTTGCTTGGGAGATCAACAACACCGCAACCAAGGGCAGTGGCTTCCTGATCTCTGGTCAGACCGCAGAACTGATGCTGCACATGATCGAGCCCATCCAGGTCGGCTACGGTGCCGTGGTAAGTGCAGCACGCCAACCCGTGCGACTACGTTGAATACTAAGCATTGTGTCTCAGATCTTGTCCTTCCTCGGTGCCATCCACTGGGGACTTGAATGGGCCGGCTACGGTGGTAAGCAGGGCTACAAGCGCTACGCGATCGGTGTCATCGCTCCTGCTGTCGCCTGGACCACTCTTCTGTTCCCCGTCGAGTACGCCCTGATCAGCCAGTTCCTGGCCTTCACCTTCATGTACTACAACGACGCCCGCGTTGCTTCCCGCGGCTGGGCTCCTCACTGGTACGGCATGTACCGCTTCGTTCTGACCTTCATCGTCGGAGCCAGCATTGTTACCAGCCTGATTGGCCGCGAGCGCATCTCTCAGAACGTCACCTCTGAGCACAGCCTGAGTGAGAAGATCAGCGCTCTGAGATATCTCCAGAAGAAGGAGAAGGAGGAGGCCAAGCGCAAGGCTGAGGCTGAGGCCCAGGCTCAGGAGCAGGAGGAGTAAAAGACATGGAGAGTAGGTGACATATAAAAAAAACACCTCTCGCCATACCTTCCCTGTCGGGCAGCAAAGAAAAAGAAAAAAATCACATGGCCTACCTTGTTTCAACTCCTGTGGGGGGTGGTCGCTGCGTTAGGCGACGATGGGCGGTTGCCCCTTTTTGGTTGTGGTTCTGTAGTGTGTGGTCGATAGTGTTGTGGAATTTCTGTGGACGATTGTAGATTAAACGTAAAATCTAGCTGTCCAGCTGACGCTGTTTTTCATTTGTCTCCACGTCTCCCTGCCCGGCCCACTTCAGCCTCCGTACTTTGTGTACCACCTAATCCTGGAACCTTGGGGCTGTTAGTATCTACTGTAGGTGAGATGCGGCCAAGAAGTAGATAAGACGCCAGGGACTGAATCAATGATACAATTGATAGAAGAATGCATGAGTAATGGACAATGGATGAGTAATGGCGTTGAGCAAGACAAAAAAAAGTGTTAGACTGCAGGCAGGGACCGGATAGCTTGGCCGTTCGTGCGTCCCGAGAGAGGTCACCTGGGCTTCCATCTTGTTCTTGGTCGAACGCCTAGCCTCACGGCGCCTCATACCCTCTGCAGATCCCGTCCCGGCGCTCGTGGTGACGACGTCTGAGCCTGGAGCAGGTTTCTGAACTGCGTTCGGCCCGCCGCACTTTTTTTTCTGTTTGGATCCTGAAACGGAGTCCCCGTCATCAATGATGCCTGATCTGTCTATTTCCGTGCTTGTGATTTGTTCCTCCTTTTTTTCTCTTTCCGCCATGGCAGGGTCGTTTACATCTACATCCCTAACGAATGATGAGTCGGTCCGAAGTCCGGAGTAAGGGTACTTTACTCTACATGGCAGGGAAACTGATCGAAAACGTCAGCACCCGCGCACGTCGAAAACCGGCTGCTCCCAGGCCAGCTTCCAGCCCCCCCCCCAGGAGGCGAACCCAAGGCGGACGTGCGTAACTTCCAACCCCGGCCCAGGCCATCGTCACATTCCGCGCGCAAACAGGATCAGGGAAATGGCCGTGGTTCTATGTAGGGAGTAACTACGTGTTTATTTCCACTATGGAAAGGGGGCAAAAAAATTTTTCCAAACAAGCGTCCAGCTAGTCTGGCGGACGAACATGTGCAGCCGAAATTTCCGATGGGAATTTATTTGTCCCTGAGGGTCTGCAGGTTAAGTTCTGATGCTAAAATAGTAAAAAAAGGAAAAAAGCAAAAAAGAAAAATTATGATAGCCTCAAAATAGCCCGGGGCCTAGATTGCAACGAAGGGTTCGTAGGGAGCAGCGCCGCGGGCCAGGCAGGTCAGGTGCAGGTGGTCCTAGCAGTAGTCTCGCATGATCGGGGGACCTTTATCGATACGACTGCGGGGGCCGCTCACTCCGTGGCTAGGCCCAAAGCTGGTGCCATGTCCCGTACCTGTACCTAATAATGCCGCAGTACTTACATAGGAAATGCCGAACGGAGTAATGCTTGCTGCACGCAGAACCCCTGGCTATCTCCAATGCCTGTCATCTGATCTGGAGAAGGGCCTCAATTGACTGTATCTCCGCGCAGGGGTTCTGGCACGCTGGGAGCGCCCATATCCCGTTGCCCTAGGTACATATCTACAGGAGGTCGGCATGCCGTGCAGGGGAAGACCGAAACGGCGCGCACCAGCATCAGGGCTACGGATTACAGCGGATTCCTGCTGGCGCTAGAAGAATAATCAGTGCGCAGAGACAGTTCTAAATGATCTAAACATAACATGTGCGAAGCAACGCCGCGGCAAGTCCGCGCGGGAGGGCCTAGGCACGGATGCGAGGGGACTACGGGGTAAGCTAGACAGGTCGTCTGATCAGGAGAAAACCGACCAAGATCGAGCAGCGGTAGCAACTAGCACATCATTTCCTGCTGCAGTGTGGAGGCGTTGGAGAAGCAGGCGCCTTCCTCCCCACCCGCCCACTTCTCCGCCGTGGAAGGGGGAGCGTGGCTATGACTGTCTCTCTCTGCTCTCCTCCCGCCCGATCGCTGGTCCACCGCCGTGGATAAAGCACGCCTGGCCGCCACCTTTTTTTTGCATTCCTTTCTCTCTGTTCTGTTCTGTTCATATCCTCTCTGCATCCAGCCGCCAGTTGAGATCCCTCTCCCCGGACTCTGTCTACCAACGCTACCTTATCTACCTACCTACCTATTTAGGCATCCCCATCACTCGTACGTCACCAAGCTGGAGCCGCTTCAGTATCAACGCGAGCAGTCTCTGCTTCGCTCCATATTCTCCCCTGCGTATCGAGCAGTAGACCTCTTAAGAGACGTAATTCCATTCAGTCGCCCCGTCGTCAAGTCTACTGCTCCTCCCCCATCATCATCCCCCGAGATGGCTGTTGATATGGTTGAAGACGTTACGTTGGAGTCTGGTCCAGCGGTTGAGATCAAGGCCACACAGTCCTTCGATGGGGACCGTTCCCTCGTCCAGGACGAATTTCACAGAAAGGACAACCTCAAGGATCGTTTTCTAGGTGCCATTGACCAGGGTACCACCAGCTCACGGTTCATTATCTTCGACGGAACGGGTGTTCCCGTTGCGTCATACCAGTCTGAATTCCGTCAAATCCACGAGCATCCAGGGTGAGCCAATGCTTCCTATCTATATCTCTTGCGCTTTTCAGCGCAGCAGCAAGTTCACAGTTCTTCTAACGAGATATCGTCTATCTACTACAGATGGCACGAACAAGATCCCAAGGAGCTGGTGTCGTCCGTCGAGAAGTGCATTGAAGAGGCGATGAAGTCATTCCTCGCCTTGGGCCATTCCAAAGCAGACATCGAGGCTATCGGGATTACGAGCCAACGAGAAACAACCCTCGTCTGGGATCTTGAAACGGGAGAACCCCTGCATAATGCCATCGCTTGGCCCGACACCCGCACTAAGGCTCTGGTCAGAGAGCTGAAGGAGAAAGAGGGTGCGGATGATCTCATCAACATTTGTGGTCTGCCGCTCTCGACATACCCATCGTCAGTCACATTGCTGTGGCTCCTTCGGAACTGCCCTGAGGTGAAAAGGGCGTACGATGAGGGGAGACTGGCTTTTGGCACGGTGGACACATGGTTGTTGTACAACCTCAACGGTGGACGCAAAAACAACGTCTTGGTCACAGACGTGACCAACGCTTCAAGAACGATGTTTATGAATCTTCACGAATTGAAATATGACGACCGGTTGCTGAAGTTCTTCGAACTAGACAAGAACAAGATCAGGCTTCCAAAGATCGTCCCCTCGTCTGACCCCAAGGAGTTTGGCCGTATAGCTTCTGGTCCGCTCGAAGGCATCCGGATAACCAGCTGTCTGGGTGACCAGTCCGCGGCCTTGGTGGGCCACTGCGCATTTACCCCGGGCTCGGCCAAGAATACATATGGCACTGGCTGCTTCCTTCTCTACAACGTCGGAGAAAAACCGGTGATCTCGAAACACGGTTTGCTCGCAACGGTGGGATTCCAGATGGGAGCTAATAGAAAGCCAATATATGCATTGGAGGGCAGTATCGCCGTTGCAGGCAGCGGTATCTCTTTCCTTATGAATAATATGGGCTTCTTCCGTGATTCCCGTAAGGTCAGCGAAGTAGCCGCAACAGTTCCTGACAATGGAGGCTGCGTGTTCGTCACGGCTTTCAGTGGTCTGTTCGCGCCTTACTGGATTGATGATGCTAAGGGAACAATCTGTAAGTGAACCCCTCGCCCCTTTTCAGACCGGTCTGGTTTCACCCGGGACGTCCTTTTTGACTAACTGGAATACACAGTTGGCATAACACAGCACACCCAGCGTGGACATATTGCCCGTGCGACAATGGAGGCTGCTTGTTTCCAAACTAAGGCAATTTTGGACGCCATGGAATTGGATAGTGGACACAAGCTGTCGGAGCTCGCTGTGGATGGCGGAATGAGCAACTCTGACATCTGCATGCAAGTGAGTATTAACATTCCCTGTTTTACTTCGAGATACTAAACATGGGACAGTCCCAAGCCGATATTATTCGTATCCCTGTCGACCGGCCATCCATGCATGAAACCACAGCCCTAGGCGCCGCGATCGCGGCTGGATTCGCCATCGACATCTGGAAGGAGTTCGACGAACTCAAGCACATGAACCGTGCTAACCGGACGACTTTTACACCGAAGATTTCGGAAATCGAAAGCGCCAAGATGTATAAACAGTGGACGAAAGCGGTCGAGATGTCTCGCGGCTGGCTCGATACCAGCGAGATCGATTCCGACACGATATAATTAATAACCTTGGTTTGGCGTTAACTACGTAGGCAGCATTTCGGGATTCTTTTTGGTTGGGGCGTACATGTGTCGCATGGAAATTGTTTGGATACCCACGTTTAAGGCATATATAGGAGGCTAATAGTGATGTCACATGCATGTCATTTATTATTATTATTATTATTATTATTATTATTATTATTCATGTCTATAACTTTGCTTGCATTCAACCCGATTGTTGTTACTTTCTCTGTGGGTGGGGCTTTTTGGAATTGTATCAGTGATCTTCCAAGCACCTTCTAATTCTGTATTAAATTCAGCCCATGTCCATTTGGATTCATCTGAGCAGCTGACCAACAGGGGTAAGACTCGCCATCTGCTAGTCCCTGCAACTAGCAGTCGATCGTCTCGCGTTACTCTTCCATGACAACGGCGCTCGGGAACTTAGCTGCAATTAGTTCCCTTCCATCAAGTTCCATAGCGTTGTTGACCGTTGCCGTGCTTTCCCCGGGCGGCCGCACGCCATATGGCTGGTGGACCCGCGGTAGGGACGGCGAAACATCAAAACGACGATCTGATATCAGGGGCCTCACGTAGGCACCGTCGTCGACGGCTGTCACTCAGTACCTGCTTGGCATTACTATTTGGATTCATGTTGCACCAAAAGGGGGTTCGCTCTCTGCAATGCTGGCAACCCAGCTCCCTCGTGACCTCCCCTAAGTGATCGTCCGTTCGGACGACTTGGATAGGATTCGAAGAGGTCCCTCTGAGGCAAATATTTGGGACCCTCGTCTCCCTTTTTTTGGGTAGTCACCGGCTGTCGGTTATTCGAGAATGATAATCCGCAGCCACATACCGGGGTCCATCCTTAGCACTGAACGCGGTGTGCGCCAAAAAGGCAAGCCTGGCGTGTTTATGGACATTTCCAAGAGTCCGAGAAGAGCATCTATTTCACCTTGACAAATTCCAAAATGGTATATTCAGGCCCGAAGAGTCTCTCGCTACTCTCGAATGGCCACATCAGCCGGCGATACTTCGTGTATACGAGCAGTCTTCGGGGCCGATCTTGCATACGCGAAAACACGAATGATATTGTCCCACCTTGACCCAGGTCCGCAGAAACGGAGTCGCCGGTGCGTTGGTTAACAGCATTTAGAAGCCGACTACTATTATAGAATTAGTTATTTTGTCGTCGAGCAGCCGACAGCTGGTCGTTCCCCAGTCGTCTTGCGCCACCACGAGCAGCTTGCATGGTGCAGGGCTATACGCCAGTACCAAGCCCCTCCCTCCATACAGTTATGGTCTACATCATCCACCTAGACACACACCACACGACCTCTCCAGCTACGCTCACTCTTTGACCATGTTGGTCTGTGGGCGTCAAAGGGGGCGGGCCCGGTCAATTGCCGTCGATGCATCGGGATGGCCGAGCAGGCCACCTTAAAAAATCTCCGTGAGGCGGGATTTTTCTTTTCTCCCCTTATTGATCACAGGGCGCACGTCCTACGAGCTTTGTCAATTGTTTTTTTCTCCCTTCATGCTCTGACTATCCCAAGTGATTTCTTTGATGCTCTACTGTTGCTGCGAATTGTGTGATACCTCTGTTGACCGCCGCTAAGCCTTCGTTGTGACGACAATGTGTGATCATACACAAGTTAACTACCAATGTGGCCATCATCGCTTCTTAGTGACAGCTTGGTGCACCATATACGCACGAACAGGCAAGATATGCCCTCTCAATGTGGTTAGCATGTAAGAGCGTTGAGTCCTCTTCTATCTCTGTACTGTTCGCCAAGGGACATTGCTGATCGATTTACCTTGAAACAGAGAAGATCGTATAGACGAAATATGCAGTATGTGCCTTGAAGAAGGATTAATTGGTTTTCTTCATTTGGACATTATGTTACAGGACTGGATAAAGATCCGGAGAGGGCGGTGATGTTCGGCTGACGGTATCAATTAACATTTGATCTACAGGTGACTGCAAAAAATAGCTTCGGATTTCTTGATCCAACCTCACCATAAACCAACTTCGCCAATCGGGCCTCCAGTATCATCCAATTCCCTTTAACTGGTCCCGTTGTTGAAGGATGGGAGGGCGAAAAGGCATCTAGCGGCAGAAGATTCTTGTTAGGAAGTTTTTTTTTGCATTGGATGAATTAATACTTTTAGGACGGGTTTGGTCTACATGGAAAAGTTGGAATCTGGAATATGGAAGGGTTTTTTGTTGTCTGGCGTGTTGTTAGAGAAACCAACTTTTGCTACCGCTTTTCTTTCGCTTGCTGTTCTTAGTGCCCACATTATTGTTTATTGTTGTTATCATTACTATTACTATAGTCTGTACTAGTGCACTAACTAACGTACGGTAACCATGGGAGCAGGATGCAGGTCGACTTCCCTCGTTCCGACCCTCGACCACGTCCCTGACAGTTAGTTTAATACCCTAGCACATTGGAACTCCACTGCGTTGCATGCTTTGGTCACTCCTTGTCGCCAACACTACTGCGTACTTCGTCCTCCTACTCGGCCCAGAGGACGAGTATGCTTTCTCCGACCTCAAACTCTACGCGCGTCGCAAACTTTGTCAGGACGACCGCTCTTGATCTTATGGTGGCCGGGTCCGGGTTGTTCCTTCTCTATGTAGTGTTTCACTTTCACCTTCGGGATCTTGAGACCAGACCGTGGAGAAGCCGGAGGTGAGACAGAGTAGGTACCTACGTACAGTAGTGGCGCGGCATCTTACTTATTAGATGTGATGTGGACCGAAAAAAAGTGCACGTTAGAAGGACCTAGCGTAACCTACCCACCTACCTGGTGCTGCCGCTTGATTTCCGCGTACCGCATTGGAGAGGTATTACTCGTTTTCCAAGAGCTTGCAGACAGACAAGACAACAACGGTTGCTGCGGTACCAAGAATCACTCAGGCAATCAGTCAATCTATCAGTCCGTCAATGGGCATATTCTCCGATGATGCACCGTGGCAGACCGACCCCTTGATGAACATCCCGTTGGGCGGGGTGAAGAAACAAAAGCACAGCAGGTGCAACGCTACCAGGTGAGCTTCTATGTACATATTATTTCTGCAGTACAAATCGTCCATCGTTCTTCAGCTGTCGGACTGATATCTTAAGCACCTAGGTAGATTCGGATACATGCCTCCTGGTCTACCCCTGCTGCACGCTGCCGGGTATGTCTCCCTTCTTCAGGTCCATTCGTTTCCTTCTAGGGAGGTAGGTAGACCCGTCATATCATGGCCACCGGTGAGTGGCAGACATAACCTTCTTTCGTACGGAAAGTCTCCGTAACATTGGACCGGGGTAGAGAGCAAGATATAGAGTACATCAAGTAGGGCGCCCGTCGATGATGGGGTCTCCGCACGGGGACGGGGACGGGGACGGAACTTAAGCCAAACCTTCAAGCCACCAACACCAGCAACCAGGTGAACAGTCGGAGATAAGCAAGCCACTCGCTTCCCAGCCAACAACCTTGCCTTGGCAGAGGCAGACAAGGAGGAGAGGGGGTTAGGCCCAGACCAGGCCAGACCAGACAGGTCCAACCTTCAGAACAGCGGCACAGATAGGTTAGGTAGGTATCACGATAACACGCGGGTCTTAATTAACTAGCCGCTCCCGGACCCCCTTCCCCGCACCCTGGATATCTTCCCCACCTTAGGTAGGTAGATACCAACCTGAGTCTTGTCTTGGGCACACACACAAAGTGCTCTCTCTTTCTCTCTCTGAGTTCTGGTCAAACTTGATTGACCATCTATCATGAACGGTGGAAACGAACCTTCCGTTGAAGTACCTCCATCGTATTGCATTCACTACTTAGCACTTCCCTACTTACAATTAGGAGCTTAGTAGGATGAAATTATGTCAAGCCAAATCCAGACAGACCTGCAGTGGACCAGGAAGGTGGAAGGTTATGATCAGCTTGAACCACTACCGCAGCAACCTCCCCAGAAAAACAAATTAGGTGCTTACATAGTGTAGATATTTATTCTTATAATGAAATAGAAGACCAGACGAGCACAAGGTAGGTACGACGAGCAGGAAGTCTAACACGCAACGCATAGGTCGATATGTATACGCGGGAGTGTAAAAGACGAACCCATCGCACAATACCCAACTTAGTAGTAGTGAGTAACTAGGTAGTAATATCTACAGCACATGCATAGTAGGTACCTAGGTACCTAAATATAAAACTCAATTAATAATGGTAATAAGTCTGCAGGTATCTCTATTAGGTAAAACACCCCATGGAGCACTAACAAATTACGCTAGAGTAACTTACCTAAAAGGTGATCAATCTTGGATTGGATGCCTGATAGATAGGATGAAACAGGACAGGAAAGGAGGGGGGTGTGATAAACCTTGCTTGTTGCCCGCATACGAGTCTGGTCAGATGATCCGGTTAGGTGGGTTTGTGGTGTATATGAACTCGATCGTCGGAGGAGATCGATCCGATCCATACATATCATATGGGGTTTATTTATCCTGTGTGCTGTGTCTAGTCTAACCTGACCACCGATGTACTGTACACAGGGCTAAACCAACTAAAGAAAAACCAGATATTCATATTTTGACATGTACCATACAGTATGTACATAGTGCATGGAAGTTAGGCCTGTAGTGTAGTATCTACCTAGGTAGGTGACTCACTTACCTGTAGCCTAGACCTATGGAATATATATAGTCAATCAAATGAAAAAAAAGGAATATCGCCATCAGCATCTGAGATAGATAGATAGATAGATAGATAAGATATTATGTACAGTATAATTCATGAACAAGAAGAAGCCAAGGAACAGCTGGGAGTAATATACATACATACAATCTGCCGTATGCACACATGAGATATGCCACCTTCACAATTCTATGCTTTGCTTCTTTCCAGGGAAAGCTCGTCCGAAGGAGTCAAATTAAAGAAGAAAAATAAAAAAAGGCCAAGGGAGATCAGTTGTACAGGAGCTCTTGGGCAACAGAATTTTTCATATCTACCTACCTAATTGACTGCTCACGATACAGACGCACTGCGCCAAAGGAGACTTTCCATAGTGATAGCAATTCCATAGATCTCCGGTGGACCTAGGATCTATCTACCTATCTAGACCTAATGCAAATATCGATTCCCGTTGAAAATGCCCTCTTCCCCCCCTCCTTAATCCAAACAGAACATAAACACAAACACACAGGACAAGCCATATTTGAATGCCAGTGAAAAGACAGTATCTTGAACATGATAATCCATCTAAGAATCTCTCCACTAGATAGATATTCCCTGTTGAAGGAAGGATTCCTTCCCTCTCCAAGGTCTAAATCCCCAAAGAACTCCCCGGCGGGGTATTCCCATACCGTGACTTAAAAAAAGAGTATCTAATCCGCGCAGAACGTCTTGCTAGAACAGAATAGTGTGCTTGGATGGTGATCTTTTGTTTAGGTATTTTTACCCAATCAGACAACGGTCGGTTCGCGCAAAACGGTTGGCCGATCTGGGTGCGGTTCAACTATCTACTCTATAGACTGATAAAAAACAACAGCAACTTTTCTTTCGATCGACAAAAAATCAAGGAAAGAAAATAAATAGTAAAACTTACAAGTGCCAACAAACAAGAAGAAAAAAAATGACAGCGTATATCCCAGTCTTTTCTGGGATAACCCTTTTTTGGATTGGCGCTGCTGGGAATCGAACCCAGGTCGGAACGGAGCTGAAGTGAAGCCACAACGTTACGTGCTACCCCTACACCACAGCACCCAATTTGTTGGTAGCGCTGGCTCCAAAAGAACAACATGAGAGTTCAGCTTTTTCGTCTTCCCCAACTGACTGATAAAATATGTGAGCAGATTCATGCTCATCGGATCTTGTCCTGTTGGTCTAATAGCTGATTCTCCGAAGTCTTACAAAAGGACGCATATTTTGTTTGTTTCTTTTCCGGGTACTCTTTTCTTCTCCTTTTAGGTAGTAGCTACCTATGTAGGTATGTACAGTGCATAACTGTCGCTGCTCATAGTAAGTAGTATGATATAGCAATATAGATGTGATATGATGCATGGCGTAAGCGATGCATGAAAGTTTCATGCCTCAGGGGTCAGCATGACATGACTCCTTAGGGGAAGAGAGATGATGATACAGGATGGAAAAAGATAGAAAGGAGAAAAAGGCAGGGAATGCCCAGAATCGATTCGAGTTACAAATAACAAGACCCAGAAAAGAAAAAGGCAGACAATAGAGACAAAATTCTCATATCATGTCAAGACAAGTCAACCGAAAAAGCTCATCAATATTCCCGCTTAATTTATTATTTATTTGGCCGTCGTCGTGGGTGGTCCATCAGCCGTCGCGGAAGGATTCAATCCCGGCGCTTGCAAAGCTTCTGGGAGCTTGAGCGGCGCTTGGGGTATCGACTCGAGCTTCTCGAGCTTCTCGCCTCTGAGAACCTTCTCCATCTCCTCCCTTGTCAAGGTCTCGTATTCCATCAGGGCCTTGGTCAGGAGCTCCAGCTCGTGGCGCTTCTCGGTCAGGATCTTGGTGGCACGAGCTCGTGCCTCCTCCACTAACCGACGCACTTCGGCCTCGATTTCCTGCTTGGTCTCGGAGGACAGGCGCTCGTAGTTGGTTGAGAGATCCACGTTTCCAAGTTTCTTCGAGTAACCGAACCGGGTGACCAGAGTGAAGGCAGTTTCGGTAGCTTGTTGAAGGTCCTGTGAAGAGTCAGCAACTAGCAATCAACTAAGATTAGGATTACAAGGGTTACATACCGCTGAGATGCCGCTGGTGACTTTGTCAGGTCCAAAGACCAGCTCTTCGGCGGCCTTACCACCCATGGAGACGTCAATGTCAGACAGATACTCGGTGTAGTTCCTCGAGACCATGTCCATCTCGGGCAGGAAGTGGGTCACACCCAGAGCCATTCCTCGAGGAACGATGGTGATCTTGTACAGAGGAGTCGCAGACGGCGAGAAGTAGGCGACGAGAGCATGGCCAGCCTCGTGGTACGCGGTCAGAAGCTTGTCCTTGTCCTGGATGATGCGGCTGCGCGCCTCCGCGCCCATGATGATCTTGTCCTTGGCCCAGTCGAAGTCCTTGGGGCCGACCTTAGTCTGTCGGTTCCTGCTGGCGTGGACGGCGGCCTGGTTGACCAGGTTCTCAAGATCGGCTCCAGAGAAACCCGGGGTGCCACGAGCAATCACAGCGACATCAACATCCGTGCTGACCTGAACGTTCTTCATGTGGTGTTTCAAAATGTCCATACGACCGCGCACGTCCGGAAGGCCGACGACGACTCTGCGGTCGAATCGACCTGGTCGGGTGAGGGCCTTGTCCAGAAGCTGTGGGTAGTTGGTCGCCGCGATAATGATGACACCGCTGGTCTGGGAGAAGCCGTCGAGTTCAGTCAGAAGCTGGTTCAGGGTCTGCTTCACATACGCAGCGTCCCGTTCATTCCTCTTAGCACCAATAGCATCCAGTTCATCGATGAAAATGATAGCAGGCGCCTTAGCGCGAGCCTGAGCGAACAGCTCACGGACACGCTTGGCACCAACACCGACGTAGACTTCATCGAATTCAGATCCAGACATGTAGAAGAACGGAACACCAGCTTCTCCAGCGACGGCACGAGCCAGCAAGGTCTTTCCAGTACCAGGAGGACCGACGAGCAGCACACCCTTGGGCAGCTTGCCACCTAGGGTGGAGAATCGCTCCGGGTTCAGCAGAAATTCGACCAGTTCCTGCAGTTCATCCTTGGCTTCGTCGCACCCGTGCACATCGCTGAAACGGACCTTCTGCTGCTGAGGCTGAGCTTCGTTGTTCTGCGGGCCTCTGACATTTTTCAGAACGCCGGTAGTCTCAACGAGGATCGTAACCAGAACCAGGGACATGTAGGTGAAGAAACCGAAGTAGAGCAAGAACTTAACCCATCGGAACACTGCACTTCCCAGCGATTCCTCGACGACGACATACAGAGGAGAGTCCTTGGCGCCCGTGCCGCTTTGCTTCGTTGCCATACCGATTTGACCGCCGTGGTTGCGTGCTGCGACGGCTTGACCTATGGCCTGCAGCTGCTCAGAGCTGAGGTTTCCATTCTGGCTTTGGATCTGTCCCTGAGCTGGCAAGGCCACTGCACCGTCAGAGCCACCGACACGCTGCAGAGCCTTCATGTAGATGGCTTCAGACAAGGCGTTGCTGGCAAAGCGACCACTCCGATACCGTTCGACGACAATCGCAGGCATGTTTGCACGAAGAAGAGCCTGGTAGAAAGCGTTTTGGGCGTTGGCACTATTCGGGTTATTGTTCGCGGTCTTCTCCTTCTGCGCTAGGATGCTTTGCGACGGCCCTCCAAACAAGAACCTTTGCTGCTGCAATTTCGAAATTCCGTTGATCTTCGGGGCGGGACGGAGACGGTTGGTGTTGAAGGCCGAGAAAGTCGAGTACTGGCGAGAGGTCTGGGAGGGCGTCTGCGGCGCTCGTGCGAGCAGCTGCGAGGTCCACAAGGTGTTCTGGCCTAGAGCTGTTGTATGTTAGAGTCGCTAACTGGACAAGTAGGGATCAAAGTATAAATCATACCTCGACTGGGCGCAGAGCTCAACCGACCAGAGGCAATACCGGCTCTCAGTGAGTCAACGGAGACGGAGTCCAGACATTCCGGCAACGACGGATGAGATACCTAATTCCGTCAGTATATGCCATCAAAATAAAATGTGAATAAACGTACCTTCGCAATCTCCTCCGGGCGCCGTTGAGTACTGTATGATCTTGAACTAGCCTTGGACCGGGAGGCGGGCACGCGCTCAGAGTAGTTCCTCCAGGGCGCAGAGAGGACGTTCGACATGGAAGGCCAGAGATCCGAGGTGACAGCCGCCATGTTCTACGCACAATAAAAAGTCAGCCAGAGTCACCTAGACGTCGGTGGACGTAAAAGGATGATGGATACATACCGGCAGGCTGGCTGCTACCTGGTGGGCCATGATTGTCCGAGAACCAGCGGCACTCGGCCGCGACAGCGCTCGAGGAAGTGCTATCAGACGAGGTAAAAAGAAGGACAAGGGACTCTGCAAGATATTGATTCAGTCGACAGGAAACCGCAGAGCCATCGCTAGATCGGGATTGAGAGGCAGAGGTTGAGATGCAGGTGCCGGGGCACGCTACATATGATGTCTGTCTGGTGCTCTCAGCGGCCTCTCCGATGCGGCGAATTTCCTTGCCACACCTGCCCGCGTGCCCTGCCGTAGCCAGTCCGGGCTGCCGACTGCCGGCACACGTGAGGTCAGGTGACTATATGTGGGGCATATCCAGGTGAAATCAACTCAATTGCCCTCAACGCCTGCCATTGAGCAATTGATGCTGCCTTAGGTGTCTACCAGGCAAGTGCTTACAAAGAACTTTTTCACTTCTTCAGAATAAGAAGGATCTTCATCCAAAGGGACTATTTCAGAATTCAGTGCTTCGAATGGCAATGGCACCTTAATACAGAGACATGAAGAGAAAAGCAGTCGACAGGAAATAGATGCATATCGGGGAAAGGGGGGGGTGGACGGCTCGATTTAAGCAGTGTTTTCTGATTACACAGTAAACCTGACAAGTTGCAAAGCTCATTTTGTGAAAAGAAGGACGGGTGTAAGAAAGTGGAGAGAGACGTATACACGATTAGACACAAGCCTAGAGGGAACGAGGGAACATCGAAAAATCATAAGAAACATCCCGGTTATACGCCGAGTTCACGTTGTACTGTACCTACAGGACTATCAGGATCGTACACTGTAGACTTAATATCTATCTCCTGGCATACAACATTCGAACTTTAGACCGGTACCTGTCTTCCTAGGTACTTTGTAGGGAAACTTAATGCCAAGCCTTCCCCTAGGGCTCATAGGCCTACTGAGAGGTTCTACACAGTGAAAGGGGTTCTAGGAGGTGATGCATCACATTGATAGGTCCATTGTTTGAATATCCGGTCGCCAAGCCAGGTACTAAGTAGTTCTAATTGAAACGACTATGGTCTAGTCGCGGTGTTTCTTCCAAGGTGATGAACAATGTAACGCCTACGTAGGTCTCGTATTTTGCCTGCTTGCTGTATCACAATACTAGCAGAAGTACAGAGTGTGGTGGCATGTTGACAACAATGGTGGTTAAGTAGGTACGAAGTACATGTAGTACCAAGCTCGGAGCGACCGTTTAAGCTTAGTAGCTTTACTTGCACTGCTGGCTTCAGTCTTGGCACCATCCGACTCCAGATTCAAAATAATACCAAGGAACCTTAGCTAGGTAGCTACTACAAATTCACCATCAACTACCTGGGGTTACTGGATGGATGCAACCGACACTTGAGAAAGCTGACTCACAAGCTTTGGAGACCCAGAAGACATAACGCAGCCCGCAGACCTGTCCCTGAGTCTTCCTGACAACATCCGCGAAAGGATGTCGAGGAAGCTTATTTTTCTGATGGGAGCGCCGACTCCTGGGAGCCTGAACTGGGACGAAGACAAACTTTTTGACGGGCCCATACCGCCCTTCAGCGGCGAGAATGTCTCCGATAGAGGAAACTTGCTTCCATCTGATGCTCCCGCGGCCAAGTGGAGACTCTTGCAAGATCACCAGCTCTTCGAACAGACCTCTACTCAAGACAACCAACAAGAGCCGCTTTTCTTTACAACTCGGGATCTCGTTGGAGACACTACAGAGCAGTCTGTTCTCACTGCGACTGGCGACACGTCGGCTGCCGCCGGGGACATCGCTCTCTCGCAATTCTACGATCATTCTATCGCCATCCATGAGGAGTCCCGCGTGTCGTTCTCTGAATCGGCCTACCTGGACTCCACTCATGATGAGACCAGCATCTTGACGGAAGAGAGCACGCGGTATTCCTTTGAGACCCAGCCGGGTGACGATCGAGAGGTTGCGGAAACCCGCTTTCCCTCCTTGCGCGGGCATCTGAGCGACCTCAAGGACATCCCCAATGCCGGATACCTGCGCTCCATCGTCCCCCAGACCATGACGGTCAATCTCATTGTCGGCATCATCGCCGTGTACCCACCGCGCCGCGTGACGACGCGGAGATGGAAACGGGAGATGGACATCGTCGAGCTGGTCGTGGGCGACGAGACCCGGACCGGGTTCGGGTTGACATTCTGGATTCCCCCGGGGCATGGCCGTGACAGGCCCGATCAGGATGGCCTGGGGAAGACGCTGGCAGGTCTCCGGCCGCGAGATATCATCCTGGTCCGGACGCTAGGGCTGAGCTCGTTCCGGGAACGGGTGTACGGACAGGGCCTGGCAAGAGGCATGACCAAGATCGACCTGGTGCACCGGCAGCCGGTCGACCGCAGCGACTCTTGCGGGCTGTACTCGACGCGGGCCGTCAGCGTGGCGGGCAGGGACGAGCCGCATCTGCTGAAGACACGCAGGGTCCGGGAATGGATCTGGCAGTTCGTCGGGTCCGGGCCGGATGGAGCAGGCGGTGATGGTGGGATGTCTCACGGCCACGCGCAGCAAGCCAGGCATCTGCCGCCGGACACGCAGGAGTAGATCATCGCGGACCAGCCACCTGGGGAAATGCGATGGGCCGTCATCAACCCGCCGTTCTCGGGGGCGGCGCAGAGCAGATGGGATGGAAACGTGTCGTCGCGCAGAGAGAGAGCGAGCGCGGCGAGCCCCGTGACGCGAGCTTCAGGGCTACTGCCTGCGCCGGGCGAGCTGTTGAGGCCGTGTGGGTGTGGTGGCCTATTTATTGCAGCAGCGGTGATTATTGGGCGTGCCGGCAGGGGGTTGGCGTGGCCTCAGGCTGAGCGGGGAAGGGGCTACGGCGTCTCAGGCTGCACGACTTCACGCCGGGCCAGATGCAGCACGGTGGGCCGCGCCGCGCAGTCCCTGTCCCCCTTTTGTGGCGGCCGCCGCGAACGTGCGAGCGATCCATCCCAAACCTTGGTAGCTGCTAAAGCCCCCCCGTGGCCTCGTCCACCGGCTGCTCAAAATAAGACGGCCACGCCAGCTGTTCTTTTCCATCGTCTCCTCCCCCGTCAAGCTTCTATCCTTGTCTTACTCCTCCGCATTGATTTCATCTTGCCATCATATCTGCCTCTCGTTATCCCTCTTCCCGTCCTCTCGCTTACTTCCCGCCGACGTCCCGCGTACCCAGCTCCCTTCGACCTTCATCTACCAGAACCACCACGTATACTGATACTACACCACCACCATGAAGGGTAAAGACGCCCGTTGACCTCGAGTCGCTCCGGTACACCCGCTGACATGTCACGGTACAGCTCTTATTCTTGTCGGAGGGTTTGGCACCCGTCTGCGCCCTCTCGTAGGTGCCCCCGTCGATCGCGACTCCGGCATTCGCATGCCCCTCCCCCTTATCGACATGAGGAATTCCAACATTGAAGCTGAGACATGACCCATCACTGTAGACTCTCACCCTCCCTAAGCCCCTCGTCGAGTTCGCCAACCGTCCTATGATCCTGCACCAGGTCGAGAGCCTGGCTGCTGCGGGTGTCACCGATATCGTGCTGGCTGTCAACTACCGCCCGGATGTGATGGTTTCGACCCTCAAGAAGGTACGTCCCTGGAACAATATCCTCGTCTTCGGGCCAATTGCTGATCGCGCTGGATCCAATTAGTATGAGGAGCAGTACAACGTGAAGATCGAGTTCTCCGTCGAGCCAGAACCGCTGGGCACCGCTGGCCCCCTGAAGCTCGCGGAGAAGATCCTGGCCAAGGACGATTCGCCCTTCTTCGTTCTGAACTCTGACATTATCTGCGAATACCCATTCAAGGAGCTGGCAGAGTTCCACAAGAGGCACGGTGATGAGGGTACGATCGTGGTGACCAAGGTGGAGGAGCCATCCAAGTATGGTGTCGTCGTCCACAAGCCCAACCACCCCTCGCGCATCGACCGATTCGTCGAGAAGCCTGTCGAGTTCGTCGGAAACCGCATCAATGCCGGTATCTACATCCTCAACCCCAGCGTCCTGAAGCGCATCGAGCTGCGCCCCACCTCTATCGAGCAGGAGACCTTCCCCGCGATCGTCAAGGATGGCCAGCTCCACTCGTTCGATCTCGAGGGTTTCTGGATGGACGTTGGTCAGCCAAAGGACTTCCTCAGCGGCACCTGCCTCTACCTTTCTTCGCTCGCGAAGCGCAGCCCTCAGAGCCTGTGCACTGAGCCGTTCGTGTACGGCGGTAACGTCATGGTCGACCCGACTGCGAAGATCGGCCAGAATTGCCGTATCGGCCCCAACGTCGTCATCGGCCCCAATGTCGTCGTCGGTGATGGTGTGCGTCTCCAGCGCTGCGTCCTGCTTGAGAACAGCAAGGTCAAGGATCACGCTTGGGTCAAGTCCACCATCGTTGGATGGAACAGCTCGGTGGGCAAGTGGGCTCGTCTGGAGAATGTGACTGTCCTCGGTGACGATGTCACGATTGGCGATGAGGTCTATGTCAACGGAGGCTCCATCCTGCCGCATAAGAGCATTAAGCAGAACATTGACGGTAAGACTGCCATTTCATATACCCCGCAATTGTCGTCTGGTCTGGTTCTGACGTTATTTGTCTTACTAGTTCCTGCAATTATTATGTAATCTCATGCCGATATGCCGCCCTAGTCCCTTTTCCATTTCGTCTATTCGTTACAAGCAAGCCAGATGCATGGAACGGTGTCTTGTTGTGCGATTCTTCTATGCGGTGTCTGATTGAGGTGTTCCCGACTCGCCGCGCGTCACGGTAAAAGGCGTCTCGAATCCAATCTCAGTGTAACGGATCTTTTTATTACCCGTCTTGTTCCCCTTCCTATTTTCTGTCGCGGCAAACCGCTCCATTCACAGGCCCTGGCGGTAGGAGCGCGCTTGTCCATCAATTTTACCGCCCCTTAAAACTTTGTAGTCCTCCGGTTTTTTTTTGTTTTTGCGATTTTCTCTACTCAAACTTGACTGCGCTGTTCTACTCCGTTTGTTCTCGTCTGTTGGCATTCCTCCCCCCTCACTTTTACAGGGGTATCTGTTGTGGATCCTCAACTCTTGGTTTTTCCCTCTAGCGCATGTTTTTTTCTTTGTCCACTTTTTTGCCGTGAAGGTATTATTTGTGGGAAATGAAATCACATCTGATCTGATTGTAATGATAGATGTAGGTCTGTTTGGGAGTTGTTTCGTTATGTGTGTAGATAGAGGGAAGAAAAATCGAGTTCTATGGAAAATTCAAAATGAATCGGCAATTCATCTGATCGTACCTAGATGGTCTACATGACTATATTACTAGTGTTATTGCAGAGTTTGGCTCCGCGGGATATTATCTACTACCTACATAATGTATAGAAACTGATCGCATCACATGATGTCTAGTTGCACGTGTATGTACGCCTTCATGGCGACAGATCATGATTAGATGTCCACATCACCATAAAAAAAAGGCAGGTTTTCAAAGAAGGGGGAAAAAGTCGAAAGAGATAAATGGAAAAAAAGAGAAAAGATATCACTCAGTTCATACCCTACTGAGCCAACCCCTCCGCCTCATCGAGGATCCGATCCCACCGGATCCTCAACTCCTCCATCTCCTGCCAACACCTCCTCCCCAACTCTTCAAACTTCTCCCTCTCCTCCCTCGTCAGATCCGTCGCGCCCCTCTTCCTCATCCGCCTCCGATCCTCCTCCACGACCGCGGGCCCCACGACCCCGCCGTACCCCCATCCATCGACCTCCGAGCTGGCGCAGCTCTCCCGACCCAGCCGATCGCACGAAGATCCCCACTTCGCGCGTCCGCCGCCGCCGTGCCGGATGTAGGGGGATTCGGCGTCGTCGAGGACGTGCTGGGGAGACAGGGAGAGCCAGACGGGGGCGATGGCGCCGGCGTAGGTGGAGAGGGTGTGCCAGGGGGAGCCGAGGATGCGGGCGAGCCAGAAGGAGATGAGCATGAGGTAGACGAGGGGGAAGGGGAGGGGGAGGATGGATGTCGCGCAGATGCCCGGGTGGGTGAGGTAGATGTTTACTTCTTTCTCTTCTTGTTGAGACTTGGTTGAGGATTTGTCGTCCTCGACGGAGAGGAAGCTGTTCACCCACGGCGCGGTGCTGGGTAGGTTCGAGGTCAATGCGAGGATGTCCGTCAGGGCTTTCGACGACTCGTACGCGTACTCGCTCCGCAGGCCCTGGATATCCTCCGGGTCGAACAGCTTGATCGTCCCCTCGAGACTGGATACCCAGATGATGCGGCCCGGACCGTTAGGTTTTGCGGACCGCTTCAGCAGCGGCACGACATTGTGCGCGAGCATGTAGTGCCCGAAGACGTTGGCGCAGAAGATGGTCCCCAGACGGGGTTCCTCAATCTCTTTCTTCTCCCCTTTCTCACCGGATGACGCTAAAAGGGAAGATGTTTGCTTCTTCGTAACAACACCCACCTGCCCAACCTTATACGTCGGCCAGGACACCGCGTGCAGAGTATCCGTCATGACCTCCCAGATGGCCTTTGGCCAATCGATGCCGGTCCACCCGCCCAGGCCGGCATTGAGCACGATCGCGTCGAGTTTCGGCACGTCCTTGAGCAGTCTGCGCGAGAGCGCCCGGACAGACACCAGGTCCGTTAGGTCGACGTTCTCGGAGATGAAGGTGACGCGTGGTGATGATGAATTTGTTTCTTCCTGCGCGTCGTCGGGGCTTTGGCCGTGGTAGGCGTAGGCGTGGCGGAGATGCTCCTCCAGTCGGACGCGGGTGTCATTGCCCTTTTTCGAGTCGCGCGTCGTGTAGACGATTGTTAATTGTTGCGATTCGGGGCGCGCGCTGAGGAATTCGTCGATTAAGCGACAGCAGACTGAGAAACCGAGGCCGCTGTTATGTCGCGGAGATATGTGAGCAGGGGAATTGTCTAAGTCAATTGATGGACGGGACTCAACCGTGGAACGGCAGCGGACAATGTAATTGAATGCCGGTATGTTTTACTTACCTGTTGGCACCGGTGACCAGGACGAAGGTCCTGTCCTGGAGCTCTGAGGAGCTCATGATAGCGACCAGGTCTTGTGTACGGAGTACAGAGCCTCGAGATCGGAGTTAGGTACGGAGGAGACAGCTTGTCCGGAGAATCAATTGGTCCCTGGCAGCGGCGCGTTCCTGGGGACAGATCACGTGACTACCACATGCGCCGTCGAGACCCTGAGCTTTCTAATTTGCCGAAACGGGTCATCCCTCGAGTAACCTGTTAAAACAAACTTGAAACATCCACTCAAGGTATGTAAATATATCCATAATATGTACATAATATTTAGCGCCCGGGCCCCTGATTGGCTGCTTCCAGCTCACCAGAAGTACAGAAACTTAGGTACCTAGGTAGGTGCCCGGCAATCAGCAAGTTAAAAGCCAACAGATCTGTACATGATACAATCAATCAACCGTTCGATCGATCAAATTGCGCAGTGGCCTCAATGTTGGCCAGTGCTTGTTTCATGTTGGGCCATAGCTCTAGCTATTCGTTTCTTTCAGAAGTACTTGTACCATCCCTGCAAGCGGCTAAATGGACGATGGCAAGACAGCAAGCTGAAGCGAAGGTCATTCTTTGTTTTCAGTGAAACGACATACTGGAGAGATTCCCTCATCTCCAGTATATTATCTACCATGTTCGTTATTTTCTCTAAGTTAGTAGCAATGATTGACATTCCTGTAATCCATTCGTTTTTCATCTTGAAGATGTTTCTCCTACTATTATTGCTTGCTGGTGGGATTCTCACAGCCGGTCCTGTCGTTGGATGAGCTGCACAGTGCGCCGTAAGTATTTCACATCTATTCGTTCGAGTATTATTTTGCACTTAATACTAGTTTCCCTTCTAAAAGGCTATTTCATTCATGTTTTGTACTTTATAGAAACACTGCTCTGATCTTACAATCTCCTTTAAGGTCACTTTTCTATGACAAAAATGTGACCCAATACCAAGGTGTCTGCCCTCATCTGGACAATAGCTGTCTTTGCAGAACTCGGGCATTGCTGGAGCACCTCAGCTGCTGTATTTCTGCCGCGTGCCCTTCCCGTGCGGTGAAAGGTAAGTACTTGCTCTGCCATATGGCTGACCGGGATAAGAAAAGTCCTCTGAGAAGATAGCTAGCTGAGACCTGTCCCAGGCATCTTTCTGTACTATCAGAAAGACTGCAATGATAACCATGTGTCGATCCCCAGCAGCATTCCCCGTCCAACAACGACTGGTGGCACTATTCGTCCTCCATCAGTTAGACCTAATGCTACTTCTCCCATCCTAGGCGACAACTCGGAAGTAATAGACATCGGATCTACAAAAATTAAAACAGCGTCCTACTACAGGGACAGACTTGCCAGTCTCTACCGTGACAGGTACCCCCATGGCCGTCACCAGTCTTGTCCAGGTCACCCCTTCCGTAGCGACCTTTACTCGGTCAGGATCCTAAAAGGCACGTGTACATCTCCGCGGATCGCCTATGCCACCGATTTGGCTGGTCAGCTCATGCAATTCCCCTGGATCGGATGTTCACACGAGGACTCGGGCTGCTGTCCTTTCGATGCGGGCGAGGAGAGATTTCTCACAGCGTGTCCGGTGGACTATACCACTACAAGCAGTGCGTGCTGCCCATCGTAAGTTCCCGGGGCTGTCTTTGTTTCTGTCTCTTTTTGGTCAGGGCTTGGTTTCATTGCATTTCAATGCTGAATGTCCAACCTTAGTGGATTTTCGGTATACACAACCGCTCTGGCCGATCAAACTCCGTGCTACAGTTCTCTGTCCGTCGGACTGGTCCCTGTTGCTGCTGCTGCTGCATCTATTACGTCTTCCCGAGAGGTGGCCGCCCTCATCGTGACGAACTTGGTATTCACGAGGAAATACGACTTGATATCAGACAATAACTCCGGTTTAAAACCGCATCTACACCGGAATAGTCGCCGGAGGCGCAATAGGAGCATTCTTCCTCGGCCTCGTTTCCGTCTTTTGCTGCCAACGACAGAGAAAGAAGAAGAAGAGAGAAAGGATGGAATTAGCGAAGAGGGAGGAGAGGCTCTCCTGCTCCAAATCGAACACACCGGTCGAACTTCTCTCGCAATCACCATTATCTCAGCGCTACCTCCCTCCCCACGGACCTGCTAGTAGTATGCATACGCCTCCTCCTAATGACTACCTCTGCGAGTCCGCAGCAACAGAAGTAGTGGAAATGGAGGGAGAAATGTCAAACGGCTTGGACGAGTGGCCATACTACTACTTCTCCAGCCCCAGTCGCAACAACCATCGGAGTCACAATCACAACAGTCAAAATGTATCCCAGTTATCACCATTATCACAACAGCCTCTCGAAAGTCACGCCATCAATGTCCATATCAATATCAATATCCACCACCTGGACTCCAGTTCCATCGCCCGCTACCCCGGAGTCCGAAGGAGTTACCTGGGAGCAGTGTGTTCAGCCACCATCCGGAGAACCGACACAATCCCGTACTCGTGTTCGCTGACAATGAAGTCGGTAGGAATAATAATAACCGTCGAGCAGTTCCTCTATCCCCGTTAGAGCTGGATCTGGGTCCCGCGCCGGTGTACACGCCTCCGGCTGATGGAAGGAGGTATGGAGATGGTATTGATGGATTCGAGAAAAGTCAGGTGACTGGGTAGGCCCTTAATCTGGTCGTGAGAGGGAATTCCGGGCTGGGGGAGGGGGGTCCAGGTTCATTTATTTAGCTCACAATGGCAAAGAAGGGCTGAATGTTTAATGAAATTGAACGATACCGATAATGACATTGCAATGTGACGGTGAAGTAGTGCAGTTGGCTGGCTGACTGCTCACAGACCAGATCAATCAATATCTTTCTGTCTGTTTCCTACTCATGTCCTAGGTTCTGTATACCTACTTTCTAGCCCCTTTTCTTTTTTCCTTTGCCACTTTCAGTTCCGCTCGTTCATTCATCCCTTTTTTGTCCGCTATACCATTCCCTTAGGATAGCAATGGCTTCTCTCCTACTTCCAAAGCCATGGATCGCACTTCATAAGAAAATTAAATAAGAACACTTTCTAGAATCCATTATCATCATCTCTCAACTCGAGCCGCGAGAGAAAGAAAAAAAGGAAAAAGTCACATATCCCTTTATAATTTTTCTTATACATGTACATGTATTGAGAGAAACGTAGAGACACCTGGACTGTAATTTCAAGAGCGACTAGCAAGGCAGCAGTGCGCACATACTTTACATATAGTATAAGCTTCTAGGTGCCTACATAATGATATACCAAATGGAAAACAGAACGGTGACCAGGTGCTGCTCATCCAGATAGAATTGATTTAACTGCCTTTTACCAAACTCGTGTGATCTAGTAATAATCCACATTATCAGCAGTTCACTAACAGACAGAATTTACCCTCCTGAGAAGGTTTTCAGAAAAGGCCAGCCGATCGACGACTGCTACGATGTCACATCCATCTCGGGAGCAAACTCCCCACCTCCCCCACCTCGAGATTTTAAATCAAGATGCCCACTTCTAGCAGCGTCCCATACATACCATTCATAACGTTTCCTTGCACAGCATGTAGAACAAGGACCCCGAGGTTCGTATCTAGCTCAGTCAGGGGGTAATGTTAATGAAAATTCCCCAA
Source organism: Thermoascus crustaceus (assembly GCF_041956765.1). Taxonomy (NCBI): domain Eukaryota; kingdom Fungi; phylum Ascomycota; class Eurotiomycetes; order Eurotiales; family Thermoascaceae; genus Thermoascus; species Thermoascus crustaceus. The sequence continues at coordinate 846,360 of NW_027192535.1, read as the reverse complement.
GCAGGAAGGCCTTGTCGAACCCTGAGAGTCACTAGTAAATACAAATACATAGAGGTTGTACGTAGTGCGGTAGTTACCAATGACGTGCAAATAAAGACAAACCGGATTGTTTTTTGTTGCGTGATCCCTTTCTCCCCCACCGGTATTTTGTAAGCTTCTCCCACCTTTCTATTTTCTTTGGCTTTGTTTTGTTTCCGATGAACAGATGGACATCACCCCATGACAGATAGATAATACACGACGTATACTCCGTACACAGGATAGACAGGATAGATGGATGTATAGTATTCCGAAGACCATATCAAAAATCAAGATCGAACGAAAAAGCATGTCTAGGAGAGGTCTGAAAGAAAAATGATACACGTATACTCCACAAGCAGATTCATTTGGGGAGACATTACGTGAAGAGCCCTGTTGAGACACTAACGGCTAGGGTATACTGTTTAAGCGTAAACCCTTCGATCTTTTTAGGTGCCTAGATACCTGGGCCTAGGTAGATACTTCAAGGCATAGTCCAGTACCCTAGGGAAAAAAAAAATTTGATCTTAGAGCCTTCCTTTCTGTGGATGGCGTGTGGTTTGTTTCAACTTTACCTGTCACCAGTAATCGTAGTAATCTTGACTAGAAGTGAAGTGAGGTAAAGATCATGATACAGTACAGACCATTAGGTGAAGATAGCTGAGGTTCTTCCCCCTCGACCGATCCACAGCACGAAAAAGTCGAGAATTTCTTGTTTTCTGTTTTTCTCCAGCGGGGTCTGCGGGTCTCCCACATGTGATGTATCTCATGGCGAATATATGGATTTACTTTTTTATGCATTGTGGGTTCCACTTTCTGCACATGTACTGCGTACTCCGTACATGCGGTAGTATCGTGCATTCGAGTCCCCACAGAAGAAAACCTGGCACGCTGGCAGAGGAGGAGACACTGCCGGTGCTTGTAATATGATGCGGTGAATACGGAGTAGTCCGAGCCGGCAGGTTAGCAATGTAGTCAGGTGAAGAATCAATCAAATCGACTGAGGTAGGTGGGTGATTGCCCACGCCATGCATAGCTATCGTTTCGTTCCATTAGCCTTTTTGCAAGGGACTTGGCTGGCTAAGCTTTTCACCTGACCTGTTTTGGGCCTCGTTCTTCTCCGTCTGAAGAGAATCTTCCTGCTCCAAGTGGCAAAGATGGGCCATCTACTTGTAGGCGGATATCAAATGCTCCAGTCAAGACTATTAAAAGCACTTTCCGTCAGTTAGTCAAGTGCCGCTCAGCACCATAAGGCGCTTCAAAGCCGCATAGCTTGCCACAGGATGATGTGCGTCAATGCGCTGAAAATTCAATGCTCGTTGACGTAGCTGAATTTGATCATTACCATCCGGAGTGATGCACACCGCGTCAGGATCAAACCGTAATCGATCATGTCAGCCACCCAAGAACAGGGACCCCACAGCCTTGTGTAATAACATGAAGTGAGAAGCACGAGAAGTTGGAATTTTGGGGACCGTCAGAATAACTCCAACTAAATGAACTCTCATACGATAGTGGTTCATGCTGTTTGAGAGAGCAAGTCGGTTACAGTATATGAAAAGAGCGAATTCAAGGCGTGTACTATGCTGTACATACGCACGGGTTAGACGGCTGCTCACTTTGACAGACGAGAAAACTTGGGATCTTCTAGTCTGGGATTGTAATGTTAGATAGGTTGCATCGGCGAGCTTTGTGGGTGGTGCTTGTCTGCTGCGAGTCTGCGGTTGGCATTTCAGGAAATCATTATATTCTTCTCCCAACTTCTGAACAAGCGTTTAATCATAGTTGGCCACTCAAGTAGCAAACAGAAGATTGATGCCTAGGAATGGATTGTTTCTCACCTTTTTCGGACACTGGAGGGCTCCAATAGCGATAGTGTATTGCTGTTGCGGTGGCAAACTAATGCATGCATGGATGTCTCTTGGTGTTGCAATGGATGCTCTTTAAAGTAGCTAAATTTATTTCCCAATATATGCCTGAAAATACAGACATGTATTTCCAAAACTTGGTCTCAACTCATCTGATCCATGTAGAAGACGGGTGCGTAGTTTAGGGGGGAAAGATCTCGGCCTTCAGCAAGAGCGAGAAAGTGGGCAAATCACCCGTCGTTTGCAGTCGAATGATAGAAGCTCTAGACAGAAAGCGGGTAGTACAATCTTGGAAATCCCAGACCCAGATCGTGCAGGTAAGCCGGAACCAAAAGATACCACATAGCGTAGCCGCTGGCAGCACGCCATATGTGGAACCAAAAATCTCTTCCTTGAAACAAAATGGCCTGACAATGCATCAATAACTCTGCCCTGTGCCAAGACTTTTAGTAAAACAACAGCTATGAGTGTGTGTTATATGTGGAAGGAAATTATAACAGACGAGTGCCGAAATCAGTACGGACTTTGATATCTCGGCGCTACCAGCGAAGTTCGTAGTACGTGGTTATGAGCTTCTACCGGAACTATGGTTTATACCATTGGTAACCATACTCCTCACAGGCCAATCGGATGATATCAAGTATTATTCGGCCCCCAAAGACACATCTTTACCCTAATTCTGTCCCATTAAATAGTAATCAAGCAGGCTAGCCCGCTTTCAAAGAGAAGATCCATGCAAAACAAGTACTATAAGAAGCGGGGGAAGTATTCGGGGGCTCACATTGGTTGAGCTGCAAATCGTCACACGTAAAGGTATGTTAAAGAGCCTGAATTGAAAGCGACGAGATGGCTGAGTGCAAATTCCAACGGATAAACAGTTCCTACACAGGGTCTGTACATACAAGGAAAATGACTCTTGTAAAGATGAGAAAGGTCCATTGACTGCAAGATGCAATCAGGAGCATAGCAGAATATGCGGCCTTGATTTTGTAGTGTATTGCACAAATCGAAATGACGCGCGGCCCTACTCGTTCAGTGAGGGGCTACAATGCCGCACAGAAAGTACCTGGTGACACATTGTACACGGCGTGCAAAGTAAGTTGTATTGATAACAGGCATTATCCTGTCAGTTGGACGCTGAGAGTGGATCGATCCCGTCTTGGCCACTTCGAATGGGCACTCTGGAGGATCGATTGCTCCACAGTTTCGTGCTGTAGATTCGTAAAAACGCTCACACAATGGTGAGAGCCATCGACGATCGATATAGTCATGTAGTACATCGGCTCGGTAGCTTTTACCTGCTACAGTGTTGACACTGCTGGAATGCAAGAGGAAATTGCCACGCTAAGGGTTGTTGGTGCCTCATTTTTGCCTAGAAAAACCACAAGCAGCGTAGGACAGCAAAGGAAATGGAAGATAGGAATGTATGGTATTGTACATACCTACGTTGTACGCCTTGTACTTCGTGCAGCGTTATGGTAAACATGATCAACCCGGCGCACGATTTTTCCGTGCTTCATGAGAAGGTGGTCTATCCTAGCAACCACGAGACGCCTTAGTAGAAAAAAAAGCAATTTCTGTAAAGGACCAGTAGATATACACCTCATATATGGGTAAATACGTATAAGGAGGTAATGGTTAAGGGATCGATATCTGTCGAAGCACTTCCTGATGACCCGTCACGGGTTAGGAGATCAAGATGAAAGTAAGCGCAGGGGAGCTTACAACGTCTCTATGCTGATCAACTATGGAAAATGCTGAACTCCTCTCCGTTTGAGTATAGAGTTTAATGAAATGCAGGATTGTTATCGATACCATCCTTAGTTATCCTTATAGGTTGCCATTGCCCCCGTCCAGCAATTCGACCATGTCTTGATGGCGACAAAATTAGCCAGTGCGTTCTCATATGTGTGCTTCTGACTGGATGCTGCTTCGAATAGAACGTGCTTTGGACCAAACGGCGTCTTTAAGCTGACTCGCGTTTGGCTTGCCAATTCATCGTTCTCACCAGCCATCCCTGTCTCTTTGCGGATGTTGGTTTGCGCAGCGTGGACCTCGACGGTGGCTAGGGTTAGCCATTGTCAGCCGCAACAGACGCTAGGCTTGGAAGAGTGCAGCCATGCCACCGAGTAGCTAATGCACGTGTCGTAGGAGCAGCAGATATGGATTAGCAATCAAGTCCATCAGTTGGGCGCAGCTGGATCGATACATAACCGAGAACTGTTATGTCGTCAATTTCCCTGCACTGTAGGACCGCTATGGATGTTCGTACCGCAAAGCTCGGGATCTGCGGAGATTGAGAGCTGCTATCAGGACGCCTGCAGGAGATGAGTCTTCCCACCTTCCCAAGTGGAACCGCATCATCAGCGGCTTCGTGCAGGTCATATTCACGGTGGATCGATCTGTACGTGCTATCCGCACTGGCCAACCATGCCATCCATCAGATATGCTGGGCGCCAACCCGCGGTGATCACGTCAACCGCTGCGACACAAGGGGTGTATCCAGCTAGAAGCATCGCAGTAGATGGTGACAGCCCTGGAGAAATGCGGGGCGCGTGGGGTTCTTGATGGCGAGCTGCAGTATTCCACCGCTCCAAACCAGGCCAATCGATTCACCACCGTCTATCGACAGGAGAAGGAAAAGCCGAGTAAGGGCCGCGTTGCTCTGGTGCTTGAAGCATCCGACGATTGTTAGCCAGAACCGGGAGGTCTCGACAGGCACACGCAGAGCCCAGTACTCAGCACCATTGGTGAGTGCAGATATACCTCGTACGTGCGGGACATGCATTTCAATCACAGTGCCGGCTCCAGGCTTCCAACGAGGCTAGCCCCAGCCCCAGGCAGCTCTCAGAGAAGCCAACGGCCGATTCTTCAGAATAAGATTGAATGATGCCTATGGCAAGACAGACGGTTGGCCACGCGAGGGCGAAGGTCACCGACACGAGACAGTCACTGAAGTTAATGTTGTTGCTGTCCTGCGCTAGTCCGTGGGAAACCGATCCATCCCCATCGTGATCATCTCACACCTCGTGGCAGCACAGACAGAGCCGGAAACCAGGTGCATGGGTTCAGATTCGGTTTGTAAAGCACACACGCATAGCGATCAACGGCAATATTTGATGTCATATGTTCCTTTTGCTCCAGTCGTGCCTCGTAGCCCATAGTTAGTGCCATCCAGCCCGTGTAAAGTACATGTTGAGAGATACCATATCCTCCTATCGGGAATTCCAGTTAATTTTCGAGGCCATCCCACGAGGAGGACGTAACTGGGAGGTGTCCATGGAGATCACCTGCGTAAGTGGCTGCGATTTATCTGCCTTCAAACGCATTTCTCATCTGTACTCTGCTGACTGGCGCACACCTTGCAGAATTAGCGTGGTTCCTTCCCAGAAAGTACATGTATTTCCTGGGACAAAGGATTCCTAGATTGACAGTCTTCACTCATGAGAGACCTTCCTTCGTTTCTTTCGATCTGCAACATCCTCGGTCCGCATGTCACAGTTGCAGCCATACAGTGTGCTAGTAGTTGCAAGCTACGATGGGCTTTACTGCAATGCTGAATTCGCATCTGGATTACCTGGGTCTCTGGAATAAAACGTCTCATGATTGAAGATCCGGAAAAATTGTCCGTTTCAATTCAAGCAATAGGGAAGAGGCGAGCGTTATCAGACAGCCAAACCCCTTTTCACCGATGAACAATAACTCCGAAATTGCTCCCTGACAACGAAGAATAAACGGGTAGTTTGTTGACGTAACAGTCAATGGAAACCTAAACCATATCGCGCGATTTCTATTACTGAACAAACGCTTGCTGCATGAGCTTTTTCTCAGGACAACTATCTTGGTCCGGATATGGTATTGTGTTCCGCGACTACAGGATCGCCGAATGCTAAGAAGATTCTCCAGGGCAGAGATCATTATTGTTTTCATCTGATCGGAGAACAGGGCAGTGCACCGTGTACGAGCTCTCAACGACTCAACAAAGTTTCCAGATGTCTTGGAGGCGTGTCAATCAGTTACGGTCTGTCACCTGGATGACTAATGCAGGTTGCGCTGCTCCAATGGCGGGCACATTGATGCAAGATGGTGGTAGAGGATTAGATCAAACTGGATCATTCCACGCAATTCTAATCTCTTGATGGAGCACGCCTCGATGACCATAACCAATGCGGATCTGGATGTTCACCGGCGGAAGAAAGAAAAACTCTTAGCAGCTCCCTGGAACAGGTATTGACGTGCTACTCGAGTCTTGTTCATGGAAAAATATTATCTACGCCTTGGAGCGATGATGCTCCGCACCCCGCTGCAAGCACTCCGATGCTGTGGAGATTCACGGTGAAGGCGCTAGCCTTGATTCTGAAGGTAGCTACGATGGATGGTCTTCTGTTTGCCCGCGTGCAGCTTCCCCCTTGCTACACAGTGCAGCGGCAAGCTCCGTGGACGTCGCCGGAGCCGATTTCATCGACACAAGATGAAACCTCGGAGGGAGGGTATTTCTCCCCGCTTTTCTGTTTAGGGGATATTATCATACATGAAAAGTAAATTATACTACAAGGCCGGAAAGTATCGTTGTCTCGTCACCAATGAGGGTATAGATGGTTGTAACTGACCGGTGCGGGACGTCACATACGGGATGGCCCACAAGGTTGAGTTTACTACTAGCCGGACCTTCTTGCTATACACAGTATACTCCGTACATTATTTGTGCAGAATCGGAGTAGCCGCGGAGAGATGCGGCATTTATCAATCGATCCCTTCATATCAGTTTCCACTCTGGAGTCTGCGCTCTAGGTTCCATAAGGATTACATTATTACACAGTGCGGGGCGATATTCGGGTCGTTTTCGCGGTCAGCGATCTTTAAAACTTAGGAGCTCCTAGAGAGGCCTGTCAAATATAGAGGTGACTGGCCCTAAAGTTCGTCGTCGGAATTGGCAAGGCAGTTCTGTCACACGGTTGAAGACTCGCACGACACGGCAAACGTTACATACTTTGAGGCTAAAACCCAGAGCATTGTGAATCGTACGCTGTCATATTTACGAGTATTTGTATACAGACACCCAGAACTATTATGAGCGGGAGGAAAGATCGGGGCCAACCAGAACTACGATATACTCCGTACTGTAGTCAGTTGTCAGTGATGGGTGGAGGGGCGGATGACGGACGCGCCAAGACGGTACAAAGTGGGAGGACTGGAACAATGAAAGCGGAGAGAGAGAAGGGGGGGGGAGGGCGGATACTCAAGAATCAAATAAAATTTCCCTGAGGATTCGGTTCGGGATTTGGGAAATTTCAGTGTCATGAAATAATCAATGGAAGGTGGGACTCCCGTCAAGCCTGGACATGGGCGGGCTCTGGGCTCTGCTGAAGGCGGCATGGCCTGGCACCCTGGGCGCTGTTGGGGAGCTGGTTGGTGTTACAGGCTTTCACGGGGAATCGGGGGACCTAGAAGCTAACCGCTAGGTAACGCTACCCATCTAAGTAGCAGGTACCTAAGGCTCTTTAGGTCTAACCCGCCCCGGTATAGGTATTATTACGGAGGACCTCAGTCTTAATGCATACCAGCCACATCCATCTCACCGACTATGCTGGACGTATTCTGCCAGTACGGAGTTGGGAAGTCAGGGCGCACCAGGTACCGTACCTCTCTCAAAGTGTGCTATTCCTAGTACACGATACATGATACTGATACTAAGGGGGTGCTGACGGGTCCACGGGTTCTCAGTTTAGTGAGCTAGTACCTGCGGCCCCTGCCTTACCTGCCTTAGCCTAATCAACCGACAGACTCTCGACGGACCCCGCCTACCTAAGACCAAGTAAACCAGTGATCCCCGTCCAGCGTCAAGCCACCCTTTCTGTACCACAGCGGTATGGAGAGTGTCTTTTTTCTTCTTGTGTCTTGTGCACACAGAAGGAACAGACACCACGCGCCACCGGCGACCAACTTAGACTCTGGGCTTCTGGGTCTTCGGGTCTCCACCGCCGCGCGCTCCTCCCTGCCTGCCACTGGCCCAGCCCGAACCTCTGGGGGAGGGGGAAATCTAGATACGCGGCACCCCGTCTGTCGCCCACGGCCCATGCCGCTCACCATCTGCTCTCGTGCCGTCGAGGTACTGTCCGCGCCGCTTGTAGTCTGCGATACAGGGATCTCTGGCGGCCTGGTTGCTCCCCCCCCCCCCCCCCCTCCTCGACGCGCTACACGCCGCCAGACAGCATCTTTCCTAAGCTCCTCTGTCATTCTCTCTCTGCTGTGCATCTCTCTTTCCTCATACCTGGCGACCAGGGTACCAGCGGCCCTTCCCGGCCTAAACTCATTGGAGTTTGTATGTCTTGACTTAAATTACCAGCCGCGGGCCCCCCAATTCTCTGCCCACGCCTTCTGGAATCTTACCCTCCTCCGCTTACTCAATCTTCCATCCCACCCGACTCGTTCCATCACTAGCCACATTGTCTGTCTCTTGCGACGGGGTCTAGCGAACATTGCTCCTTTCCATAGTATCCTTCTCTCTTGTACTGTACACTACCCTCGTCCATTCTCTCGATCTCCCCGTTCTCTCCACGGCAGCCTCACCCTGGAACCAACCCTCTGAATCACTGCTGTCGATATTGGGCCCTCCCCGTCAAGCCTGCCATCATGGCTCCTGGAGGCGGACGCGACTTCAGCTGCACTTGGGAAAAATGCGGAAAGGTGAGCCTACCAGTCGTGTGTTATCTGCGTTGAATGCGAGCTTTATCGGGAATCAAAACGGCTGACCGCGTTGCAATCGCATCCACAACAGTCCTTCAATCGCAAGTCAGATCTCTGCAGACATTATCGAATACATACAAATGAACGCCCCTACCATTGCACCGTGCAAGATTGCAATAAGAGCTTCATCCAGCGGAGCGCGTTGACAGTTCACTCTCGAACTCATACGGGCGAGAAACCGCACGTGTGTGACCATGAGGGTTGCCGCAAGGCCTTTTCAGACGTAAGTGTTCGCTTTCCTCATCTGTGTTCACTGCTTATGGTGCATACATCTGTTCGACTGATATCTGGCCACCGCCATGTTACATTACATCACTTAGTTGCTGACGAACATTGCAGTCGTCGAGTCTAGCCCGTCATCGAAGGATCCACACTGGCAAGAGGCCGTACATTTGCCAGGAGCCAACCTGCGAGCGGAGGTTAGCCTTTAGTTCGAGTCGTACAGCTCGATCGGTTTATAGCTAACGCATCCTTCGCAGTTTTTGCCGCAAAACAACGCTGACCAAGCATCAACACCGCTCTCATAAGCCAGGATTGACTAGAACGTCTTCAGAGGAGGCTACTCCTGAGCAGACGTACCAGCCTCCCGCGACAACATCGGTACCTCCTGATCAGTATATACTGACCCAGCAACCCTTCTACCCTCAGCCGACGACGCAGGGTCCCGAATTCTATCCACAGCAGAATGTGGCAATGGCTCAGGTCCCAGTTCAAGAGTCGCCAGCCGTGACTCAAAATGTCCCAGTCACATCTCCAGTCGAGACGCAGCAATACCTGCAACTTATGCAACGACTTGATCCGAACCGTGCCAATTACATGCCTCCAGAATTCCAACAGCCGCCTTTTGCTGGCCCTCCGATGTCTGATGGCCAGCCAATTATGGTTCCGTACCACCCAGACTTTCAATACAAGCAAGCCACTCGGATCTTGAACCAGCCAGAAGGGACCGACTGGGGTTTCCTTGGTGTAGGTTGAAAACAATCGTCCATATAGATTTCCGTATGGCATTCCATCGGGTTAGCCATCTGGGATGTACATTTCTGCCTCGTTGAGTGTTTGAAGACAGCATATTCTTTGCAGAATTTCGCTGTCGTTGTCTCTTGGATACACCTACCGCACTTGTTTGGAGTTGATAGTCCATTTGCGGCTAAGGAGTTTGGTGATTTTCTGGGAGTGCGCCTGCCTTATGTCTCTTCTGTGATGCCTATCATGATTGTCTACGAATATGACTAGTAATGGCACTGGCGAATTGGTTCGAAAGTCGTTGGGTGCTTCTCCCGAAATGGTTTGGCGTGGCTATTTCTTAATCTCTTGTGTGTTTACTACCCGTTACTACCTATACGCACCTATACGCAATGATTTCCCCTGGCAGTTTTGTCTTTTTTTTTACGGAACGCCGTGTTTTATTCCCCGATGTGATTTGTTGCCGTCTATATTTAATTGAGGAGTCCATCCCAGATGGAGATGGGGAGAGATCTGATACTAATATTTTATGATATACGCTATACATAAACATTTTGATGTATCTATCTTATTTAACTGTCACGAAAGATGTTACACACTCTTATTTTGTTGAATCCGTTCCAGCATGCATGTTCAGATCGCTAACCGCAACAGGGAAATACAAAGCTCCCGGATCCAATTCTTCTCGGTCTGGTAGCTGATGACCTGCCTGCCATTGTTGTGATGGGCGGCAACCGGAACAGAAAGCACAAGTTACCTGCATGCTGACTCAGATAGCAGGCTGGCTATATTTTTTCCTGTTCCCAGTTATTCTCGTGCAGCGTATGTAAGCGATCAAGGGACGAGGACCGAATTGGATGACGAAATTGTTCCCGTGCTACATGTCCTTTTGCTATCACTGGCGGCTATGGAACCCTATCTACAAGTACTGCGTCATACGGTGGATAAGCCTGAGTGGGCGCCCGAGCTTGTCTGGTATTTCTGCCCAACCTTCTTTTTATATATGATGATAAGATCCGCGCCATATTGAGAAAGCCTCGTCGGTCTTCAGGATTTATTTGCGGTATAGTGGAACCTTGGACGTTCCGGAAATTGTTGAACCGGTTCGAGATCCATTACGAGGCAGGTAGACGCAGAACGACGACGGGATTCCGATATGTTTTCCCCATGCCGAGGTACAGCGTAGTGATGCGCAGATTGTCGGTCGGCTCATTATCATGATTGGCCTGGCTTTTGATGAGATGAGAAAGGCTTGCAGAGTCCTTGTTTGAACTAGTAATCGTTCCGACCTTCGATCCCAAACATGTACCACTGGTTTCCTGCTCATAGAGGGCTGGAGTCAAAACTCCTAACACCGTATGTGGCGGCAGAAGGATTCCCATCACAGTAGAACAATGATGATAATAGCGTGATTAGGCGGGAAGCAAGCCATGCAGGGTCCACAGCCTTCTGCGGTTCTGGATCCGAGCCTCAGCAGAATTGCGTTACCCCAGCCGGGCACCAATAATAAGACTGATGGGTGACCGTCGAATCCGCCCTCCGGGCTGGCAGCGCCTAGGGCGTCTACTAGTAGTTACAATAATCTACAACCACCATTATTGTGGAGAAGCAGAATGGTTATCTTTAGCCACTCCAGACGCCGGGAGTAACCGGTGCTGATCAGAAGGGCGCAGTTGCAGACTTGCAGCACCGACGGAAGGCGACAAGCAACGTTGGGGAGGCATTGTCTGAACGGGAAGGAAGGGACAGCCGGACGGGCTGTGTGCATGTGCACGATCATCCCCGGAGTCCCGTCAGCCTCTTGGCCTTCCTCACCTCCCACATGGCTGCCGGGCTTCCTTCCCCACTGCTCTTCATCAGACTCAGCCTGTCGAATATTCTGCTCGTCCGGTTTGACTTTGAGCTTGACTTCCTCTCCCGTCCTGCGGACACTACTATCCAAGGTATAGTACATACTGTCAGCGCGCTCGGTCTCCCTTCCACATAAGCTTACAGGATCAAAGGAGAAGTCGTCAGCAGGGAAAGGAAAAGGATCAATCTCCCAATCCGATCAACGTTTGAACGGTAAACCGTAGTCGGTTCAACGGCTATACCAACAAAGCTGATGGGAGCTTGGGCCAGTGGACCTCCGACCAAGGCCAATCTGCGTCAGAACGGTCCCGAGGACGGCACGCGGTCTGGCGACTTTAGGTGCCCCAGTTCCCGTACGGAGTACAGCGTTCCAAAGAGCCTAGGAATCAGCTGACTTACCCTGCTTCTTTCCCGGAGAACTTCATTATTATTATCCAGTCTTCAAACCGGCAGAGGGAGGCGGGTCTGTCTGGATGCTTGGCCTGGTCATCTCAACTTCCTTTATGAAATTAGCAGGCCCCGAATGGAGAAGTGCCAAGCCTATGCCGTTCCATTATCTTAACACCTCCGTATAACTCTCTCCGCGCCACGACCCTGTCGAGTCCGTCGTGTCGTGATTCCTTGGCAGAGCGTTCGTGGATAGTGTGGAGAAGACTGACACCGCCTCATAGTGACAGGGATGTTCTGCTAGTTTCCAACTTTCCAGGAGCCAGGTGCAAAAAGGATCTCTGCTAATCAACTAAGATTGAAAGGATCCATGGGTCGAGGGCCATCCAGCACAACCAAGTTGGCCTCTTTGCCGCGGCGGACGCTAGTTCGCATGGCTCCTGGGATGCCTGAAGTTTAGATGACGACGGCTTCTCGGTTCATCTCGGTTTTGATTGGGATCTCAAGCATCCAACGTCAGCTTCTTGTCCAATTACGAGACTCCTATTGCATACTACTACTCGGGCGAAGGAAGTTCTACTGCATATACGACAACAAACTAGTTGGCCAGCTAGTCCGCAAAAAAAAAAGTGTCTATCGGGCTGCTGGGTTTCGTGCCTCGGGAGATGTGCACCAGGTGGATCTGCTGACCTGGGTCCTGCGGCCACGAAGTGCTTACCAGGAGAGGCACAGATCGGTGCGTGCCGCCTGCGCGCGGGTCGTTCTGCTATTTTGACTTTTAGTCTGCTTCGGCCGGCGTACCGTGACGGGGGCTGACAATGGCAGATATTAATTACGCAGCATCTTACTACAAGCTGATCCAGTTCTCCGTGCGCAGCTTGATATCTCGTGAATCTATTCGAATACAGCAGCAGGAGAGCCAGACGGGTTTTGCGCAGCGGTCAGCCTGCCTACCTTGCGACATCCGGGAGTGGTATTGTATATCTGCAGATGGCTGGATTCCTTACCCTTGTTATCATTCTTGTTAAATAATATTACTCTGTACTGCGTATTATTACTTTCTTTGTTGAGCGGGTATTCACTAACTTACCTCTTTTGTCGTTCGTGGGCAATTTAGCGTGCGATTGACGGCCGTGGCACAGTTGGTCCGACGAGTCAACAACGACTACTGGAGAAGATCGCATGTTTCTATTTGACAGTTCCCGCCAAGCACTCTTGCACAAGCTTTTCACGGGCTGTTTCACCTTCTGCTGGACTCGGTGTCAAATCACGTCCCTGGATCCACGCGGACAGGAGGGTTCCACAACCATGAACGGTGGACACGTTATTTTACGCAGTACGACTCTTCAAGTTATGTAGTTTGAAGTTTCAACAAACTCCAAAACCTCAGGCCGCAAACTGCCGCTCATGCAGAAACGGCGAAATCCCAACCGGCAAGGGCCTAGAATTTCAAATTATGTCCCGAATCTGCTGCCAGCCGCGCCCATCCCCCGCGGGTCCAGGTTGCATGATTAGGCAGGAGACGCAGAATTCTGTTACAAAGCGGATACGACCGTACGAACGATCTATACCCGACTAATCTACCCGCTGATTATCGGCATATCCATATCGTGCCTTCGTCAAACTGAGTCTCGCTGCGCGCCTGTCACAAACTGGTTCCTCCCACGCTTTCATATGCAGCAGCATGTTCTACCAAAGACATCCTGCTATTCGCAAGTAATATGCAGGGAGTTGCTATTCTAGAGAACTTTATTGGACCGATGTACAGTACATTCCTGCTAGGCTGCAGATGCGCGGTCGGAGAATTGCTGCATACTATATCGTACGGCAAGTACTTTTCGGGACCCCCATGCTACAGTAGTAGCAGATCTATGTCAATCTCCGTTGGGGGGGAGAGGAGTTGCTATTCTAGCCTACTGGGGCAATGGGTTCGGACTTGACCGCTCCATTGAAATTACACATGGGCGGCTAGGTACGGAGTATACGTATACTGCTACGTATGCATAGGGGAAAATGAAATAACGAAATGTTTCAGACGTGGATTTGTCGATGATTACGATGTTTGCCCCCCTTCTTCTGCCTTCACTTGGAAAGATGTGTCGGTATCTGGGTCCAGCCACTGAAGTTCTGAACGCTCCGGCGTTGCTTTAATGAACTCGGACTGCCTGGGATTAGTCTCCATCAGGATCCCCCTCGAAACTTGATCCTTAGGTGGCTGGTGGGTAAGTAAAGAAAAGGAAGACTGAGGCGAAGTAGATAAAAAGGAACAGCGCTGAAACACCAGACCTTATTTACTTGCCAGTAATCAGTTCAAGCTTCCACGCTGTGGTTGACTGCTACCGTCTCCTTTGATCTCCTTTCATAGGGGAAAATTATATCTACCATGTGCTGCATACTGCGAATAGTACTGGGCTTTGGAACATCTAGTACCAGTGGAAATTATCCTCAACGAATAACAAAATCGCGATATTCGACGCGTCTATAAAGGTGACAAGCTTATTTGAGATGTTTGGGCCAGGATATTGCTGCTATTAATTGACATGAGTGAACCGAATCCTAGTTTGAAGTTGTTTATCAAATTAACTGATCAGGATAATGACCTATTTATTATATCTGGCAGACTGGCCATCAAGAAAGCAGTAACCGTGCTGGAAAAACTCCTATTAGCAAAAGAAAGACTAACAATTGCTATAGTACCCCGACATAGGGGTTACTCGGCCTTTGAGAGAATGAGATGCGCCGTTGATCCCGAAGGAGAAACGTGGTCTTCAGCTCGAGGTGGATACATACTATACATACAAAAGAGACAATTCTTCCACTGGTTTTGCTGTGAATGAGACTTACCTGGGTATAGGTACAGTAACTTCACAAGTCGCCAAAATCGACATTGCCTGTCTATTCTAGAACGGCCTCGCGATCTACCATTTCTTGTACTTAATGTTTTCACCTATCATTTTCCGCATCAACTACAGCTGGAGAAAGCCTATTTAATCTACTATCGCTCGATCCACGGATTTTCCGTTACCGGCAACTGAATGCCCGTGCAAAATTAAATCCAAACCCTAACTTGGCCGCATGGCTCGAATTCATCGAGATGAGAGTGATTGATGTGGAGATGGAAATATATCGGCCCAGATATGAGGAAATGAAGCTCTCCCAACTCTGAAGGAGCCAGTTGAATATACCTTTTCCATTATATTCGAGCATATCTTATCTGTATCTTGATATACGCTGTTTCGCCTCATAGGCCTGTAGGAGACGATACTGACGTGAAACACAGGTATAGAAGGAAATCACGGTCCGTCTGCCATCTGGTCCTGTGCGATATAGGGTAACAGCCTCATAACTTTCAATTTCAGTCGTGTCACCAACCAGTCAGCGTCTGAAGCCTCAAGGACCTCATGTACTATTGTTAAACTCAGTTATTTGAATAGAGAGAATTGCTATCTTTGCCTACCTTGAATTTTGAGTAGATTGCATGGTCAGCCATGCTGCATGGCCCACGAAGAACGCCCATATATGGCCATGATCCACCCAAAACACAACAGCTATGGTGCTGGAGTCGTTCTAAGGGTCTGATCCGACTGAACTAGCCAATTGATCAGCTATATTCGACATCCAGTTGGCGTGATTGTCATCCGACCCTGCATATGCGGTCAAAAACATCGTTTCAGTTGCTGCCCATATCTCATAAGATCACTTCGACCGGAAGCATGGACTCCAGATCCGAAAAATCGAGTTGTTCAGCAGTCGAATGCAACGCAGTTAACGCTTTCATATGTAGCCGTCGATAAGGGCGCAACAAACAGCCGATCACCATCACTGCGATCTTATTGCCAGATATCAACCCCCTATTTTACCAAGGACTCCTAGCATAGCAGCTCTAGCGCTATCGGCAAGTGCTCGAACGAATGGGACATTACATATGCCAACTGCAAGCGCGTAAGGAAATAGGGCGCATTGGGACTTTATAATAATCGCCGTCATACTCCTAAAGTGGGCATGGGTTGCTTGCTGGCTTCCATCATCTTGATCGTGAAGAAGATGGTGGTGATGTTGTTGACTTCCATCGTCTCGTTCAGAGTTGTCGGAATTGGCGAAATTTTTTTTTGGCGAATAATAATCCGCGGAGAAAGGACGGTATGTATATCTAGGTTAAAGTCTACTACCTTACCTACCTACACGCTGCTATGCCCGCTTTGCTTTGTTTCGTTTCCATGTTGTTTGTGGAACCGGACTGGACTAGGCTGGACTCTCGATCTTGATCGTTAATTTAACTGCATAGTAATCTAGTGATAATGTGTAGAAGCTGAAAGGGGGAAACCCCGTTGCGCTTGCTTGCAATTGGGAAAAAAGTAGCAGTCTATGATCATATATATATATATATCTTGACTCACTCCCTGATCCGTTTCAGAGATGCATAAACTCTACCTAAGCTATCCATCTATCCATCTATCCATCTATCTGCTATAATCCATACCGATATCAATGTCCATACCCATATTTGTGCATTCCCATACCAATATCCCCATATCCATTGTCTACGTCCAGACGTACACAACAATGCTTACTTACTTACCCAGTCAACTTCGCCACGCTACCTACCTAGCTACCTAGCAAGCTTAGGTAGCAGGTTTACTGTAGTATGTCACCAACTCACAACCCCCCTCTCGCGATCGAACCCTCCCCGCAGCTGATGCCCCGGCTTGACCACCTTCCCCTGCAACACCGTGAACTTGACGATGCCCTCACAGTCCTCGGGCCGTACGCGCGCGATCCAGATCCCCTGCGCGGCGCCTTCATCTCCCTCTGTCTCTTCCCCTCCGTCCTTGTTGTCACATGCGGCAGCAGAACTGTCCTTTTTATACCAGTTAAAATCCCTCCGTCGGTAGACCATCACGTTCGCGGCGTATTTATGCCCGCCGACATGGGAGATGAAGTAGATCCCCACGCCTCCCGGACGGTCGTCGTCCATGTCCCGGTAGAGACCTAACGGGCGGAGGTGCCGCTCGAATTCGCGCTTCAGTAGGGGCGCGGAGATGCCGCAGCGGGCGTCGCGGGTGCGTTGGGAGCAGAGGAGGATGACGGCGGCGTGGGGGCAGGGACGGGAGCGGAGGGGGGTGAGGGATGTTAGGTCCAGTTTGGGGGTCGTTGTCGTCGGCTCTGGTTCTGTCTCTGAGGAGGAGGGGTCTTCTTTTGATGAGGATGATGAAGGGAGTAAGGGGGTGGTCGTGGTGATGGCCGGGTTGACGAAGTATTTGATCAGATCGGGCGCGAGCGCGGGGGTGACGTGCTCGACGATCGTGAAGGCAGGGAGGAGGAGGACGGTTGTGGGTTGCGAACCGGGTTCGTACTGGTGGTATCCGTCGGGGACGGGGATGTTGGAGGCGGAGAGTTTCAATTTCTGAAGCAATTGAATCGGTCAGCATGAGCTGTGATGGCTTACAACCCTATTTCATCAATAGGTAGGTAGGTAGGTAGACAGCATACCCCATTATTCGGAGTGATCCCGCCCTTGCCAATCGCCTCCATCAGACTCCCTTTCTCGTCCGCAACGTCCCTCACCCAGTCCGTCTTGCCCGTCGCGACCAGCAGATGCGTCGCCCACCCGTCCACGCGACCGTACAGCTTGTCAGTCTGGTCGACGTCGAACCGCGCGGGGTAGTGGACCGTGCAGGTCGCGCAGTCGCGGTCACAGTCCTCCCCGTCGACGGCGGGATCGACCTTGGTGAAGAGCGCATCGTGCGACGAGACGGTCGTGAAGCCGTCCGCGGCTTTGTCCTTGGAGGAGGATCCCGAAAGGAAGGACGCGCCGCGACGGAATATAGCCTGCATGGCTTTTGTCGTGTGTCGTCGTGGGCTGGGCTAGCTTTGCGCGAATATATATATATATATATATATATATATATGAAATGTATGAAGTTGTAGTAATAATAGTAGCCTGAAGGCTTCGGCGTCGAGGAGATCTTATCTGATCAATCGCATGCCAAGCTTGGGAACGTAGGGCGGAACGGCTTCCGGTGCAATTACTAAGGAAGGGCTCGGGCCGGAGAGCAATTGAGAACGAAACCCAGCGCCGACGTCCGTGAGGGCGATGGTTATTATTATTCCTGTGGAAGTGAAGTGCAGCTCTGTTCTGAATCGAGCCGTCCGTGCTAAAAGAAAAGGGGCTGTACAGCAACGCCAAGGCAAAATAAAATGTGCAACTTTGAACTATCTCATATTGATAGGAAGACACAAGCTTACTAGATAGATGATGTATCCCCGAGCTCCGGGTAGGACGGACGTGCTTTCTCGGAGTTATCGGCCTCGGGCAGAAGACAACCGAGCACTCGTAATCAGACAGCTGTCAAACGCCGGTCGGTACACAGTTTGTCTTGGATCTGAGATGTTCTGATATGATTCGAGTTCTCCATTGTTCTTTGCGCTGGGCTATAGACCCGCACTCCCAGGGAAGACCAGTCCAGAATGATACAAAGATTGCCCGCGGAGCGGATCACCCGGTGTTGGAACATCTGGAAAAAGGCGGGGATAGAAAAATAACAGTAAACGCCAAAGAAATCTGACATGCGCCTGTAGAGAAAAACCAAAGCCTTTTGAGTCCAGAATCCACTTTTATTAGAAAAAGAAGAAACTGCAGGTATCAATCAATGCGCTCAATGCAGCCGCGGCCGTTGAAGAATCAATCCAATACTCGGAACCCTAGAATGAACAGGTAAAAAACAATGCTATGCAGTTTTGGCCGAGCAATGCAAACCAACGCAATGCACATATGCAAAGATCTATTATTGTTGATGATTCCTCCTCCCAGGCAGGTCTATCGTATACGGCAGATCCAATGGCGTCCGGGCCTCTGCCAAGCGGATAACGCTTTCCCCCGAACTGCCCGACACGTTCGACCGTACCCGCCGCAGCGAGTTCATCGACGGAGTCCGTGAAGCGGCCAGTCCAGCACGACGGGCGGTAGTGTACCTCGACAGAGCTGGTGAGCTGCTGTTCTGCCACAGCGGTGCCGTATAGACCGAGCGACTGCTATCCCACGTAGACGAATGGGCCAATGAAGGTCGCACGCTGTTGCTTCGACCTCTGGTGAGAGCCTCATCATCGGCGTCCCCGTGAGAGGAGCCGCTGACCGTGTCCGTTTCGCCTTCCTCGTCCGAAGGACCAATGTAAGAAGAAGACTCATCTCCGGTAGGAGAATAAGAAGAACCGCTTCTCCGGATCTCGTCCAGCACCTGCGGATCGACAGCCTTCATGCCCCTCAGGATCTCCGCGAAGATGCCCATCAGTGTCCGGAACTCCGTCTCGTGTAGCGGCTGCGAGGAGAACCTTGCGCGCTCGTAGATGGCCAGAAACTCCGCCCCCAGCCGGGGAGGATTGATCAGCTTCAGGGACGCCAGATGCCCGAGGTACTCGCGCATGCCCATCGTCGCTGGCCGCTGCAGAATCTCCACCACCCGCGGGTCCGGGATTGACTGCTCCTCCGCGGCGGAGCGGGGCCTGTACGGATCGAGATGGTGATGGTAATGATGCGAGGGCGACAGATGCGGATCCGGAGGGGCAAGCGAGACGGCCTTTGCTTCGATCAGATGAGGCAGTTCCTGGATCACAGATTGGTACTGCAGATTAGGCAGATCCGGTGACGAAGGGGAGCACCACCCGGGGTGCGAGATATGGCCCCAAGGGGGCCGCTCCCGATCGACCATGAGCATCTGATAATCGAGCGGACCATCCTCCTCGCCGGACGTATCCCTCGGTCTCGCCTGGTACGCGATGATGGCGCTCCTCGCGAAGCCCTCGACCACGAGCCGTCTCACGCTCTTCCCGACATCCGCCTTCTCAACCGGTATCCATGCCTTGGGAATCCCCGCGAGGACGCTGCGATTGGTGTAGATCCGGCTCGCGTAGATCAGGGCCGCTAGCAAGAACGTGATGATGTACGCACCCGTGATGATGAAGATGTTGGTGAGCTTGTGGTTCTTGTAGCACTGGTAGATGGCATCGCCGGGGGTGAGGAGGATGAGGCAGAGGAGGACAAAGGAGAGGAAGGCGAAGACGGTGGTGTAAAGGATGCGATATAGGTTTATGGGCATGGTAAGAAGAGGAGCTGGCGCATCATCCCGGGCGCGACACGACTCGCTCGCATGGAGCTTTGCGTGCTGGCCTGTTGAGCGCCGTGGTAGCCGTCATGAACTGTTACTCCCTGCTATAGAGGGATCGGGAGCGATGCGGAGCTCCGACCAGCGCGGAGAAGGCGATGCGGGCCTATCACGTCACGTGTCGACAGCCTTCCCCCCCCTCCCCCTGGCGCAGAACCATATAACGCCGGCCAGTCGATCACTCCGATTCTATTATTACGACGTACTGCTTCGGCAGTATCTACCGAGCGCGTAGTGCAGCTTTACAAACAGTCCAAAGCTGTCAAAACGAAAGAACAATCAATGTATTACCTGTAACCTATATATGCTTAGGACGGGACCAGCTACACCAGCGCATCACCCTGTACCGAGCCTTCTATGCACCCGAATTGAGACTAGGAAATAATGCAAAAACCGACGCTTTAATCCTGGATAGCTTGCTCATTATCCCAATTCCCATCGACGTTCTCTCCCCGGGCGCGACGGACCACCCGCTCGATACCATCCAGACCGTGCTTCAGCACCTCCATCTTCGGACCGTAGCTCAGACGCACGAAGTGGTGGCAAGGACTGTCGAACAGGTCACGACGCTTGGCCGGGTTCAGATCGAAGAAGATACCGGGCACGACGATGACCTTCTCCGTCAGCAGGGCGTTGAAGAAGTTCAAACCGTCCGAGATGTTGGCCTCGGGCGGCAACGGCGGGTCGAGCGAGGTCAGGTCAAGCCAGATGTAGAAGGTCGCCTGCGGGACGTCCTTGATCTGGAAACCGATCTTGCGCAGACGATCGATGACGTAGTCGCGCTTCTCGCGGAAGTGTCGCTGCAGCGCCCTCATCTCGTAGCGCACAAGCTCCGGCTCGAGCATGGGGATAGCGGCCTCCTGGAAGGGGACGTTGGCACCACCGTCGAGGTACGAACCGGCGGAGCTAAGGGCGTCGATGAACTCCTTGGGGCCGACAATCCAGGCGATACGCCAGCCAGGAAGACGGAAACGCTTGGTGAGACCGTCAATCAGGAGCACATCTGGTGCGAAGTCAGTTTCGAATCCTCCAGCGAGCACATATAGATTCCAGGGAAACCAGACGAACCATCTTTGTTGACATCCACCACGTTCTCCGCACCACTGATAGTCCTGCCATCGCAGTCGGTGCTGTAGTTGTAGCCACTGTAGAACTCGTCGAGGATCAGGGTCGCGCGATCTCTGCAGATGTCCTGGATCTGCTTCAGCTCTGGGTTGGCCACGACGTGACCGGTAGGGTTTCGGGGGTTCGAGGTCAGCAGGACCGAGGTGCCTCGAGCGATTTCCTCGGCGATCTTGTCCGGGTGAAGGTGGTAGTGGTCGTTCTCAGAGAGCGGGATGGGGATAGCGGCGAACTGTTACAACAACCATCAGCAAATGCAACATTCTCAACCAATTGAGCCTTTCGCACTCACGTTCTTGAAGAGCGACAACATCTCCGAGTATGCAGAGTAGTCAGGGATAGGGAAGCCCAGGTACGAGTTACCCAGGACGGCCGCAATCCGGATCAGACCGGCTCTCCCACCGGGCACAATGCAGACATTCTCCCAGGTGTACTTGCTCTCCTTGCCCTGACGGTAGTGCTCATTGTAGAGTCGCGCGACAGCAGCACGCAGAGGCTTGATACCGGCCGTGGGGCCGTACTCTCTTGCGGCGGAGGTGATGGGGATGGCACTCGGGCGGGGGAAACTTCCGGTGATATCGTCGTCTGCGTCGGGGGCACCCTGGCCCAGGTTGGCCCACTCGTGAGGGTTCTCCAGGTAGCCGTGTTCGCTGGCGCGCTCTGTACACCAGACGACACCCGTCGAGGCACGGGAGGCGTCGAGACCGGCATGGGGACGGTGACCCTCGTGGGCGTCACGGAATTGACGGTGGGTTTCCGAGTTGAGCTCTGCGGTGAGAGAAGGAAACGGGTCAGCATGTCATGTCATTTTCCAGAGTGAGCTCGGTTTGGTGCTGCTGGAACCCCGTCAGGTAACCAGGAGGTGGACGAAGCCATTATGAAATAATAATGGTCTCCCGGCGGGGTTGTTCTCTGGAGAATGTATATAGCGTACCGTTTGTAGACAGCTCCTTGCCGAGAGAGAATTTCCTGTTGTGGCCGGAAGGGCGCAGGATGCTCACGCGACGCCCCGAGAACGACATCTTGGCTGTGATCTGAGCTGGCTTCTGTGTCGCACTGCTCTGCGTGTACAAAGGTATGATATGAGAGGTTGGTTGTTTCTCAAGGAAAGGCTTGGCCCAGGTCACAGGTCTGTGTCTCTTTTTATGTCCTTGGCTTGGCCTCTAGTCTTGTTTCGACTGTCTTCTTAAAAAGACAAAAACAAACACCAAAACCAAAAAAACGAAAACGAAAACGAAAACAAAAGGATTCTTTTATCCGCCCACCGTCTCTATCGCGCAATCCGGCCTTCTATTTATCTGGCCCCCTCTAAGACAAGCCCTTGGACGCTCGGGGCAGCAACAGTACAGCGCACGCTTCCGGAACAAAGGAGAAACAAGTTTTGAAAAAGGAATTAAATCCCTCAGGGGAAATATGGTGAGAGGTGCACACAGACTTGATCTGATAATGGGCTATGAACAGTATCGAATCAGCGGGAAAAACCGCCGCGCGCAACGCAACAAACGGTCTGTAACCCGTCCGTTACGGCTGAAATGACTCAACATAGTTACAACCGGGGCTCACAGCCTCATTGAATTAGCTACGGATGCGCCTTCAATAATCGCGAATACATGTAACGGCGGGTTTCTGCTGCTTTCTTCTTCTCCTGTCCGGAGCTGAGCTGCAGCTGCCGGCCCGATCGGCAGTTGGGCTGACGCTGAAGGGGAGCAAACACGCCAACTCCGACAGCAAGACTGCATATGATGCAGCTCGACCACGATGGATATGGAGAGCAATTGGACATCGGTGGATGTTTACTCCAGCACACTACCGCTCCCTATTTTAGCAACAGGGACTGGCTATCAGCTTTCTAGAAGCTATGAGGCGCAAGTGCTACTGACGTTGTTCTTGGAACCTCTTCCACATTGACCCTCTTTACTTTCATGCCTTACCCGCCACTTCCGCTGCCGCCCGCCAAAAAGTCAAAAGAATGAAGAGAATCAAATCATTCGCAACAAGACCACAGAGAAAAGGAGACGGGGGAAGTTTTCGAAACAGTAGAGGCCGCCTCCTCCAATAACATCCTCCATCCTCCGAATACTACCAGCCCCTTTCTGCCCAAACAACCCTGTCGTCGTCGCAATCAACTTCGTTGGCTGCCTCGGAAAGTTCTCCCTCTCCCGCAGACCTCCAGCAAACCGTTCCACCTGGTGCAACGGCCATACGGAATCAAGTAAGTCGTCACGGCACTAAACGCGACGTACGGCTTTCGCATGTCCAGGGGTTCCGAGTTATCTACGCAGCTAGTACTGCATCGTATCGCTCAATTAAGTTGAAGCAATTGTCCTAGGCGACCAGGGTCCGTCGCTATTTTTCATTATTATTGGGACCATGTACGGACGACATGCCTAACCCGCTAAGCTAGACCCCCCCCCCCCTTTCGGTGACACAAGTCTAGGGCGAACTGAAATTCAAATAGCATTCGGCATGCTGTCCCAGCATACTGGATGTTGGGACGGACGGTCCCTCGCCATACACAGTACTCAGCATTGCGTACTCACAGCTGCGGGCAACAAGATCTACACATCACGAATGCCGCCAAATGCATAATAAATATTAAACAGAAAGGGCCCAGAAAGCATTTCCAAATCACATATACAGGACACGATTTTGTGGAAGACTTCTTTTTCAAGAATTAGAAGAAGACACTATACATCTCCCAGTAACGCTTGTAAACTAGCCGCCCAATAGACTCTGCGGCATACGTACATCATATCATGGGTTCATGGACATTGAGAAGGAAATTGTCATAATCAAGTAGCCACAGCATGACGGGCACGAGCAGGCGGGAACAGGAGTAACACAGCGGGGGGGAATACGATAGACGGGTTCCTCGCAGAGAAAGGTATCTTCTTGATGGGCAACTTGCAACTGTGACCATGACACGGCCGTGGAACGGGTCAGGTCACGATCGAGAAACCCCAATTACGCCATTAGCCTCCCCTCCCCGTTGTCGGCAGGAAATTCAATATCGGACCGAGTGACTAACCAAGAGTCCTGCAGACGGGCTGGGAAGACAGGTGCAAAGAATCTCAAGCCAATCCTGTTGGAGATGAGATGCAGGAAATATCCATTCAAAAAGAGAAAACGCCAGTAACTGCCATGGGATGCCAAAACGGAAGCAACATAATAACCAAAACAGACACGGAACATGGGGGGGATATCATCACAAGCGCGGCAGCCATCTGCGGGGAACCTCTAGTTCTCAACCGTCTGACAGAAAAGTTGGAACTCCCCCACCTGACCTTGGGCAAGCATCTCTTGGTGCTGATCTCGCCACTCCATAAAGGCGAGTTGAACTGCCTCGTCACTGTCGATGGTAACGAAATCGCCATCCTCGTCTTTGTAGCGCAATCTCACGGACTTGCCGCCGATCGATCGATTCGTGAACCTTGCTAGCTTGGCATCGACCCGGTCGGTGAGGGTTTGGAATAGAATATTGGTGGCAATAACGAGAGTAACATAGTTGTCGTCAAAGTTCACCTTCGCTTTCAACTGGCTGGGCATCAATGGGTCCTCTGAGATTGGCGGTGGATGTTTCCGTACTTGCTGTTCAGGCTCTTCACTCAATGGCGACGGAGGTTGATCGGAAGCGGATGATTGACTTGGAGTCAATGTAGGGGGTTGAGTAGAATACTGGGGCTCGTGGAACTGGGTAGGCTGCGTATGACGCTGAGTATTCTGCTGCTGAACGCCTGGAGACTGAGTCGCGGATCGAATAGGAAGATTGCTGTTTGTCGGAGAGGTATTCTGACTCCGATTGACTGGCGCTCTCATGTTCGCCATGTGAGCGGGAATAGGTGGGACGGGGACATTATCGGCCTGGCCCGCCATGCGGAGAAGATGGATGTGCTGATGAATGTCTGGACTGCTCGCGGACCGCATCCTTGCCTGGGCCATACCATTGGCCTGACCTTGGGGTCCAGAAAGCGGGGGAAGAGACGGGCGTTGTGCCCCTCGACCACTGTTAGAGCTGCTGAAATAAGGGTTTCCGTTAGTACCATCCCTCGATGGTCCCCTAGACATTGCAGGTGCGGTATACCGGTTGCATTCTTCGCTCCACGCAGCTGACGAGGTCGGCTGGCGGTATGGAAACACGGACTGAGAGCTCGACCGCGTGGACGTGGACGGAGTTTCGGTGGGTGAGAAATAGGACGGCATGGTGCGTTCTCCAGGGGACATGCTTCCATTGGCGAGCTGCGTGTGCACTGCGAGAGGCGTATCCGGCATTGGGAATCTTGGGGGGCGGCCAGCGGAGAGCGGTCCTGAGCCGCCGCTGCCTCCTGTGGCGGACCTGGTTCTGAGATTGGTGCTTGATGAATTCCGGCTCATTGGGAATTCCGAGAAAAATCCTGCTTCTTTCGCAAGCTCTTCTTCCGCCTCATACTCCTGCTGGTACGGGTTCTGCATATTCTGAACGTTCTTCATGTATGTGAATTCCGTTTCAGAGGTGCCCGTGTGCCGAGAGCTGCGTTCTTCCGCTTGTGCCAGGCGTTGGGTATCGATGTCCTTGTACCACTTCTTCATGATATCTTCATTCTGGTAGCGGATGATGAAATTGTCAACCACCCCTGGGTCACCCTTCCAGAAGATCTGAATCCTGTATGAACCTGCAGATGGGCGGACCTGGTCAGTCCCTGTGCAGTCTCTAACAAGTAGAAACGAATGCTCTTACCGGGCTTTTGAAGGCAAATGATGTCCGTAACATTTGCCATATAGATGCGACCTTTCAATTGAAGCCGCGGCTTTCCCTTCGGGTTCGCGGACGGTTTCTCTTTGCCGATGAGCTTTGACTTCTGCTTATTTGGATTGACGTCCTTGCAGCAAAGGAGTATCCGTTCAAAGAGATAGATGTGATACTAGTGCGTAGCGAAATGTAAAAGTCAGCAACTTCCTTCTCCAAGAGTCCATGGGTTTCAAAAATTGCTCTCTGAGGATATGGAAGGGAAGAGAGGTCCATCTGGTAGAAAGGGCAATGGGTTCAAGAAGTTGCAAACGGGCTCAACAAAAATACGACCACAAACTCTGGAGAGTCAATCGAAGTTCCTCGACGCCAGTTGTGGCTGCAAAGGCTTGCTGGAAACTAAAGAAAGGACGAAAGGTCATGATGATCCGAACTTTCTATAATTTTCCGGATGCGACCACAAGACCGGTGCAGCTTTCTGCCGGCAAGAGGCAAACCGAATGACTCTCCATGGCGGGTAGTCGTAGCCGTGGGGTATAAAGCAATTCTGAACATTGGATGCTGAATTCTGCGTCGGTGGAAACTCCCGAAGTCGACTTCGTCGGAGAGTCTTTGAATACAAAGCCCTCTAACGAGGCCGGACTTCAGTCGCAGCCCTCATCCTCATCCGAAGAATAAGCTGAGAGATATCCATCCTCTGAAAGAACCAGCTTCATCCGTCTTTCGTATTCTGAAGGGCAAGGATGGTGTGAAGACCAAAAATCCTCTTCAACGTCAATAATGGAAAGCGAACAAACCTCTCTCTCTGTGTCTTTGGTGCTGTCTCCTTTCAGCACAGTAAAAGTTCCGAAGCGGAGCAGCTGGCCGAACCCTTCTACTTTGAGCGATTTCCAGTCGTCCACTCGATTCGCGAGATCCACAACAGCGGAAGCAAGGTGTTCTTTATCGATCGCATCGTTTGCAGAGTCCAGGACTGTTTGGACGGTATCGATTGCTTTGGTGATATCAGCCTGGAGTTCTTCGTTTGGCGTCTGCTTTTTAAGTTCCTACAGGCCACGTCAGTGTCAGGCCTGCCTATTCAGATAGAAACAAGGTTTCTCACCATAAGCATGAGAGGATATTTGGTTAGACGCTGGAATGGTTTTACAAAGAAACCATTGAGCGTCGCCGGCAGGGCCACCATCTGCTTGAGATCGTTCGAACGAGGAGCCGCATGGATTTTGTCCCACTCTTTCAGGCAGACCTCATCACAACGCGGCTGGTTCGCAATAAAAGGCTCATACTGCCGGAACCCTTCCTCGTGTTGGATGAAGAGCTCGCCCCAGTTTTGCGACTCCTCGGGCAATGCGTAGTGTTGCTCCATGCGAATCAAGAATCGTTGTGCGAAATCGAGAAGGTTGTTCAAATTGAGGAAGATTTGATGGCTAAGGTCGCCGGTCAGCGCGCCCATCTCTTCCAACTCCTTCTTGAGAGCCTGGAGATTCTGTAGATGGTGGACGTAGTCCCGTTCCGTCTCCAGGAGCTCCTTCATAATATGCTCCTTCTTGGTGAGTTTAACGGCTCCTTTTTCGCCCTGCGTCCCGGAATTCGCTCCTGGTGCCGGTCTCTTGAGCTGACCTTGCATCTCAAGAATATCTAAGACCCGGTTGACCATTTTGATCACCTTGAATAGATGTTAGAATCCTCGAAGCACTAGTTAGGAGGGCCTTGGAAATAACGGGGGCGTAGAACCAGGGCACGTCTTGGATAAATTGGGTGGTAGTGAGTCACTTGCCTTGATGAACCCCGTAGTGTTTTCACCGTACAAGTCGGTGATCAAAAAGCAGTCCTGCTGAGGGAACGCCATGTCCTGCAGACACGCTTGCAGGAACTTAAACGTGGCAGCCTTGGGACGCTTCGCCTCCGGTACCTTCGCGGGATCAATCTCCAACATTTCGTCCGGCTGTGAGGCATTGAAGAGCGTTATAAGGGGCATGCCTTTGCGAAAACAATTCCACAGCGAAGCCACCGGATCCGTTGAGCCCTGAGCCCGATCTTCTTCCTCCATTTCGGCGAGGTGAGGCTCAAATCCGGGAACCTCAGCCAGTCTCTTCTTCAGATTCATGCAGCTCTGATACATCGACTCGCCACCACGGCGGTTGATGATGTTGTCCTCGGCCATGGGGCCTCCCGTACTGATGGGGCCGTCCATCATGTCGGCTCTGCGGGTTCACTCAAGGGGAAAACAGGATAGACCACTATCTTAGACGTCGAGCAAGAGATTGTCGGGCCAGTGTAACTGGACCTGCACAAAAGCGTCGAGCATGGATTTCCTTGGGCGCCCCCCGAATCGATGCGGCCTTGGGGTGCGGGCGCGCGGTAGAGGAATGGCCAGATGGCAGAACGGCAACGAGCACGAGGGACCTTGGGATCCGGATGGCTTGCACCACTGCGAGAGCAGGTGAGCGTCTCGCCCTGGTGGCTTCGACTTGTCAACGACGACGCTGGATCAACGTTAAGGAGATACTGGGAAGCTGTAGGGGTAGTAGGGGCTGCAGCTGCAGCCCGGGAAGCGTGCCGGGTCTGATAACGCTGGGACTACCGACTGCGACGTGCACAGGACGTGGCCAGGCACGCCTGCGATATGGAGCGGAGACGGACTTGGCCAACGCAGGAGGCAATTGACTTGCTCGGAGACTGGTAGCGCGCGTCAGCTCAGAGAATGGGGATGGTGGGGGAGGGGGGAAGGGGCCAAGGGGGGGGGGCAGGGGGATGGAGCTCACAGCCAGAGAGCAGGACGGGGGACGACGGATGGCGCAGAGCAGCACAGCAACGCAGAACACAGAAGGACGAGAGACAGAGAGAAAGGGACGACGGACAGAGCGCAGAATGATGAAGGGGGATCAGGAGGAGCGAAGAGGATCGAGTCGAGATGAGCGAGTTAGGAGCGAGCAGCGAGCGGATAGTGTGTTTCGGCGGGCGGCGGCACAAGGGGAGCGAGAGGGAGCGAGAGGGAGCGAACGGGACCGGGGCCACTTAGGGAGCGTCTAGCCGGTCACTAGCCGGCCAGACCACAACACCGCTGCTTATCTAACCCGCTCCCGCCGCAGCGCCCACGGGTCCCCATAGACGTCCCAGACACCGCCAGACGCCTAACTCCGTCTCCTCCGTCTGGACAAAGGCGTCTGCCTGCAGATACCTCAGTCCTCCGTCCTCAGGTGGACGACAAACAGCCCATCTTTGTCCTCGTCTTCTTTCATCTCCTCCCTCCCCCGTGACATCTCTCCATCCCGGGCGCTAAGATCACCGCGTGTTCGGCCTCCAGCACAGATATCTGAGCAGATCCTCACTCCTGCCGTCAGGACTCGAACCGGTTGGGATCATCTCCCCAGCTGTTCTATCGTCATTCTCATGGCACGCGCGCCTCCCCAGTGAACTCTCATTAATCATATCTCACCAGCGGGTTTCTGCGTCTCCTCCCATAGACGGGTCCCGCGACCAGTCGTCCTCTCCAGACCAATTCTTTGTTTCTGCGTCACGCAGCGGCTGCTGCACCCGATCGTTCACAGAGACACAGAGGCACGACGCCAGCCAGCTTCATCGACAGCCCGCGAGCTGGTGCTCCCATGGAAAGAGACTCCGCAGCTGAGGCTGGTCTCCCCCATCTCCTGCGGTTGCAGGCAACAAACTACCGCTCGGATTTCGCCTCCCCATCGCTGGCGGCTTCCTTCAAGCTTGACGAAGGATACTCGGATGAGACCCGGAGTCAGCCCGACAATGATGCCAATCCGTCCTCGGGCGATGCAATGACTCTCCCAGACTGGGTTCTTGCACACAGCGAAGCGGACAGAGCTGGTAAGTCTCGAGGCCAGAGAAGCCTAGTCGTGATTGTTACGACCCAGCTGCTCACCAGCCGTCACAGAACTTGCATACAGCGTGCTGCGAACCCTGCGCACCTCCACCATCGCCGCTGTTGTCGAACGTCTCACACCCCTCCTTCACATGGACCCCGTCCTCAAGCTTCCTCCCGAGATTACCGCAGAGATCTTTTCCTACCTCGACCCGCAAACCCTATTGACCGCATCGCTGGCATCCCGAGCATGGAGAGAACGTATCCTTGATTCGCGGCTCTGGAGGCAGCTCTATATTAACGAGGGATGGGGCCTGGATATCGATGCGATCCGGAAGTTCGAGCAGCAGCATTCAGAGTCATCCCCTTCACAGGGTCGCAAATCCAGGACAAGGCACGCAGATTCTGATGTCACGGAGCCCAAGCTCAAGAAGCGCGTGCCTCCCAGCTGGTTTGAGTCGCGGGGCCCAGAATCCCAGAGCAACCATACCAGTCCCCCGTGGAACGAGCAACATGGTTCGGTGGAGGCGGACACCGCGCTCCCTGACTCTGAGGGTGACCAGGAAATGCGTGATGTCGTACAGGATGAACAGATGGCCAGAGGTGTCGTGCGTGGACCTTCCACTTCAACTGGTCAACCCTCCTGGCTCCATATTCGCCAGGATGCTCTTCCAAAGTCGGTAGTCCCACCATCGACGACTCGAAAATCCTCAATATTGATCCGACAGCCCAATGGTTCCGCTAAACTCAATTGGCCATATCTGTACAAGCAACGCAGACGGCTTGAAGAGAACTGGATCAAGGGCCGTTTCACCAACTTTCAACTCCCTGACCCCGCGCACCTGGAGGAGGCTCACCAGGAATGTGTCTACGCCATACAGTTCTCGGGGAGATGGCTGGTTAGTGGCAGTCGAGACAAGACCGTTCGAGTGTGGGATTTGGAGACGAGGAGACTATGGCACCGCCCGCTCATAGGGCATTCAAAGTCGGTCTTGTGTCTCCAATTCGACCCCAGTCCATCGGAGGATATCATCATATCCGGCAGCAGTGACAAGAATGTCATCATCTGGCGCTTTTCCACCGGTGAAAAGCTCCAGGAACTCGTCAACGCACACGATGACTCGGTCTTGAACCTGAGATTTGACAAACGGTACCTCGTCACCTGTTCAAAAGACAAGCTCATAAAGGTTTGGAACCGCCGTGAGCTAGCAGCTACTGACAAGGACTATCCTTCTGTTTTCCATGGCCCTGGAGTCAAGTACCCTTCATACATTGTGGATACCAGCAAAATACCATCAGCTGTCCTGGAGGCTGAAATCGCCAACAACCACATTAAGACCCTGGCACCCTACTCCCTTCTGATGACTCTCGACGGGCATGGAGCCGCTGTGAATGCTATTCAGATCAATGACGATGAGATTGTCTCCGCGTCTGGAGACCGGCTCATCAAAATCTGGGACATTCACAGTGGTGCTTGCTTGAAGACCCTGATGGGTCACCAGAAAGGTATTGCATGTGTCCAGTTCGATAACCGTCGTATCGTCAGCGGAAGCAATGACGACACCGTGCGCATATATGATCATGCTTCCGGCGCGGAGGTTGCCTGTCTGCACGGCCATCACAACCTTGTCAGGACTGTTCAGGCTGGTTTTGGTGATCCGCCTGGGGCTGAGGAGGCACTCAGGCTTGAAGCGATGGCGGTTGACAGCAATTACTGGGACGCCAGGCGCAGTGGTGCGGTTAGAGATGTTAGCCCGTCTGGTCGCAGGCGCACCACCGCTCAGCGGAATGCTGGATCCAGAAACCCCAAGGACATCATGGCTTTGGGCGCCAAAATCCCCCCTGGTGGAGGTGGAAGTCCCTGGGGAAGGATTGTTTCCGGTTCGTACGATGAGACGATCATCATCTGGAAGAAAGACCGTGACGGCAAATGGGTTGTTGGTCAGAGGCTTCGCCAGGAAGATGCTGTAATGAACGCATCGCCTTTCCACCGTGGTCAGTCCCTTCGCGGGTTTCTTAACCGGGTCGACCCTTTGTCTCAGCAGGCGCAACAGTTGCGAGCATTACAGAATCGGCTGGCCATACAGACTGCTCAAGGCGCAGCGTCAAACCCGGGACAAGGTGCTCAGGCGCAGCAAAATATACCAAATCCGGGGGCTAACAACCAGGCTCTTGCGCAAGGGTCAATGAATGCCGGCACTGACGACCAGCAAGCAGCTCCCTGGGCTCAGGCTAATTTGAACCAGCCGATGGAACAACCAGGGAACTTGCCTGCTGCTGCACCACAACATCAGCAGCACCATGCACATGCAGCTCCCAACCAGCAGGCTCTAAACGGATTCCCCGCCCTAAACCAACTGCCAGCACATCACCATCACCACGCGCACCATGCTTTCAATCGACCATTTCCCACCCCGACTGTGCAGCCAACATCTAGAGTATTTAAGCTTCAATTTGACGCACGCAAGATCATCTGCGCCAGTCAAGACCCAAGGATCGTTGGCTGGGATTTTGCTGCCGGCGACGAAAAACTCATAGAAGCTTCTCAATTCTTCACGGGTCTGTGAAGATTGAAAACCAAAACTGATAGGACCATGGAGGAATAATAATTCCATGCATAGTAGAGCAGCTTTCGATGCTGCTCTTTGATATCCTTCTCTTTCCTATCTATTCCTATCAACATCGCGCCGAGCGCATGACCCGGTGCTACGTTTATAATTGGTCTTTCCCGTAGTTTTCTTTTTTCTCCGCTGGACTTTCTTACATATGTTGCTTTTCTCTTTTGCATTTTACGCCAGGCAGCTTTTAAATGTTTGGTCCTTACATGCGCTGCAGATAAAAAGGCCACCATGTCCGTGGAGAGCGCCATAGTTGAAACTTCCCTTATCCATATTCTGCGGTTTCCAAATCATTCCATTTCCACAGAGCGATGCAGGGAGACAGTTCAGTTTTTGCAAGAAACAAATCAGCCAGCGATTTGTATTTTTCATTCTTCGTTCTGACGATGATGATGATCATGATAGTTGCTATGCATGGGAAAGCAGTCAGAGCCAGCCAGCCTTATTCTACTTTGTCATAACCTTATATTGGTTTTTTCTTAATTTCTTTTATCGTGTCTATCTTATCTCTACTTCCACCGTGAATTGAAGAAGGGATCCGACTCGAGAGGGGATTGATTTGATTTGTAATAAGTATTTATTTTTATTCTTATTTTTTATTTTCATCTTTTATCTTTTATATTTTATTTGTTTCTGGAATTTGCTTTGCTTTTCTTCCGTCTTCCTTCATCTTTCCCCCTCAATTGTATTTCGTCTTAAAGTATTTATTCAGTGAAATCGAAGTACACGAAACGGAGTGCAATGGGGTTTACAGGTTAAATTAATCACTAAATTAAATAAAGAGCATTAACTATTTTATTTCATTTCTGGTGTTACGTGAGCTTCAGCATGCAGAGATAGGTGGCTTTGATTGAATAATAAAACTAGAAGAATGTAAGTGCTCAAACTTAACCATACGACGGGTAGGTAGGTAGGTAATCGATATCTATTTAGATATTAAATGATATTAAACACCTGTTTCCATATATATATAGCAATGAAGCAGACAAAGCGAGATCGAGAGTCAAGTAGAGGAAGAGTAGAGAGGAACGCTTCCGGCCAGCTAGCCAGTCCGCCGAGATGTATATCCACAAAGTGACTTCTCCTCTCACTTGATCTATTCCGAAACCTCAAGCGCTCTCCTTGCATCTAAGTTCCATCGTAATATTAGCTCACTGACTGACTTGATCAGTATTTAAATTTGATATCCATGCTCTACGCGTAATGTCTCGAGGTTGATTAGATTGAGAGGCTACGAAAGTCCGAAATCGGACTACGATCCCTCACTCGATCCTAAAGAGCAACGTCCGGGAAACTGTTGAAATGTTTCAGCTCGGAAGGATAGCACCCAGATATCCCTGGAAGGGCTGTGCATGTATTCAGAATCCCCAACTGTTACAAACACGAGGCAAAGGTGGCAATAGGAGCCAGAGTACTTATCCAATTGCATTACTGTACTGTACAGAAACATAAGTATCTTACTAAGAATATACATTCATCCAGGTCTACAGCTGACGGTCTGTCATACTATTAACATGCAACGGACCATTCAAACACTGTCACCTGGTGAGTCTGCCAGGGCGTTATCTAGAAGGACCTAATCCAGCCCAGGTCATGACGGAATTAACCAAGTGTAGCTCGTGTGGGATCTAGGAAGAGGTTGATACAAGACACTTCAGGTAACAATTGCTTGCCATGTCCAAGAATGAGAATAAGAAGGCGTCTGGCCTGACCGTTTAACAAAGGCCAACCAATAGGGTAACTCTGTGTACCATCCACAGGACTGTAAACTGTATATAGGAGGTTAGTATTTATGTATCTTGTCAAATCAGTACGGATAGAACCCGTATGCAGGCCTCCACGGTCTCGACGATCGACTTCCGCCTTGAGAACTCTCACTTTCGCCAGTGTTCTGATGGTGCGTCGATGCACTGGTACCCGCTGGACCGGCCTGACCTTCAAGTTCTTCCGAGTTGTTGTCTGCACTGTGACTTCTCGCGGTCCGGTATGTATCCTGAGAATCCCCTGACTGCAAGACACTGACCGCGTCATCTTCACTGCCCACACAACAGCAGAAAACAGAGGAAAATGGTTTCCAGAACTTGGACCAGGGATTCTCCGGCTTCCCTTCACTAGCGGCCGCCTCAAGTTCTCCACTCCCTCGAAGTACCGCCAGGGAAGACGGTTGCGGTGACGACAACGGGGGTATCGAAACGTTACCGTCTATGCCCGTGCTTCGAGAACCTGATCTGTCATGGTTCTTGTTAGTTCTAGAGGCAGAGCCGGTTTCGTGCAGTTGCGAAAGGAGGTTTCGGTGGCGGTCACATAACGGAGATGCAGGCAATGCAGTAGCAGCCGTGGGTGAGGCTTCCCTCCGGGGCCCAGCAGTCACCGCTGGTTTGGGAAACGACGGCAGTCCATTTGGACATGGAAGTGAAGAATGAGATGCCTGGGCTGGCCTGTCGATCCGCGACTGTGGACCTTCGGCTGGTCGATATTCCATTGCGCCATCACTGCCTTCCCTCTTCTGTTGTCGCTTCCCCTTATCACCGGAAGAGCCAACATTCATGGTGGCAGGCTGAGCGACAGGGAGGGTCCTCCTGTGAAACGGATGGCCATCTAGACGTCTCGACAAGTCCATTCCATGACCACTCTGTCTATACGGAAATCGTCCACGGACGGCGGTACCGTCTTCTGCTCTTGCAATAGCATGCAGTGGGAGCCGGACAGAGCGAGGCTCTGTTGGGGAAGGCAAACCGAAGAGCCTTCGCAACGCTCCGCCATAAGTGCCTATACCCATGCCATTATGGTCATAAGCACCCCTCCTGGAATCATCAACATTGAGAGTATGGGGAGTTCGCTGCTGTTGGGAGCCTTGAGATGAGGTTTGAATGGCAAATCGAGAGGCACAGTACAGTGCTTCGTCGGTACCAAAAGATGGAAGGCCCGGTGGCGTAGGTGTTCTCACAGGAGGCGGATACGTAGGTTGAGTAGGGCTAATAGGTGATAGATCGTTTCCAAGCCAGCTCTGCCCTCCAATGCTGCTATCTAGATCGTCAAGGGAGAGGGCTCTGCGGTGTCGCGGGCTGGCTAGGTGCGGAGAGGTTGGCAGACTCGACTGAGACGGCTCTGCCGATGGGGAACCATTTCCAGAGAGATGTGAGAGCGAACGCGAATACTGCAAGGTTGATGTACTCCTCTGTTCGACGATTGTCGCGAGGGTATTGACGGGCCACTTGCTGTGAGAGGCTGTCTGGACTGGAACAGACGGAACGATCAGGGAGATCGCAGCGGGAGGTTCATTTCTGACTGTGTCACGCTTTGGACCACCGTCGTAGCCTGCTTCTTCCTCCGATCCAGTGCTTGCTCGGGCAGCGTCGTAGAGAGAGTCGTGTTCGCTTGGTATGGATTCTGAAGAGTCGAGGTCTCGATCAAAAGCACGCAAAGAAGCGGCACGTCGCGGGTTCTCTTCATCGATTCCATTATCATTGACAGATGGTAGCTGATCCGATGTTTGGATAATAACGGCGGCATTCTTGCCGGTGGTTTGATCCCTGTGTTGTGTAGTCATAACGGATAAGGAACTATACACGATGAGAAAGTCCACGGGTGAACATGCAACGAACGACAACCCTGGCCCATTGGAAAAGGTGAAAGAGTGAAAAAGGCAAAGAACTGTCTTGTCCTTATTATATATACCGCAGTTTCCGTATTGTACACTGTCCGTAATCGTGGAAGGAGCCTTCTCGAGCTCATAACAACCGACCATACTCCAACAAGCGAGCCCTAGACGAACCGGCCAACCCGACACAAAACAGACGAGTCACTGTCTAATACTCTATTTACATTTGACGCATAGTTATCCTCGAGCTAGCTCCAAGCTGCACAGCAGAAGAAGGGATAAAAATAATCACTCAATATATACCGGGAATGGGATATCAGCATGACAGGAAAAAGAAAGATCCGGTGTAATCGTGACCATCAAGCAGCAGTACTCTCGGCCAGATGCGACTTTCCAGCTGCCTGCTCTTTCTTGAGGCTGCGAACTAAAGCTTCGAGTCTCCTTCGTTCTTCTTGCTCCGCCTGTATGGAACAAGTTAGCTTAAGACTGTACTGAGAGATAGGTACGGAAGAGCTCACCTTCAGGAGTTTCATGTTCTCTGCTCGTGTATCCCGCATCATCTTTTTGAACTCATTCTTGAGCATCATCAAAGATGTCGTCTCGGTGGCACCATCACGGCCGAAGGGCGTAGGGCTGCTGAGCCCCATCCACTTGATACGCTCATCGCTGAGCTGCGCCTCCAGGTTCTCGCAGCGATCACGCAGACTGTCAATGGTGTTCTCGAATCTCTCTCTCTCCTTTTCAAATTCAATGCTCGCCTTCGTCATGACTTCGTAGTCTTCGATCGTGTCTCTGAGCTCCTTTTCCAACATTTCTACCCGCTGCTGGAGCTCACTATTTCCAGTAGGACCTCTTCTTGCACGCTCAGCCTGCAGCGCTGCGAGCTCCTCAGAAAGAGTAATGTTCTTCATGTTCAGCTCTTCAATTTCCTTCTGTATAGCAGGGTTGGTAGCTTCTGCTGCCCGTTGGGCTCTACTACCATAAGCCCCATCGAGCTCTGCTTTGGCAAATGTGAGTTCTGTCTGGGCCCTGACCATTTCGGATTCCATTGCTCTCAATTCTGCCTCCAGCTTACTGGCATTCTCCTCAGCTTGGGCGCGTGCTTCATTAATTTCCTTGATATGAGCATCTGACTCGTTACGAAGTTGTTGCATGGCAGCCTCAAGTCGCGAGATTTCTTCTTCTGCACGCATACGTGCTTCTCCAGCCTCCCTGACCCGGTCTTCTGCTTCCTTGATCCGGTCGTCCACTTCCTTGACCCGACCATCACCTTCGCTGCGAAGCTGTTGAATGGTCTCCTCCAGCTGCTGCACTTCGTATTCCGCCCGCTTACGCGCTTCGCCAGCTTCCTCGACTTGCTCATCGGCTTTCCTGATCCGCTCATCTGTTTCACTGCGAAGCTCTTGCATGGAGGCCTCCAGTCTCTGAATTTCCTCTTCTGCCCGCATACGCGCTTCACCAGCTTCTTTGACCCGATCATCGTTTTCGGTGCGAAGCTGTTGAACGACCTCCTCTAGTCGCTGGATCTCCTTTTCTGCTCGCTCACGCGCTTCGCCGGCCTCCTTGACCCGGTCGTCCGCTTCGTCGCGAAGCTGTTGCATGGCAGCCTCCAGTTGGGAAACTTGCTCCTCTGCCCGTAGGCGGGCTTCTTTTTCGGCATCCAGCGCATCAGAATCTTTGCTGCGCCGCTGCTCGTCAAGAGTCGAACCTTGTCTTGCAGCGTCAAGTTGGTCTATCACCAAAGCCAGCTCCTCCCTTGTACCTTGACAGTTCCGCTCCGAGAGCTCAAGGTCCTTTTTTACTTGGGCAAGCTCCTGGGTTAGTTCCGCTATATGCGCATCCCTCTGGGCATCTGACTTAGAGTTCAGCTCCCTTTGCTGCTGGATTTGAGTAGTTAAGATGCTTTTCTGTTCGAGAAGACTTTCAACCCGCTTCTGAACACCTTCGAGTCCAGTGTCGAGGTAGGAGAGCTGCTCCTGCAGGCTGTCACCAGTTGCATCCGGCGGAAGAGGGGCAGAGGCAAAAAGAGCTGATCCGCTCCCAGATTGTCCCAGAATCTCGTGGAGTCGAGCGTTGATTTTCCCGAGCCGACCCTCTGTAGCTGCATCGTAAACCGGTTCCCTTTCCAGTTCTCTTGGTTCTTGCAAGCGCTGCCTTTGAGCGTTTATCGTATTCAGACCATTCTCTATGTATTCCACATGCGCTTCCAGGGATGCCGCAGGGTTTATCGGTCCGCCATTACTCAAGGCTTGCGGGACAGAATCGATGTCCTCGTCTGGATTGGCCTGTAGAATCATTTCGCGCATACGACCACTTAGTTCCTCGAGCTTCTTCTCCATATCTTGTATCGCACTGAGGCCGATCGTCATTGAATCACCGCCGTTTTGATTCTCCATCCCTCGTTTGGGGAGGGGACCACCAAACTCGTCCAGATAATCCGCAGTTCTGTACTGGCTACGGTCGTCGAAGTCGTGGACGCTACCAGTGGCGTTGCTGCTGTACACACTCTCCGGCGTCCGGGGAATGGTGCCATTGACGCCGTTCTTGTTGGTGTTCTTCTTCAGGCCCTTATGCGTCATCTGTAGAATTCCAGCGGTGTGTTCCAACAGCCTCCTCTGGAGCTCCTGGTCCCTGCGTTCCAACCTCCAGAGCTCCTGCGCCAGCTCTTCGCACTTCCGCGTGCTTATGGCAAGCTCGTCATCGGTCTTGTCCAGCGTTTCATCTACACCGTTGCGTCCAAAGATGCTCCTGCGCTTCCGGTGGGACTTGGGCGAGCCATCCTGAGCGAGCTCGTCGCTATGCCGGGAGCTCCTGGGACTGTACAGTCGGCTGAGCGATCTGGCGGCGTCACGGAGCTTTGTTTCTAGGGCAAGTTTCCGCTTTGTGGCCTCGATGCGACTCGACAGGAAGGAATGTTCTTTCTTCAGTTCCTCCACTTCCTCGAAGGACAGGATCTCGTATTCCCTGCTGTCTCCAATGGCAGTCTCGGTCAGCAGGTACATAGAAACCGGGTCGTTGACATTTAACAAGGCCGAACTCCGCGGATGGTCAGGGTTGAGCTGTAAGCAGACGGATCCATGGTCAGCCAAACTGTGAAGAATGCGCTAAATAAACTGCTGCTGCTGGTGATGTCACATACCGGATTGTACCGCGGCTTCTCTTCATTCGCCGGGTCGAGAGTGTCTCTGTAGC
Organism: Thermoascus crustaceus; assembly: GCF_041956765.1. Lineage (NCBI taxonomy): Eukaryota > Fungi > Ascomycota > Eurotiomycetes > Eurotiales > Thermoascaceae > Thermoascus > Thermoascus crustaceus. The sequence continues at coordinate 807,282 of NW_027192535.1, read as the reverse complement.
CATCCACCAGCACCTTGGACGGCGGGGTAGGGACCGGAAAGGAGGTACCGGAAAGGTACCTGGGATCGCCATAGGACGACATAGATCGGGGACTGTCAATGTTCACCATGGCTGCGGATGCGAAGGACGCGGAGAGCGGCAGCCGCAAACACAAACAGGACCTGTCAATGGATTCGTGAGTTTTGTCACAAAGAAAAGATCATCATCGCCGGATAGCCGTCCGGGGCGGCGCATAAGAAAGGAGAGAAGCCCGTGGGGGTTCGTCAGCTGTTAAATGAGGCTGGGCACGTTCAGAGTTCTGAGCGCGCGGGGAGCGGATGGAGGCTGAGCAACGTGTATACGAGGTAGAGGTACCAAGCACAGCCTGCAGGGAAGACAAAAACCGTCGCGGAGCTGCGTGGCAACAGATGTTGTATCTGCAGGAGTACGAGAAAATAAGGATGAAGATCTATGAACTCTACGGAGTCAGCCGGTCCTCGTGCTGAGCATGCAGTCTAACCGTAGCGCGGCGCCGGACGAGATCGCCGCCCGTCTTAGTCGCTACTCGATCCCCACGATCCCTTTTTCTAATTTCCCACGGCTTTGGCTCGAGATTTGTTCCGGGGGGAACTGATGCCCACTCGGAGATGTCCCCCCTGAGCACTGAGCAGCGCCGCGCCGTTTGGTCTACCGTCGGGCAATTTCCAGATATTTCCAGCGATCGTCCTGCCGCGTGGCTCGTCGTCCGATGACCGATGATGCTAATAATAATCCTGACTCCTTAAAAAGGGACTGTTAGACGATCCGAACAGGACAGAGGCAAGCTGAAGCTGAGCTGAGAACCTTACTGACTTGCTTCCTGCCAGCCAAAGTGGGAGAGGCCTTCTCAGGCTTCTCGGCTCCTATAGTTATCAACTTATCACGGAACATCGCGGTACTGCCAAGGCCCGCTGCACAGCCTCATGACCTTACGGTGCGAACACTAAGCCCGAGGGGGTTCTATACTTGTATCCATGGATTCTACCTGTCTTCTCTCTGACTGGAGATGATATCCAGTTGGGTTGGAGGTATGTACATATAGCGTAAGGCGTCCTACCAGTCTTATGCACGATCTGATGTCACCTTATTCCCCATGGAGTATTCCTTGAGATCATGACCATACTCCTGGATGTGTCTAGTGATTGGAGATCCGGTTGATTGCACGAGCTTTCGTCATTTCCGCTGGCAGTCTGAATCCCGATCTAACAGATGTATTTACATTCTAACTAGGGACTGTATAACTTTTTTAAGCCATATACAGAGTATTTACTCATATGGAGGATATGAAAGAACAAAAGCAATAAGCTCACATAACGTCGTCTATGCCTTGCCATCGTTAGCCAGACGCGTCTCCACATCCTGCAGGAGCAGCATCTTGCTCATGATCACGTCCTGCTTCGCCTTGTCCGTGAACAGCGGATACGGCCTCCTGCAGGCGGTGCTGGAATCTGGATATCCACGCAGCTTGCACACCACCCATTTGGTGCCGTTGATGCCTCCCTTGCCGAGGCCCAGTTCGGAGGCAGCAACCTGGAGTTGAAGGCTCTGCGCCTCTGTGACTTCGCCGGCTCGGTAAAGCTCGAAGAGTTCGACGCATGTCTAGTGTAGTATTGTTAGAGGAGAAGACAATATGTACCTATAGGTTTTAAGGATGATAACTCACCCTCGGATACAGGTTAGCAAGACCAGTAACGCACCCCTGCCCTCCAACCGTCATTGCAGGAATCAACCAGTCCCCCTGCCCAGCCAGCGCGCTGAACTGCTCCGGAGGAAACGCAGCAGCTGCCCTCGCGACCTTCGCGACACTTCCGCAGGTGAACTTGACCCCGACAATGTTGGGGTGCTTCCCCAGAACATCGATGATATCGGAGCCGATATCGATCCCCGCCGTCACTCCGGGGTAATTGTAGATGACGACGGGGATGGGACTGGCGTCTGCGACCTCGGTGTAGAAGTTGATGATGGCCTGCTCATTGTTCACCGCGAAGTGGAAGAAGCTCGACATCAGGATCAGGGCGAAATCCGCACCAGCCTTCTCCGCTTCGATCGTCAGGTCGATGACGTCCCGCGTGCAGGGCGCGGAGCAGCCCAGCGTGAGGGGGATGCCTGGCCGGTTGAGTTTCCTGGCGATCTGGCGGGCACGGCGGACGAGTTCACATTTCTCGGCCACGGTGAGGGAGATGGCTTCGCCGTTGGTGCCGGCGAGGACGACTGTTGCAATTCGTTAGTACAATTGCTATTCCTATCTGTTCCGTAGATGGTACATGTATGTAACATGTATAATTCCGAGTGGGACTGGTTACATGTTGATTGGAATAGGTACTACTCACTTCCATGTAGTCCCGACGAGATCAGGAATTCTATGTGCTTTTCCTGCACCTCCCAGTAAATTTCCTGACGGGCATCGTCACGGAAGAAGGTCAAGGACGGGACATGGATTCCCGGGGGGAACAACTTGGCACTAGTTGCGGCCATCTTCTAGTTTGTATGGTTGTACATGTATAGATTGTGATCCATGGATGTTGTTCCGGACGGAAGAGCGGAGGTCGACATGTACAGCAGACGAAGTCTTCCAGTTGTGACTGTTGGACGGATCAGATGTTCTATGATCTCTGCCATTCACTGCGCTTTCTCCGTCCCCACATGTTCCCCATAACGCCTCCTATCACGAACGGTGCTGGAGCTCTCTCGATGTTACGTGTAGCCCATAAAAACGTGGTGTCTATCGGTAAGCGACGTCTAGTCCCAATGTTTCAAGAATCGCAATCAATATAGATACGATTTTTCTTTTTATTTCTTTCAGTCGCACTCTGTGAAATGTAACAGTGATCTATTATTCCCCCATGCAACCCTCGGGTGTACCATTTGTTGTTCCACGGGGCCGTTGATCGAGTCTTAAATACCGGATGGACAAATATCATGTCCATGACTTGGTGTAAAATCACGGAATTTCGGACGATCTTGTCCTCCAGAACTTTCAAGGTTTGGAAGGCGCGAGACACAGATCTACAGAATATCACATGAAAGGTGAACGTGCAGCATCTCTGTATAGTAGGTACGCTGTTGAGAGTGTTGTTGTAGTAGCACTACCCGAAGACGTCTGAAGCCGATAAGCCGGATCAGGAACATCGTTAAGAGTACCTAGGTACCTACAGAAGTGTACACTGGCAATCATGGGACGAATCAGAAACCATATCCTTCCAATTCTTTATTTCTTCTCTCAGATGAGGAGTGGTAATTTGCACCGTCCAAGTAGCGATCAAACAAAGGATATGATGCCGAGGATGTGTGACGCTGCGCGCATGTACTGTCCGGCCCCGCATTAACAGCATAATCGGTGCCTCATGTCAGCAACCCTAATGCTACGTTAACTAGTTAGTTACTGTGCACTTCTCTTGCTGACATTAGCACCTCTCCACGGCCATCGCCATCGATGGCCTCCTCTTCCTCCTTCTCTCTCGAGGCGACCGTCCAAGATGACGTCGAACGAACAGCCGATCCTCCAGACGTTGAGATAGACGTCGTCTGTACCCCGCATGTATCGGAGACGGTCCCGGACTCTGCGAAGCGCACCCAAGAACGGAGCGATTTCCAGGATGATGGCGAGACGCCCCCATTGACGACGTACAGAGTCTACAAGAGGCGCTTCATAGGCCTCGCACAGCTTGTCTTGTTGAATATTGTGGTTAGCTGGGATGTATGCGAGTCTACTTCATACTACATGCTACATGATATCGGCGTCGTACGTGAAATGCTGATAGCAATGGCAATTGACGGCAGTGGCTTACGTTCTCCGCGGTATCGACAACCTCCGCGGAGTATTTCAAGGTCTCTGAAGGTGCGGTAAACTGGATGAGCACCGGCTCTCTGTTCGCATTCTGTGCCGCTACTCCGTGAGTTGGACAATATCACCATTGACTCGATTCTGCCACGAAGCACGTGCTGACAGGACATCCCGATGCAGAATTGTCATGTACACCCTCAATAAAGGCGGCCCGAAGCCTGCCATCACCGCGACATCTATTCTACTACTGGTTGGCAACTGGATCCGGTATGCGGGCACCAGAGCGAACAGGAAGAATGGCGGCATCTTCGGTCTCGCCATGTTCGGGCAGATCCTGATCGGCTTCGCGCAGCCCTTTTGCCTCAGCGCTCCGACAAGGTACAGTGATCTGTGGTTCTCGGATCGTGGACGCACCAGCGCCACGGCGCTCGCGACGCTGGCGAATCCGTTCGGAGCAGCATTGGGTCAATTGGTCGATTCATTTTGGGCTCCCACGGCGAGTGATGTTCCGGATATGGTTCTGTATATATCCATCATCGTAAGTTGACGCAGAGGAGACACGCGGGTTAAGTGATCCTCGTCTCTAACATCCAAGATAAGGCGACTGTCGCAAGCATTCCATCCATCTTCCTTCCCGCAGCTCCTCCCACACCACCAAGCGCATCCTCCCTCGCCCCAAAGACGCCCCTCCTCGAAGCGATCACAAAAATCCTCCAGAGCCTCGAATTCTGGCTCATCTTCATCCCCTTCTCCATCTACGTCGGCTTCTTCAACAGCGTCTCCTCCCTCCTGAACCAGATCCTCTCCCCGCACGGCTTCTCCGAAACCGACGCGGGCATTGCCGGCGGGATCCTCATCATCGTCGGGCTTGTCGCGTCAGCGATCGTCTCCCCGATCACGGACCGCTTCAAACACTACCTGGGCACGATCAAGATCCTGGTCCCCATCGTCGCGGCCTCGTATATCGGGTTCATCTTCGCCCCGTCCAGCCCCGCGGGGATCGCACCCTCGTTCGTCGTCTGCGCCCTGCTGGGCGCGTCGTCTTTCAGCCTCCTCCCCGTGTCGCTCGAGTACCTCGTCGAGATCACCTACCCGTTTTCACCGGAAGTCGGGAGCACTCTCTGCTGGACGGGCGGGCAGCTCCTCGGCGCGATCTTCATCGTCGTTCAGGATGCATTGAAGGCCGGAGCCGACGACAGTCCGCCGTTCCACATGCGGAACGCGCTCATCTTCTCCGCTGCCGTTGCGGCCGCGGTCGTGCCGTTGCCGCTTTCTCTGGGCCTGTTTGGTCGGGAGGTTAAGAGGCGTCGGTCGCAGGCTGATCGGGGCGGACCTGGACCCGTGCGGAATGCGGCGACGTTGACGGAATCCGTTACTATTACTGCTGCTGCTGCCGAGCCTACTGGTTTAGACTCGAAGCAGATGACCAGGTGAGTCACACAGGTAGAGTGCATATTCTATCTTATGGCCATATATGTGCCATTTCTCTCGGTTTACATTTTGATTTCGGTGATCACGGGTTGAGCACCCCGGAAATCTATTATGTCATGTTAATACATGTAATCTATCTCGGATACCCTGCCTTTTTGTGTTTTTTTTGTCTGTTCTTATCCTGTAGAACTACCTGATTCGAGTTGCCATGTCTGTACTGTACATACCTACATCCATGCTCATTCATGCAAGGTGAGCTGGCATAATGCTTCTCCAGCCTACTTAGGTACCTAGTGCGATTAAGATATGAAGGATAGATGATTGATAATGAATGATTACTATCACGTATACCTACATTACTATCATGTGCTCATTATAATGGGCATCGGTTCTGTATGACGGTCGTACAGTACAACCGGACCAAGGGCTACATCAGATGAGAGGGCAAGGCAGGAATGGGACAGCGGAGTCTAGCGTAAACCATTTGATCTAAACATCAAAGAAAAGGAGTAAAAAAAAGCACATGTCGAGAGCTAGCTATCTGTACATACAACATAAAGACATGCCTCTTGCACCAATTCGAGCATGAAAACGGTGTCGTTCCATGCACTGGTCTAAGAACATGTAAGTTGCGTCGACGGCAGGCTGAGACAGATAGTAGAAACCGTTTTTTCTTCTATCCAATCCCAGCCATCGGTTGCACATAACTCCCATTGCACAGGTTTCCCCCTCTGATCCGGATAGCCTCGGTATACCGTCGTTTTCTCCGCTATGTCAAGGCAGTCCGTTCGTCAACGATAGAGAAGGCAAGCAGGCAATGGGATCTCTGGAGAGGGGCGCGAGCCCTCTATTTCAGAGCCTTCCAGAGCTTGGGGGCGGCGCACTGGGTGGCGCAGTGCTGGAGGTGGAAGACTGCGGAAGTGATGGGGATGAGTTAGCAAACATGGGCAATTTGAATTGACGACCGGAATTGTTGAGGTGGGCGAATTCCACGCCGTTTAACATGTCGTGGATATCTAGGTGGGGTCGAGGCCGGGTTGGCGGATGGACGGAGACTTACACTCCTCGACACAGTCCTCCTTGGGGCCCTTGTAGTCGGGGTCCTCCTGCTGTTTGGTGACACGCTCAACGCACTCGTCGAAGTGGTGCTTGAAGGGGGCGCACTGGGAGGAGTTGGCGCACTCTGTTTTAGTCGGTATCATGTCAGTCGCAGTCTCCACAGAACCGAGAACCGAAGGGATAAACGTAATCGCCCAATTGAGATGGTCAATTGGTTATACATAAGTCAGGAATGAGGAAATATCGGGATCACGGTGCAGAACAAGCCCGTGACGGTGCCATTGCGAACCACCCACTGGGCTCAATCGATCGAAGCGAGAACGAGAACGGCAATGTGGGAATTTGAGAAAAGGCGAACTCACCCTCCTCCAGCTTGGGCTTGACGTCCTCAACTTCCTCCTCTTCCTCCTCCTCGGGCTCCGACTCCTCTTCCTCCTCAGCAGGCTCCTCCGCAGGCTGCTCGTCGGCGGGCTTCTCTTCCGCTTCGGCGCTGGTGTTGTCCTGGGTCTCCTCCGCGGGGGGAGCCTCAGCCTGGGCCTCGGCGAAGCCCAGGGAAGAAATCACATCGGCGAAGAGATCCGAGAGACCCATCCTGAAGGTTGTGAGGGTGTCAATGGGCGGAGGCCAGGGCGTGGGATATGGCAATTGCGGCAACGAGGGAGGTTGATGTCGGTGATTTGGGAAGCTCGGGCTCTTGACGCCCCAAGGGAAAAACGGGACGCTCCGGTGGTTTGTCCGGCGGCCCGCGACTGGCTAATTACAGCACACGTGATTGGCCGATGCTCTCCGACGGCCGTTCTCGTTTCCTCAGGCATCTTCTCTACACATGGGCCTTCATGTCTGGACTTTGATGTCTTTGGATTATGCTTTTTGCTGAAAAATGCTATAACTCCTAACCCCTAAACGTGTGCTCATAACCGCTGCCATATCTGTCGTTAGCTGCATGTACTGTACAGAGAATCCTCCGTTGATGCTTGTGATCCGACGGCTGCCAGATAATCCGCATTGGAAACACTTCTAGGACCATAACTCCGGAGCCACTATGCACCGCCTAGGATCGTCACTTTCAGCTGTTAACTCCCGCGACGCAGCCGGTTCTCCAGTTCATTGGCCACGCTCTGTTGCTGGACCTCTTCGTATCCTGGAGGTGGCTCTGTCGGAGGCTCAAACCCGACCTCTGGTGCGTCTTCACCAGACGAAGACTGTGTCTTCGAACCCGAGGGAGGCGCACCCTCGGGGGCGGGCGGGGCTATGTAAGATTCAGGCGGATTGGGAGGTGCATTTCCCGGACCATCGTAGGCAGGCAGTTCTTCAAGATGTACGTTAGAGTAATTGACAGCCCCGGGCGAACCGTTGCTACTCTCCCGCGCATACTCCACGGCCTGGTGCAGGCGTTCCTTGATTCTCTCGAAATTAGAGTGGAAATCAAATGCCCCTCCTTCCTTGAAGGTCATTTTCAACTGGACAGCGGGAAGCGAAGGCGGAATGCCGCCTCCAGAAACGGGTTGAACAAGAGCCGTCCATACATTCGGGCCAAAGAAGGGAGCAGAAACGTGGGTGTCATGAACGTTCAGAAGAGGGGCAGAAAATGACTGGAGCTGTTGGGTTGGCTGAGCGGGAAGATAAACGATCTGACCGGAGCAAGTTAGTATGCACGCATGACACTCGCCCACTAAACAGGGAGTCTAACCCTCTGGTTTGTGAGGTAGACAATTCCCGCGCTGCTCTGTATTGAAAACGAAGCGCGACTGGAATATTGGCTGGGAGGCTGTAACGAGAGGCTCGTGCGGGGCGGCGATGTGTAGATAAGTTGCTCGTTGGGTAGACGAACGAAACCCTCACGCTCATGGAGCATCACCCAGCTGCTCGAGGAAAAGCGGATTTTATTTAGCATCCATTTCTGCTTGTTCTTTTGTGACATGCTAATGCCCGCATGCAGTGAAGTACAAGGGGAAATGGTTTAGCCGAGCAGGGGAAGGAGTGAACCAAAGAGGATGTATAAAATTACGAGCAGAAAGCAAATTCGACATAGCAAAAGGGAGGTATATGGACGCACTTTATAGACATCTTGAAACCAAATGGGCCACGAGGGCAACAGCAGGCGTGGCTGCCCGGAAACTAAACGAGAGACCTTCTCCGGTGTCGATATCAAGGAGCTGTCACAGTGAATCACAACAGAAGAACCGGTGCGAAGGTAGCAGTGACTTGAAGATCGACTAGTTCGTGACTCTTGTTATACACCAGGAGGGCGTTTTCCGATTCGATCTGGTCTGCGGAAAAATCTCAAAGGCGGACAGCACGGGCTGCTTCACGAATCACGACCTATGGAAGGGCCGGGACTAGTGACAGGCAGAGAACAGTGCTAAGACTCCTCTAGTCCCAGCAGAACTGTATGGTTGGCGCTTTGACAGCCCAAATGCTGCAGAGTCGGTGATGCGGGAGGTACGCGAAGGAGCGAGGCGCCTGAGCTGCAGAGGTGAAAGGGCGCGTGAACCTGATAGCCGGGGATGCTAACTGCGCAGGGAAACGGGCTGGATCAGTTCTAACAGCTGCAGATCGTGTTGTTTCGCAGGAGTCTTGCGCTTTGCGATCGGATTTCGAGGGGTTTGAGGGGCAGGAAATCGGGAGAAACAGCAGTAAGTGGTTTGGCAGCGCTCTGGGCGGTAGCGGCGGTAATGAATGCGAGTGGGATGCAGGCGCAGGTACTGACAAGTCAGCTTTCTTTTTAACAACGTGCTTGGATAACAGCGATAAAGGGCCTGGTTATTATTTACCTACAATCAATGCGGGCGGGCCCAGCACAGCGTTCTTAGCAGCCAGAACCGACAGAGGTGGGGTATAGCCTATCAGAACATCCGCAATACGTAGTAAAGACGCACCTCCACGACGTCTCGTCTACTACGTGGTACTCCTGGTGGTGTACAATATCCATTCCATTCGCGACGGTTCGAACGTCTTTGATATCTTTGCTCTTCTGATGCCACAGTACAGGGATACTGTTGCTCATACTGCATTAGACACGCAGTTCACGTGCATGGGTATGCCATAGAACCATTCCTATGGTACAGTTCAAGACCACGGGGCTTGCTTTGTGGCCATGTAGGACATCGATCTTCCCCTTGAAAGAGGTGGCGACCTATTCAGACAAAGATAGCCTTTCTCCTTGTCGATACTGGAATCCGAGCACCATACAAGTGCCTGTCTCTATTAAGCGAACAGAATTGAAGGACTCCAGGTTGTAATGGTGACCTAGTCCTGTCAGTTCATCTCCTTGTCTCTTCACCTGAAATATGGGCGACAAGAATAGTGCTATGAATTTATGGTGCTAAGATGTGTAAAACACGATCCCTGGCTGCAGTTTATACTTACCTCGTGGATACCAGCGTCGCTCGGGTCAAATGCTGAATTACCATTAATAATATACGATATTACAGCTATCTTACTTATTTCCTAATTCCTTTCTTCTAGGTACCATTTGACGTATAAACCGCTAGGGATAGTCTGGGCGAGCCTCATTCATATGCACCTACTAACAAGGAATATGAATAGGCTGCGCTAGCGCCAAAACATGTGAGTACTTAGTCAGCTGCTCGCTTTCTTCAACTGTTTGCTTTGACTAAGTTTCATAGAAAAAAAAGTTCCAGAAGAATTGAGCAAAAATAGCAAGAAGAAACCTACAACAGACGGGATTCGCTGGTGGTCACCCACCCAACTACTAACCGCCCGGCGTGTGGCTTAAGTACGGCTGAGCGGACGGGAAGCCCTGTTTTCCACACCCTATGGTCGTAGGTGATGGAATTCCCTTTTAACTGACTTTCATGGACTCGGAGTCTGAGTGATGAGTTCTGGGACATCCTGCGTAGCTACTGGAGTATTTTCCATCAATGTCAAGAACAAGAATACAATTGAACCTGCGAGTGCAGGTAGAAAATCAAGTTCTATACATCCAAATTCAAGAGCTTGGTTTATATGTTTTTTCGAGCGTCATTCAGTAATTACACAGGTCCGAGTGAGAAAGTGATGGTACCTGAAACACGGCTATGCAGTAATCCGTCAATTGGCTTGCGCAGGCGGACGTGATGCAAAAATCTACACCAATTATCCTCCTCCTGCTTTTGTTAATTGGACGATCCTGTTCTATATCAAAGGCTAGGTACATAGTGACAGCAAACGAGCACCTAGCTCTTCCGTCAACATGTATCCCCGACTTTCCAAAAAAGTTAAATGAATACGGCGCAGGGGCAAAGATATCGGCAAGCAATCCTCGAAACAGGTAACCTCTTACAAAATAAAGCATCTTGGAGACTCTCCAAGCCATAACCCAGGTTGGGCTTCCCAATAGGACACAGAACAGCCCGCAGCAGTGGTGTCACTGGGTCGAGGCCATTAGGTCAATTCTGCGAGATCCCCTTTTACATGCCAAAAAAGTATTTTGACAGGCCACTGCACTGCTACAACATAATTAAGCATAAAGCCTGCCCAAGACATTGGGAAAGGTGGCTTACATTGAACTTTTTGTGGGTGCTTTGCCAATTGAGCGTCTATATCTTCCTCGTCCTGCATCCGACATTCCTTAACTACCTAAGGAGTAGTCAGAATCGTTGTTAGGTGAATGTTAATCTCGAGCAGAGCACGGGTAGCTCCGAGAAAACCAACGTTCATCTCCAAGTCATGTTGGAGGCTGTTCTGTGTCCGCCGTCTAAGGATGATTCTTTCGGTCCCTACGCCGGTCCTTGCCGGGGCGGCTTTGACTTTACGTTGCTCTTCGAAGAGAGTACTCTTATCGTTCCGCAATGCATTTTCCTCCTGGCTCTTCCCTTTCGTGCAGCGTGGCTCATCAAACGCAGCGACCGAGTTCGCGCCTTCACCCTGCTACAGTGGCTCAAAGTGGTACAGTTCCCGCGCCCTGTCTGCTCTTCGCGTCCTTATCATGTCTGTCGAACTTCCAATGCTCACTTCTGCTGGCAAACAGACGGCAACAGTCTCCCTAGCTTGTCTTCAATTGGCACTTCTTGTTCTCTGGTCCACGACAGGTGATAATCAAATCCGCCGGACCAGAGCATCCGTCCCCACAGCGGCACTGTCCTTTGTTGTCTCACTCGGTGTCTGCCTGCTGTCCTTCCTCGAACATATGAGATCTGTTCGTCCGTCCTTGATCATCGACATCTGGCTCTTCTTATCAATCCTTTTCGATGTCGTCCGAGCGAGGACTTTGTGGCTGCTGCAGGAGAGTCGTCCCATTTTAATCCTGCAGACTTGCACCATTGCCGTCCGATGTTGCATGTTGATACTCGAGTCGACAGGAAAGCGCAGTATTCTTCTTGCTCCGTACAAGGATTATCCACTCGAGTCCCTTAGTGGGACCTTCTGCCGCAGCATCTTTTTCTGGTTGAATTCGCTAATTGCGGTAGGGTATTTTAGAATTCTCACACTTAACGATTTAGCTAGCCTTGACGAGGAGCTAGACGCCGCGAAGCTGCATGCAAAGTTTCAAGTAGCTTGGGATAAAGGTAGCAGATCCATCTTTATTATCAATCGAGTTTGCAGCATGCTGACTTGGATTACTTGCAGCCGATCAGATAAAGAGGGGAGCCCTGTTCAGCACCTTCTTAAGCATGCACCAATGGCAGCTCTGTCTAGCCATTATCCCCCGGTTGGTCCTCATGGGTTTCACATTCGCACAGCCATTCTTGATAAACCATGCAATCACTCTAGCAATCTCTCCAGTAACTAAGACATATAACAATATTGGATTTGGCCTGATTGGGGCGTACATCCTGGTATATTTTGGAATAGGTGTAAGCTTGAAACCATTTCCCCAAGTCTATCCACAAGACTGTTGTTCTAACATTGCGCTATCAAGATCTCAAACGGCCGTTATGAACACAGAATGTACCGTCTTGCCATCATGATGCGAGGATGTCTCATCCCCTGCATCTACAGAAAGACCTTGTCCCTCAATTCTTCCGATGCCACCCCATTTGCTGCTCTCACATTGATCAACACAGACATAGAAATCATCAGAAATGGCCTTGTGCAGCTTCATGAAGTCTGGGCATCATTCATTGAAATCGGTCTTGCGATCTATCTGCTGGAGAGGCAACTTGGCTGGGCAGCTGCCGTGCCTATAAGTTTTACTGTAGGAAAGTATTTGATTTCCCTGATTCTTTTTTATGAACTTATTGGTGAACTTTTGTAGTTGTGATGGTGGCAACCGGCTTTTTCTCTGCTTTCACAGCTCCTCGACAAGCGGAATGGAATGCAGCATCCCAGAAGAGAGTATCCAGAACAGCTGCAATAATCGACAATATCAAATGGATTAAACTGTCCGGTCTTACCGAATTTGCGTTCTCCGCAGTGAAGGATCTCAGAGTAGAGGAACTTACGGTATCAAAACGGTGTAGAAAGCTCTTGAGTTGGACAGTAACTCTGTGTAAGTCCTCGCACCGGACTGAATCAATGGTATATGATCTGACACTGCTCCAGCGCAAATTACTTCGATTTTTAACCCTGTCCTCACATTTACTGCGTTTGCAGCTATTGCGTTGCGTACCGACGGCACCCTCACTATTTCCAGGACTTTTACATCTTTGTCAATTTTTACCCTTTTAAACAAACCTCTCGGCATTATCGTGACAGTCCTCCCCACGGTTGCGGCCTCCATGGCGTCTTTTAACCGGATACAGGAATATTTAAATATAGCCCCTAAGGAAGACAAGAGAATCCACAAGCGGAAGGCTTCGTCTCTACAGGAAGAACTGAGCTTTATCAGTGAAACCGGACTAACTGAAATGTTTCAGAAGAGTACCCCAGAAACCGATGTAATCGCATCACTGCAAGGGAAGCTTCGTTGGATGGATAGTCAAAGACCTGCCCTGGACATTGACAACTGGAAGATCCAGCGCAGAAGCCTGACGCTCCTCTTGGGCCCCGTGGGATGTGGAAAGTCTACCCTACTAAAGTGTCTTCTCGGCGAGATGCCATCCTTCGAAGGATCTATTTATATATCAGACGGCGGAATTGCCTTCTGTGATCAAACACCTTGGTTACCCAATGCTACTGTCCGCGAGGTGATCGTTGGCAATTCTGCCTTCGACAGTGAGTGGTACGATATGGTCTTGCGAGCTTGTGCTTTGGAAGAAGACATGCGTCTGTGGGCACGAGGTGATAGCTCACCAGTGGGGAGCAGAGGAATATCGCTGAGTGGAGGTCAGAAGCAGCGGATTGTAAGTCAGTTCCGTAATGGATATGATGCATTTAGTAATAATCCTTTTTCGAAAACGCATCCAGGCTCTAGCCAGAGCGGTTTACTCCAGGAAAGAGTTTATTATCTTGGATGACGTTTTTAGTGGACTAGATTCCAAAACAGAAGATGAAGTGTTCTATAACCTGTTCGGCCAAGAGGGGCTGCTGAAACGCGTCCATGCAACTGTGCTTATGGCTTCATCAGATGGTGAGCATTCAAAATCCTCCAAGGCTGCAGTGTTCAAGGTACTGACTTCTGCCAAGCTCGTCGTGCACCATACGTGGACGATATCGTCATTCTTGATGAGGAAGGTGTAATTACAAAGCAAGAAAGTGTCAATGCTACAGATATAACAGCCGATATCATCACAGAGATATCCTCACAGTCCAGCATGAGTCAATCCAGAATATTTTCAGACAGTACAGATGGACACGACAGTATCGCAAAGGAACCAGAAGAAGAGAATGTCATTGCTGACGCTGAAGCCCGAGAAAACCGCCGTACTGGCGACTCATCCGTCTACAAGTACTATATCAGATCCGCTGGTCTGCTTTCTCCGGTGGTATTTATCACTACGATGGCAATATTGGCATTCTGCGATTCATTTCCTAGTAGGTCAAGCTAGAACGCTCCTGGGCTGAAACCCATGCTAATGAAATACTCAAAGCACTGTGGCTCAAGTGGTGGGCACAAGCCAACACCGCAAATCCTAATTCTGATCTGGGTAAATGGATTGGTGTGTATGTGGCTCTGGCTATCGGGTGTTTAATCAGCCTATTGATAGGATGCTGGTAAGCCATAATATTAATGCAGTGTGGTTTCTCTGGTGTTGACTCCGGTAGGCAATTGTTCGTGGAGATCATCTCAAAATCAGGGAGACACTTCCATTCGCTTCTGGTGAAGACGGTATCATGGTGGGCTCACCGGCTTCCAGTCAATAACGAGTCTTTAACTTGCTAATCCTATCATTGCTAGCGCTCCTATATCCTTCTTTTCGTCTGTAGACTCCGGAATCACAATCAACAGGTAAATACCTAACCTTGATTAGCATGGAACTGATCCAAGCTTACCATGACAATCAGATTCAGCCAGGACCTGCAGCTAATCGACATGAAGCTCCCACTCGCCGCGTTTGGAGTAGCAATAGGTAAAATCACTCTGAAACCATGACAGTCTCTATGCTTACTGGTCCTGTTAAGGTATCGCTTACTCTACCGCCCAAGTAATCATGATGACTATTGCATCGAAGTATATGGCAATAGTGTTTCCTTTTATCATTCTCGTTTTTTGGGCCATCCAGCATGTCTACCTACGCACGTCTCGACAGATGCGGTTTCTCGATATTGAATACAAGGCACCTCTATATTCGCAGATGCTAGAGACATTGAGCGGCCTGGCAACAATTCGAGCATTTCAATGGGAAGATGACTCTGAAAAGAAGAATTTGAAGCTTCTCTGCGAATCGCAAAGGCCATATTATCTCCTCTACTCTCTTCAGCGATGGCTCATTTTCTCCATAGACACGGTGATAGCTTTCATGGCCGTGATACTCATCGTCATCACGGTCACACAGCGAGAGTACATTGGGCCGGGTTACATGGGTGTTGCCCTGGTCAACATTATGGCTTTTGCCGGCACGATGAAGGCGATGATCACATCGTGGGTGTCATTGGAAATCACCATCGGGGCTGTAGCTCGTGTAAAGAACTTTGTGGCCGGTACACAAACAGAGGACCACACAGCGGAGGTGCAGAGTGAGCCCCCTGCGGACTGGCCTAGCCAGGGGACTATCGAGATACGAGGACTGGTTGCGTCCTACCCGTAAGTCTCGGTACTCCCCCCCTTTTCTATACACGTTGGTTCCTGATCATGAGCCTTCTGTAGCAATTCCGGACCAGCTCTGAAGGGTATCTCGCTCTCAATCCAAGGAGGGGAGAAAGTCGGTGTCTGTGGGAGGACCGGGAGGTAAGCTTAGATGCTGCCGCTAATCTCCAACATGATTCCGGACTCTAACCATGTGGGCAGCGGTAAAAGTACATTGTTACAATGTCTCCTCCGGATGGCAGACATTGAGTACGGATTCATATCCGTGGATGGCATTGACATTTCCACCATAGCGCACGAGGACGTTCGTCGGCGTCTTGTGGCCGTGCCTCAGGAGTCATACATCTTCGAGGGCAGTATCTTGGAAAATGCGGATCCTAGCCTCTCCATTGCCGAAGGGGTGGTGATAAACGCTCTCAAGCAGGTCCGGCTGTGGGATACCGTCCAGCAAATGGGAGGCCTCAATGCTGTCATCGACGCCCATTGTTTCTCGGAGGGCGAGAAGAAGCTGCTCAGCTTTGCTAGGGCAATGCTGCGAAAGAGCAAGATTCTCATTCTTGATGAGGTCACTAGCAGGTAAGTAATCTCGAAACAAGTTTTCCTCTTATACTATACATGCCCTGACCTGCTCTTCTAGTCTCGATGAACAGACCAGCAAGACCATCGACGAGGTCGTACGCACGAACTTCAGCGACTGGACAGTCATCGCCGTCGCCCACAAGCTCAGCTCCATCCTGCACTTCGACAAGGTGGCTGTTCTGGACGAAGGCGTCCTGGTCGAATTTGACAGCCCCCAGACCCTGCTCGAATCGCCTACATCTCTGTTTAAAAGTCTCTACGAGACGTCGGAGCCGGGTTCAGTTGGGAACGGCAACATCGCAAGAAGGCCGCCACGACATGTTTGATCTACCATCCTGAATAAGCTTCTGATCTTTTGTTATTTTTGGTCTGCTTCTAAGAGAGAGATACAACTGCAATAGGGTTTCAGAAAAACACGTGAGGAGATAATTCCGATTCATAGATTAGGTAGTTAGATTTCCAGTTTAAAGGAAAAAAAAGCATATCAGCAAATACCAATTTTCGACATCCCTTAACAACCTTAAAACGAATGTTCCAATCCATATCTGGCCTAGCGTGGGAAAGCAGCCATAGAGAGGTTGTCTCTGTAATCTCCAAGGGTGTATGCCATTTCACCAATTTCGATGTGATTTTTTTGATCAAAGTAGAGATATTCTAATTTGGTGAATTTCGCCGGAGGCGATCCAATGAAAAGCCCTGGTAGCTCAGTCGGTTAGAGCGTCGGCCTTTTACGGCCCAGGTTGTTGAAAGCCGAATGTCGTGGGTTCGAGCCCCACCCAGGGCGCTTTGCCTCTTTGCCTCTTCCAATTTTTTGTCCAACTGGATTGGGTACTGTACACACACATACGGTTATGTGAGTTTTTTAAAAATTCTTTTTCAAAAAAAAAGGCCTGTAGAAAGCTTATTTAGGTAGCTTGGCTCTTTTTGTTTGTTAGAGTATTATTTTTTTAATTTTTTTTGTTCTTTTTGTCTAACTTTAAAGAGATTTTTTTTTTGCCGCGACCGCGGCGGGTTCTGTTGGTAGCTAATTTAGTGACGTTTAGAGATGCGCGGTTTGAGAGGACTAAGTTGATTGGTGGTATCTCTATAATAACAATGCAGGCCCCCACCCCCGTTGTTCGTCCGAGTTTGAAGACTTTGGTTCCATCGTCTGGTTCAGGTCTTTGGGGGGGCTCCCGTAGGGGTAAATCGGGTAGTCAGAATTTCGGGGTGCCGTAGGTGTTAATCTGGGGTAGGTCAGCAAAATATTTTGAGTGATGACTTAGGCGTGTGGGATTGTCATGCCTCGTTCTCTCCTAAGCGATCTTTATTCATTCTCGATGAGAGCCCAGTCCATCTGTCTGCCGTATACGTCTTTCGGTCCTCGCTTTGTCACTCGATAACTTGAAGCGGCAAGACATGTCCCAGGAGGGAATTGTCAGATCTGGAAAAAGATAGCATTGTCGTCTTACGTTCTTTCAGTTCTTTGAACGTCTTCTCTCTGTGTTCATGTATTGTCTTGTCCAATCCGAAGAGCGGTTCCCCTCGAGCCAAGGAAGCCCGGGCAGTTAAGAAGCTTGGTTCTTCCATGATTTCAGAAATATTTGATTCGATTTCCTTCATCTGCTCGTGGAAACCCCTTCCACTGGGTTGCTCTGGTTGCAGCAAGCTCTTGGCTACTGGGTCACCGACATTGATCCCATTCATGTGCCACTTTTCGATCTCTAGAGAGATTCGAGTCTCAGAGAGGTTGCTTGTAAAATAAAGCTAGAATGCGGATTCACTTACGTTGCTTTTCTGTTGGCCCAAGCCTGTCTGTGTCAGGCAGCACCGCGTGATAGCATGACAGACCAAATCTGTGCCATTCTCCGTTTTCATTTAGTAGCTCGATAAAGCCGCCAAAGGTCGCTGATGAAGAGCGTGCGCCATTATCATCATGGATACCAAGACTGACTCCGAGACGAGCCTTCTTTCCCCATGTGGTCTGAGGCATATCAGCTTCTAAGCCAGTATCTGTCGATCGAGACACACATCCTTTCGCGATGGACACAGCCACCATTCCCCAGGCCAAACCTTTAGAGAATTTGAATGATATTCTCCCTTAAAGGGCTCCATTTCCGGACAGAGTCTCTGTCCACTGTTACCATGACTGTTGGGGGGTTGTTCAGGGCATCCTCAATGAGTCTAACTGGAAGCATTCGGGGACCTTCCAGTGTTTGAGATCCATCTCGCGTAGGATAGTGTCGCGGACTTTATCCCAGACAGAAAATATTGCATCATCCTGGCGGACTGGGAAGCAGTATACAGGCTCAAAGGCTCTCTTATCCCGATTTCGACACTGACATCGACAAGTCCCTAGGTAGATAGGAAAGATCTGATTTGCTGGCAGGCACGCAACCAGTTTGGATCTAGGTTGTGCCTTCTTTTGGCCATGATGAGAAGGGTTGGGATCGGCTGATCCTCGGGATACAGACGTGGCTGGCGGAGACAGGCTCCATTCCTGCTGAAGAAGGATTCACTGTCTCTGAATACTATGGGAGGGCATGGACAAGGTTATTCACGGACTTCAAATTCACCAGGCACCTACCAGGTTGCTGTCAAGGAACATCCCAAATTGTCCTAGCATTTCACAAGCACAGCAGATCCATGGGACTATGGGGGGCACCCAGGTGGTTTTCCACTTCTGGTGCTGCAGCTGAAAGTCATAAAGGTGTCAAGGCGGGCTCCAGTCGATTCCTTTCCCCAAACTTACCTACCTGGTAGATACCTACTATTGCTCTGATTGTACTGCACAGTATGTACACTTGACTAAAGCAACCTATGATATCACCGCGACACGAGACGGCACCATCCTCAAAACTCGATTTGCAGCAATACAATGCACTGGACATGCAGCATCATGTGTTCGCATATATGCAGCTAATTTCTGCCTGCTCACACCTGCTTAGGTCCCTATAGAGTAGTAGATAAGAAGTGCCTCCAGGGCATCGAGTATATCCCAACTCATCCGCAATGAACCAACAAGAGCCATGTGCTCACCACACAGGCCCAAAGCTAGCTCCCCAACAGAAGAACCCTAGTACGGCCCTGTCCAACGAGAAGCACGGCAGCAGATTGTTGGGGCCGAAACCACGGGGATGCTGGGGTGAGCAATGCGGGGTCGCCACGAGAGCAGATCGACATGTGTGGCTGCAGGAGCGAACCTACATAAGCATGAGCCTCGACCTCCGGGCCTGTCAGATGGCAGGGATGGGAGAACGATCTGGGCAGGAACCTGGTCCTGGGTTGGTCTTGCCGTTTCTGCCCAAGTATGTGCACAAGAGGTACATGTACAGCGACACTTAGTAAGCATCTAAGTGCCAGCTGTATGAGCGTGTGTCCTGTAGGCACATTTTGCCGGCAGCAGATCTGAAGCCACCATCTGTCCTTCTGGATCGAGCTACCCCGCGTGGAGGAGCACTTGAAGACGGACTGGCCGGGATCCGTGGATGCAGGCGGAGTCGCCGTGTTCGAGCAGCTGCTCTCCGGCCGGGGGAGTTCGGCGACAGCACGATCAGAGAGGCTGACAGAGCTCTCCACCGGAAGTGCAGCGTTCCGTCTGGCTGAGGCGCTTCCAGAGACATCCCAGCAGGTCGTCTGCCCGGTTCGGGTTCTAGAAGCGTCGCCGTTCCGGCCCGGACGGGGCGCTCTGACGCTGCTCGGCGGCTTCCCCCACCATAATAACGTTCGTTTTTCTTTCCTGCGCATGTCATTTCCGCTGGGCCGCGTCTGTCATCTCCGGCTCTTCCACTCCTTCTCCCTTTTCTTGCTTCCCCAGGGTCTCTGTTAGACCTCCTCCTCATCCCCTTCTCGCCCGCCGTCACTTCTACCGTAAGTCCAGTCGACATCTGCGGACGGTCGGGTTTTGTGTGACCCTGCAAGGGCTCACAAAGCTAACTTCGATCGCGTTCCCGCTGCAACAGAGGTTCATGTCGCGTGCAACCTGCCCAGAGTCGCTCCTGAGCCCCCGAGTCAAAACTACATAACCTGTTGCCTGCCTGCACCTGCATTGATCGTCGAGCTACTTGTCATCATCTGTACCGCTCCCTCGCAGACCGCCGCATAGGCGGAGACTGCGGAAGATAAAAGCGTAGCAGCCTGCTAGGAGCTCTAGAGACTGTCGTTCAACATGGCGAAGAAGCAGCCGTACATCCCGCCCTTGATCGGGTGGCTGTATGACCTCGTGCTGTGGACTTTCTCCGTGCTCATTGACCTCTTCTTCCGAGAAGTCCACCCTCGCGGATCATGGAAGGTTCCCCGGAGAGGCCCCATGATCATCGTGGCGGCCCCTCATGCCAACCAGGTAAGAGACAACGCGTCCGTCTGTTTAGGAGGATCTATGTCTTATGATCTCACCGGTATCCGACGCATCTTGCTGACCACCATGTTACTGACAGTTTGTCGACTCTCTGGTCCTCATGCGCGTGCTCCGAGCCGAAGCCCACCGTCGCATCTCATGGCTGATTGCGGAGAAGTCGTTTAAGCGCAAGTTCATCGGGCTGTTGGCCAGAGGCATTGGTGCGGTTCCTGTGGCGAGAGCGATGGACAACATGAAGCCGGGACAAGGGACCATCTATCTGCCCGACCCGGTCAACCAGCCCAGGCTGCTGCGTGGAATCGGCACCAACTTCGAGGGACCAGGATTCGAACCGGACGGCACCATTGCCTTGCCGACCATCAATGGAACTTCCCACAGCACGAATATCGCGGAGATCCGCGGACCGGAAGAGCTGATCCTCAAGAAGCCCTTCACCCATAAAGATGCTCTGTTCCAGCTGACGGGCAGAAAAGATATCAGCGAGGATGGGAAATTCACCGGTGATGTTGCGGACGAGGACCTCTCCGAATTCAAGGGATCGAAGTTTAAAGTCGCTCCTCACGTCGACCAGACGGAAGTCTACAAGGCGGTCTTCGCGCGGCTCAACGCCGGCGGTTGCGTTGGTATCTTCCCTGAGGGTGGCAGTCACGATCGCCCAGATCTGCTTCCTCTCAAAGGTATGGTTTCCCTATCAATGACCCGTCCTTTTTGATGCGTTCTACTGACTCGAGGTCTATAGCTGGTGTGGCACTCATGGCTCTCGGAACGTTGGCAGACAATCCCGATTGTGGCTTGAAAATCGTGCCTTGCGGAATGAACTACTTCCATGCCCACAAGTTCCGTTCCCGTGCCGTCGTGGAGTTCGGAAACCCCATTGAAGTGCCCCGGGAGCTTGTTGCGCAATTCAAAGCCGGGCAGAGGCGGGAGGCTGTCGGTGCGCTCTTGGACATCATCTACAACGCTCTTCTTGCCGTTACGGTGACCAGTCCGGACTTTGAAACTCTCATGGTATGTCTGCTCTTTCTTCATCCTAAGAATACTCCAGATGATTGACCGTTCCCTAGGTGGTCCAAGCTGCACGACGTCTGTATAATACAAAAGGAAAGAAGCTTCCGCTTCCGATGGTTGTCGAGCTTAACCGTCGCCTTGTAAAGGGCTACACGCACTTCAAAGATGACCCGAGGATTGTGCAACTGAAGAAATCCGTCGGAGATTACAACAAGCAGCTGCGTTTGCTCGGAATCCGCGATCATCAGGTCGATTATGCCAAGTTCTCGATCATCCAGGTCGTCTTTACTCTGATCTACCGCGTGCTCAAACTGGCTACATTGGCTATCGGCACATTGCCCGGTCTGCTTCTTTTTGCGCCAGTGTTCGTTGCCACGAAAGTCATTTCCGCCAAAAAGTCTAAAGAGGCGTTGGCTGCGTCCACGGTCAAACTGCAAGGGCGTGATGTTATGGCAACGTGGAAACTACTTGTGGCACTTGCATTCGCCCCAGCTCTCTACGCCTTCTATACGATTATGTTTACGTATTGGACGTATCGTAATCGCATCCAGGGCTACGTCCCAGAGTGGGTTCCGCTCTGGCTTGTTGTTCTGATCGGCTTTGTCCTCTTTCCCTCCATTACCTTCGCGGCCCTTCGGATTGGAGAAGTTGGCATGGATATCCTCAAGTCTCTGAGGCCCCTCATCCTGTCTCTCAACCCGACTTCCGCGAACACGCTGGTGAGGCTTCGTGAGCGACGGGCAGAGCTTTCTCAACAAGTCACCGATGTCATCAACACACTTGGACCGGAGTTGTTCCCTGACTTTGACGCTACGCGCATTGTGGCTGATCCGTTCCGCGACTCGCATGAAGCCCACCATGACGAGGTCAAGAAGACAGGACCAAAGGTGGTTGGAGAGGGATCTGCTTCTCAAGAGCCACTTCCACGGAACGAGTCGTTCCATGACCTGAGGAATATCGATTTCTTCTCGACTCGACCTGCAAGCCGCAGTCGAAGCCGCAGCAGCTCGAGCAGTGGCCGGCCCGGTTCTGCGGGCTTCCCGCTGCGGGCCCTTAGCCAGCTTAACTCCAAGGACAACTTCGAGGAGGTGAGCACGAAGATCCGTGACGCCATGAGGGAACGGGGCCAGCGACGGCGGAGGCGCAGTGAAGACGCCAGCTGGGACATGGCGAGCACGAGTTCAAGGTCTCCAAGTGAAGAAGGGAAGAAGGATCTGTGAGATATAGCCTTGCTGAGAATCGACCTCTGTGCTTCTGACCGTCTGCCTCAAGCAGGCAGAGCTTCGATACTTCCTTTTCGATTCCCCATCGGAGCGCTGGTGTTCGGAGTTTGTTGCAGTCTTCGAAGCCGTTTTCATGTCGTTCTGTGGCCTCTGTTGACGAAAGAAACGTGTAATGTATTTTGGATACCTCTTGAGTTTTCGAATGGATTATCTTGTAACTACCAGTATGCATCCTGGAGGTCTTGAAAGACTTGGTTTTTTTTTGGTAGATAGATTTTGCACTGAAACAGGTCAGAAAAGTGGCCGCTCTCTAAATTGCCGACGACCAGGGATGTCGACGGAGGAAGTATACCTAGGAATACGTATGCGGGTGGAAACGTGTGGAGTCCCGAGCCCGCTGACGTCGAGCCGAGACACCAAGCCTTGCAAGAGACTTCTGCCTCAAGGTACACGTACGCCCGGACGCCGGACGCCGGACGCCGGACGCCGCAAAAACACGGACGACGTACTGCCTACGGTCCGTCGACCACCTATATTTGCACTCTCGAATTGCCACGTCTTGTCAGATTTTCCTTTTTCTATTTCTTTTTGGGTTGACTGTTGGATACTTGGCCTCTGGGGAGACAGATACCTCCTTGCCTGAGATACCCATCGCGGGACATTCTCTTGACGGCATTTCCTAGCGCCAGAATTAGGCTTTTCCCTTTGTCTCCCTGCATCAGATCAGTCCGACTGATAGTTTCTCTCGTTCTCTTCTCCATATCACGCAGTAATTGATCGAATTGACCCGTGTTACACTGCTCGCGGACGGTGCCGGCAAAAATCGCAGGCACCGCAGGAGATCCCTTTCCAAGACATCTCATCGCGCCTCCCCCCGTTCGTCCCACCCTCGCACGACACGCACGGTGTGCAGACCGGCTCTCCCGACGGCGT
Organism: Thermoascus crustaceus; assembly: GCF_041956765.1. Lineage (NCBI taxonomy): Eukaryota > Fungi > Ascomycota > Eurotiomycetes > Eurotiales > Thermoascaceae > Thermoascus > Thermoascus crustaceus. The sequence continues at coordinate 783,841 of NW_027192535.1, read as the reverse complement.
TGCATCTCTTCCTAGCCCATCATGGCCGCAACATCAATGCATCTCTCCCAGCTCCGGAAGTGGTTCCTGGCCTCCCCTCCCGTCGAGTTCACCATCACGCAGCTGCGCGAGATCCTCATCGGCGCCCTTAAGCAGGGCCCTATCCCGCAGCATGTAGCCTTCGTGATGGACGGGAACCGGCGGTTCGCCAGGAGTCACCGCATAGAGACGGTTGAGGGACACAATTTGGGTTTTGAGGCGTTGGCAAAGGTGCGTGTTTCCCCCTTTCCCATCTACTATTCCACTTGTACTGATCGTTCTTTTTTGGCAGATCCTCGAAGTCTGCTACAAGAGCGGCGTCAAAGTGGTGACTATCTACGCGTTCAGCATTGAGAATTTCAAGCGGTCCAAGTTCGAGGTGGACGCCCTGATGGACATCGCCAAGGTGAAGCTGTCGCAGCTAGCGCAGCACGGTGATCTGCTTGATCGTTACGGGGCCAGTGTCCGCGTGCTGGGTCGGAAGGAGTTGCTCAAGCCCGACGTGCTGGCGGCCGTCGACCGGGCCGTCGAGTTGACGAGCCGCAACGGGGACCGCATCTTGAACATTTGCTTCCCTTACACGTCGCGGGACGAGATCACCACTGCGATCCGGGACACTGTGATCGATTATAGCAGGCCATTGGAGACGCCTCGCTCCTCACCTACCACTCCTCGTACCCCATTCTCCGAGTCCCATATTGCGCACAACATCCGTGCACAGGCACTCAACGCCAAGGCACAGGAGCAAAACAGCGACTCGGAGTCGACGACCTCAAGCTCATCCTCCCAGGAGGACGAAGGCAGCACGACCAACGACCGTCCGCGCGATAGCATCTACGAATCTCCATCTTCTTTCTCATCGTCCACCACTCTTCACATTGTCCCCGGACAGCAGGATACAACTTCCGTGAAGGGGGCAGACCAGGACCCTCTTGTGTATATCTCGCCCGAGACGATCACACCGCAAACCCTGACCGACCACATGTTCACAAAGGGCAACCCGCCGCTGGACCTCCTTATCCGCACGTCTGGTGTGGAGCGTCTCAGTGACTTTATGCTGTGGCAGTGCCACCAGAACACAGAAATTGTGTTCCTGGATGTCCTGTGGCCGGAGTTTGATCTGTGGCACTTTCTGCCTGTGCTGTGGAACTGGCAGAGAAGGATCTCCAAGTCGAGGAAGAACAAGGTGGATGTAGATGGAGACCTTGACAGTGATGTATCTGATTCCTACGAAGAGGACTCGGACGTAGCACTGCTTCGAAGAAGCGGGAAGCTCAAGGGCCTGTAGTCCTTGGTGAGTCTGTGACCCGGAAGCCGGTTAATACCTCTCATTTGCTTTCATATGTTTTTTTTTTTATAGTATATAGAGCATAGGTGTGTGGAGTTGGTGGAGTTTCGTTAGTATCCTCCCGTCAACTGCATCTACAGATATAAACGGAGACTTTGTTTCATCATCTGTCCGCTTCTATCCAGCATATACCACAACGTCTTGATATCATATCGCCGGCATCGGGTTGCACGTGACTGATGACTCATCACGCACAGCGGGAAGGTGGAGCGAAATGGATATCTTGAAGCCGGATGTCGCCGTGCTCTCCGACGGCGTCTTCCCCCCCTTTGATACCTTGTCTCTTGTCTCTCTCGCTTTTTTGTAAAAATCGTCAAGATGGGCAAGCAGATCGCTGGTTCCAAGGTCCTCCTGCTGGGCTCTGGTTTCGGTATGACCCTTCTACACCTCCCCGTGGAGATGTACTGCCCCGCGTTGCGATGCCTGTTGCTGACCATGGTTTCCAATTGCAGTCACCAAGCCCACCGTTGAGGTTCTCACTAAGGCTGATGTGCACGTCACTGTCGGTATGTCGAACTAGATATGTCGCATTGAGCTTGCTCCCCGTCCAGTTGCAGTCGATCAGCGGTCACCGCAGCAAAGGAAAAAATTCGAGCGGGGAAGTGAAGGGAATTATACATGCTAACAGCGGTGTGATACACAGCCTGCAGAACCCTTGAGAGTGCCAAGAAGCTCTGCGAGGGCTTCAACAACACCACGGCCATCTCGCTCGACGTCAGCGATGCTGCCGCCCTTGACAAGGCCCTCGAGCAGGTCGACCTCGTCATCTCCCTGATCCCGTACACCTACCATGCCCTTGTCATCAAGGCCGCCATCCGTACCAAGAAGCACGTCGTCACGACGTCGTACGTATCGCCCGCTATGAAGGAGCTGGAGGAGGACTGCAAGAAGGCTGGCATCACGGTTATGAACGAGATCGGTCTGGACCCGGGTATTGACCACCTGTACGCTGTTAAGACGATCGAGGAGGTCCACGCCGCCGGAGGCAAGATCACCTCTTTCCTCTCCTACTGCGGTGGTCTCCCCGCCCCCGAGGACTCCGACAACCCTCTGGGCTACAAGTTCTCCTGGTCCAGCCGCGGCGTTCTGCTCGCCCTCCGCAACGACGCCAAGTTCTACAAGGACGGCGAGGTCTTCAGCATCCCCGGCCCGGAGCTGATGGGCGCTGCCAAGCCCTACTTCATCTACCCCGGTTTCGCCTTCGTCGCGTACCCCAACCGTGACTCGACCCCCTTCCGCGAGCGCTACAACATCCCTGAGGCGCAGACCGTCGTCCGCGGTACCCTCCGCTACCAGGGCTTCCCGCAGATGGTCCGCGTCCTGGTCGACATGGGCTTCCTGAGCGACGAGGAGCGCGACTTCCTCAAGACCCCGATCCCATGGAAGGAGGCCACCAAGCAGGTCCTCGGCGCCACCTCCTCTGCTGAGAACGACCTCCTCTGGGCCATCTCCTCCAAGACCGTCTTCGCCGACAACGACGAGCGCAACCGCATCCTCGCCGGTCTGCGCTGGATCGGCCTCTTCTCCGACACCCCCATCACCCCGCGCGGCAACCCGCTCGACACCCTCTGCGCCACTCTCGAGCAGAAGATGCAGTACGGCCCCGGCGAGCGCGACCTCGTCATGCTCCAGCACAAGTTCGAGATTGAGCACGCCGACGGCACCAAGGAGACCCGCACCTCGACCCTCTGCGAGTACGGTGTCCCCGGCGGATACTCGGCCATGGCCAAGCTGGTCGGTGTCCCCTGCGGTGTGGCCGTCAAGCTGGTGCTCGACGGAACCATCAGCGAGAAGGGTGTCCTGGCTCCCAACACCATGGACATCTGTGCGCCGCTCATCAAGGAGCTCAAGGAGGGCTATGGTATCGAGTTGATCGAGAAGACTATCTAAAAAATACCACCTTTGAACAAAGAAAGAGAGAGACAGACGGGTAGGGAAGCAAAGGAAATAAATACAAGTGATATCATATAAATAAATAAATAAAATGAATGAGTCCTGTGCCTATGTAGCTACGAACAGACTGATAGGCGAAATAAAAAGAGGCACATACGTACCAACGTACAATTTCTGTGAGCCTGTAGAAGCCTCATTCCCCGGCAAAACTCATTTTTTTAAGGCCTGGAGCCGCACTATCCAGCCCTACTCTGGATGCTTGCTCGCTGATCAAACAAGGCAGAGCAGAGCAGAACACAGCTGTTTAGAACTCAGCGTCCTCTTAGGTTCTTTGTCTTATGTACTGTACAGTACTTACACAGCTCCTCTATCTAATTCTTTGTAATACAGACACAGACATCATAGTTGAGCTAAGTTAGATATCTAGTATGGTACAACTGGAATGAGGTGGTGGGCCCTACGGGCAGTACTACCTAAAGTATCGAAGTAGCTACCGGTATCCCAATCCAATCCAGCGAGGCTGTGGCCTATTGCAGTGGAATCCTGGGTAATTGAAAGTTTTCACACGACCTACTTGGCTGTAAAAGACATAGTTGTTCAATTTTGGAGTGATTGTGCAGTGATTAAGTACCTAAATGTTGAAGATGAATGAATAATGTTTTTGATTAAATACACTGTGAGCTACGTAGACTACGCGTATGGTGAACAGTACATACAACTGGAAAAAGGAAAGGAAAAGGCGCTGTAAATATAACACATTCGGATGTGATTGGGGCATTTTGCGGTTGTAAAGTTGGGGTTGTTATATATATATATATATAAAGGGCAGGGCATACTTACCTACCTAGATAAAGAGGAATGTATGTATGTAATTGTGATATATCCGTAAAGCATAGAAAGAAATTTGGATAATGCTGTAATCAGCAGAACCACGGTAGAGTAGAAATTTCCACAGATCAAATCGCTCATGCATCTTACCTTGAATCATTACTATTTAACTAACCCAACGGGGATAATAGATGGCCGTAATAGGGTTCCTCGGCCTTAGTGGGCCAGTCAAGTAACTTTTTCAGATACCCTATGGCTTCCTTTATCTCATATTCCTTACTCCAACTTGGGCGTATCTCTCTCTCAAATCCCAGCTGGGGCTCAACAAATTCGAGCACAGGATAGAGGTCCAGATCAATTCCGACGGCTGCGAGCACGACTCTGTTCTTCAACCCACCCTTCATTGTCGACATCCCAGATGTATTCGGGCATTGTCGATTGTGTGCTGTTGTTATTGTCGTCGTTGTTACTGCTGTCACCGGGATGTTGATGAGAGACTGACACTACATCCCCGTTCTTCTTCTTCTTCTTCTTCTTCTTTTTCCCCTTAGGTCGGTTCGGAAAAGTAGTTGAATCTCATCTCTTGTAGGCACCCTGCGTGGATGCACGATGTCGATGTCTCTGCGGCCTGTCATGCTCTGCAGAGACATGAACAGGGCTACATGCGCCGAGGACGGCGATGGTAGAAGCCTTGCGGCGGACTTCGTTGCGTCTCGGGCTTCATTGCGGAGAGCAGGGTTAGGGCATCGTCCCGACGACTTTTCACGAGGATGATGAAATGATTCATCACGTTATCCTCCGGCAAGGCGACGGGAATGATAATGTCGCATCCTTTGTACCCAAACGGGCGAAATATGACTGCTCCCCGCTGGTATGCCCACCGGAGTGTCTCGGCCGTGGGCTTCTCCGTGGTCCTCACAAAGTGATTGAAGAAGACATAGCCGTCGGTCCACAGATGTTGCATTTGCTCGTTGTCACGCATACGTCCTTCGAGGACGAGGACTTTGTTCTTTGGGAGCAGCGAGGCGAGGAAGTCGGAGAATCTGGCCGCAGTCGGCAGCCGCTCTGCTTGTAGCTTGTCAAAAGCGAACAGGAGGATCAATGCGGCCACGGTCTCCCCAATGTCACTAAGGCGGATGATTCCCTCGACAACACCAGTGTGAAGTGTCTCGAGCGCTCTGCGACGCATCTCCCCTCGTGTCTGCATCTGTCTGGCCGATAGATCTGCCAGGATTGGATCCGAAGGCTGCATCGTTCGAAGCACCCTAGGATCGTCACTGATATCCACAATGTACCTCAGGTACCCAGATACCAGTTCCTCAGCGAGGTGGTGATGGAGCACATCAAAGTCGATGCGATAGGATAGCAATGCGAGTGAGACAAGGTCCTTGCGAGGATTCGGATGGCCCTTGCCGAGTATCTTTTCTCGAGCAGATACCTCTGCACCTGACACGCCGCTTTCTTCCATTATTGCATCCCAGCAAGGTCAACCAAGGGCGTAAAGAGATCTTGCATCAACATTTGCGCTCAATGGTGACGCGGTCGTAATATCCCCTGCATGAACATCCATGGTGTCAATCTGGTATATTGGGGGAAATAATTCCTCAGGGACCAGGTATTTAGCAGATGGGCCATATCGCGGAGGTGAAAAGGCCGCGAACCGTGGTGTGTCGCGTGGTATGGTCTCGATCAAAACACCAAAGAACCGCTCATTGTATCTCTTTGAGTGACGATTTGCGGCTCTAAAGGCTTCCCGGAGAACGCGAAACCTCTTCTCAGGATCACCAGGCAGATTGAAGAACGAAGATCACTGACTTCATCGAAGCAGACTAAAACTGATGGCTCATCCGACTTTCTCGACAAGCCAGCTTTGTTCGAGGTCAGATACCGAGCATATTTTCAGATTTGTTTAGCCGCTCGCGTGTATTCACAAAGATTTCCCTTGTTTCGTCTGTATATGTGTCTAAAAATCTGTTGATATAGTCTTGGTGTTCGCAAGGATATACCAAGGAGTCATTCCGGCAAGGACATGTACCCTCCGGGCCTGTGGTCCATGTCGTATTGCTTTGTCACTTTGTTGAAGAGGTCATCCACATGATTTGCTAGACGACTTTGGAACTTGAGGAACACCGGCAGGGCCTGGAGATCAACAAAGAAGCCTCCGGGAGTGATTCCCACTTCCTTGCATAGCTCCACATGAGCTAGATTTGCCGCTATGTAGCACTTAAGGAATCCGGCCATCACCGTCACATACCTCCCTTCTTTGTAGGTGTCATAGGCGTGGTTAAAGATTCGGGCTGCAATGACGGAACGGCTCGGGTAGGCGTTATCAGAGTCGCACATAGCCAGGCTCGCGTACACAACGTAGGCATGACCTTGTCGTGCTATCTGCTGGACGACGAAGCTTTTTCCAATACCGCATGGTCCTACGATTGACACATACGGGGCTAGGTATACTGCCTCTGAATACTCCCCATTAGGACAAGATCTGCTCGTAGACCGCAGTTATAACGTCGCGTCCCTCCTTTGGATCGTGGTGGAAAGAGCGGACTGTAGCCCTATGTATGTATCGTGCTATAAGTGCGCCAGGGAGTAAGGGTTTGAGCAGGCGGTGATAATCCCTGAGAGTCGGCTGTGATTCGTCAACATCTGGACTTATCTCAAGGAGCTCGATGAAGATCGAAATAAGCTGATCCAGTGGGTAAGTATGCTATCAATGGCAGCTGCTTCCCTCGATATGAAGGTATTTTTTTTCCCCTGGAGTATGGAATCGACCAGCATTATGTGACACTCTGCCGCTTTGACTATCCAAGTGCTGAAGTCACGGCCCGAGGTTTTAAACATTCTATTCAATTCTGCAATCCCAGGGTCAGTGGGATCCATCCAACTTGGCCAACTCGACAAACTCGTCAAAGTTGCGGCACTGGTGCCAGGTTGTGAGATCTGGCTGAGAACTGGGTTCGATCTTCACTATCCCACCGTCATCGGGATCCATGAAAGCGACTCTCTTTGGCAATGATTTCCCGACCCCGGAGCCTTGGCTACCTGATACAACAACTGTTAGTCCTGCATACAATATGAGTATGTATCTATATCTATCCCTTACTTGCGGGCCTCTTTAATACCGACATCAAAGACTTTGAATCCATAACGCAAGTACGCACATTAGCAAAAAAAAGTTTTTGAAGGGGTATCTAAGATAGAAAAGAGATAATGCAGAACATGGGGAATTCTGTGAAGAGATCAAATAGTTCTGCTGACGAGAAAGAAGATGCCAAAGGTGGAAGATGCTGAGTATGAAGTAAACAAGTCGGCGATCCCTGAGTGCAGGGTCCATTCACCGGAGACCTCCTAGGTCTACTTACAAGTCCTAGGACTATTACCGGTCCCAGGTCCAAGAATCCTCGGACAGTCTGCTCCAGTCCTTAGGTAGGCAGGTCTAGTTGTACTGTACCTATCTAGGCAAAGTATTCCTCGATGGAACCCATTTGACACGGCAGGACTTTAGTAACTTCCATGAATAAAGGAAATTAAATAAATATTACGAGAGACAAAAATGAATTTATGTAAGAAGAACCACAAAACCTTCAGCTGCTAGGTAGGTATGTAGTCCCATCTCTAAGTGTGGACGTCTTGTGGACGTCTTAAGAGATTAACAAAGCATCGGGTGGTACTTAGGTAATAGTAGCCACAGACCTCAGTGATAATAAGGAGGCAATAGTACGCAAGTGTACCTCCAGTACACGTTCCAATGTAGGGTTCCACAGCATATCTGGATCGAGTAGGTTAGCTACAGTACCGAGAAAGATCTGAACTCTGGAACTCATGCCGACAAATCCAAAAAATTTTAGTGTCACTGGAGTTCTTAGAGTGTGAAAAAGGAATCATACATCTGAGGAAAGGAACATTTGAATAGTTGGCGTTCTATTGAAAAAAGCAGCCACAATAGTGCTTACTGGATCGGGATGAATCGCAGGACTGCTAAACCAGATATGGTAGTCCCCCATCTCATTGAACCTACCTCTGGATGGATTAGATGGAACCTTACCCTGGACCTGCACCTAGCCCTGAAGTCCAGTATCATACTGGATGGAGTACGGTGTCAATAGTTAGTAGAGACCTCAGTAGAACCCTGTCTTATATAAATCCTATCCGTAAGAGATACATGTGGGTGTATAGTGCCAGTATTA
>NW_027192535.1:730632-774546 GCF_041956765.1 Thermoascus crustaceus | reverse complement strand
CTCATTCTATAGTGCCAGTAGTACTATTGGCTACTATAGTAAGTCAGGACAAAGAGATTTACGAGATTTACGGCCATCTTCATACTCACGCAACGTAAATAGAGAGTACTTCCTAGATACTACAAAAGAAACAGAAGTTACACGTGAGATTCAGATTTTATTCTTTCATTATGAGGTCTTATCTTAATAGTCTATCATTCATCGTAGAGACGCAAAAAGCGCAAAAAAGGAATATGAGGTTTGATGGAGGTTAGGTGAGGTGGTAAAGGCGTGAGAAGGTGATGCGGATGGATGGACATGGTGATGCAAGTGAAACTGAGCCCTAATTATTAGAAGAAAATCGGCGGGATATGTAATTTAGACGCCCCTTTTTGCTAAAATTCAAGTACAGACAAGGTACTTTTTTCCTTCTAGAAAATGAAAAGGAGAAAGTCCGTCGGCCGCGTGGAACTAGCCGATCATTCAGGCAGCACGGAGATCAGAGAATCGTGCCAAACCTACACCGAGAAGAAGAACGAGGAAACACATCAGTAATCTTGTCCACAAAAATTGGGGTTTTGTGGGAACGGGGGATGATGTTATCTGAGTCTTCGGAAAAAAAGGGGAAGACGGGGAAGACGGGGAAGAAGAAATCGATAACGTTGGTGTGGGGAAAGACGAAGCATACCCGAAAGTCTGCTTTATGCTCCGCACGTAATACCCCTCCCAGTTGTTCTTGACCACCTCTTCCTGCCCGACGGGCACGCCGCTCCAGGTCACACGCATGTTGGTGACCCGGTCGACGTCATTCTGGTCGAACCGGATCTCCAGCGTGCTGAAGTGGCCCTCGGGCCACTGGGCCAGGCGCCACTTCTGCGAGATCAGAGTGTACGGCTCGAGGGCCAGGTACTCTCCGGTGACGTTGCCGTCGAAGATGGAGAACTGTCCACCGACATGGGCTCCGTCAAACCGGCGAGGCGGACCGCGCGTGAAGGCCGCGATGCGCTGGGGGTCCGTGAAGGTGAGGTACATCTCCTCGGCCGTGGTGCGGAATTCATCCGAGGCATGCACAGTCACCGTGTTGACAGCGACCTTGCCCGTTGTCGTGGTGGTCTTGGGCTCTGGGGCTACAGCCTGGGCTTTGGAGGTCTGAGGGTGGTAGGTTGGGGCAGCGAAACCCTTGGATGGGTTCTCGCCGGGGGCGTGCTGGATGTCCTTGCCATGCTCGGCGATCAGGGCCGGACCAAGCTTCGCGAGCTCCTTGCGCATCTGCGGAACGATCTTGGAGCGGACGAGCTCCTTCACGGGCTGCTTGGAGGCGGAATCAGAGTAGATGTCAATCTCGAACTATCGCCACGACAGCAGTATAAGCCACCTATTCTAACCCACAGCATGCAGTAGAGAGGTTGGATTAAGGGAACGTACGACATACTCGTCTTCCTCAGTGTCATGCGCAACCTCGGGAATGGTGATAGTACCGCTAACGGACTCGCCATCCTTCGTCTTACCTGTTGCTAGATCAGCGAAGCTCTTTGCAAAGAAGCCTCGAGATGACCTGCTAGCGCTCGATAGCGAAAAACGCACCTTCGTATTCTAGCTGCAGCTTAACATCGAACAGTGTGATAACCTTGCCCTTGCGCTGGCTCACGTCAACATCACCATCCATGCTCAGCACCCTCTCCACCTTGGCCGACACGCCATCTTCCTCCGCAGAGATGGTGGAGAGCTTCTCCTGCAGGTACTCCCTCGCCCACGACGAGGCGTCCTTGTTGACCCAGTGCCAGTTATTGGGGTTGTGGAGAACCATTGCGTTTGTGTGTGTGTGTGTGTGTGTGTGTGTGTGTGTGTGTGTGTGTGTGAGTGTGAAAATGAAAGCCTGTAGAGCTTGATTCGCCTTCGCGCAGAGTAAGCTGTAGCTAGCAGACGCGCTGTTCTACAGTGAGAGCAATGGTAGTAGTAAAACTGTCAAAATTTGACAGACGCTGAAAAAGCAAAGAATATGTCTGGTCTGATTCCTCTTTGCCGAAAAGGCTAGGTTCTGTTCCAGATACGTGTCCTCGAGTCAGCAATAAGTCCCTGCGCAATGCTCGGAGGGGCAAGAGAAAAATCCAATTTCGTTTTGTGAATATAAAACACAAATGAATCAGAGATGCAGGACAACTTGTGTGCCCTTTATCAAGCAAGTCCGCACAAAAAAGAGTACAAGTCTTTCTAGGACTGGTGCCAGCTATAGGTCTCATCATTCGAGAGCGGAGAGACGGTCATGTCGCACTCGCAGAACATGATGATCTTTGAACGAGCAGACGGAGGGGGAAAAGAAAAATTCTGACAGCACTTACAGTCACGCAGAAGTTTGGCCCAAGCAAGGGTCACTGTACAGCAGTAAATCAATAACACTCGCTGCAGTCAAGAAAGTGGGAGCAGGAGGGAGGTACCGTTACGATGGCGGGATATTATCTTCGGGACCCAGAGAGACGAGATGTTTGGAGAGCCGAAAGGAAAGCTCTAGAAGGAGGTCGCGCTCGTATCACGTGACACTAGGGTCTACATGGCCGGGGTCGAGAACGCGAACGTCGACCCCGGGAGAAGCCTTATGAAACCTGCTAGTTCTCTATGTAATTATTTATATCCAATACACAAAACGAGGGTGGGTATCTCAAATATCAAAAATGGCGCAATCAAGATCGTAAAAACGAGGTCAAGCGGCTTCTAACTGCTCCAGCTCCTCCCAGCCCCCTTCAGCCATAAGCCATTTCTTGACTCGCTCCCTAATAGCCTCTATGGTGCTTCCCAATGCTTCAGTCCATTGCCCCTCGACCGTAGAGACCTTGTCTTTCAGGTCCGCCGTCAAGGCCCTCTCTTCCTCGGCGCGGGATTCTTGCATCTCACGTCGGACCACATTTTCAGCCTCACCCTGCCGGATGCGTTGTGCCTCCATCAGCTTGCAGTTGGCGGCTGTGACCGCGGATTTGACCTCATGCAGGAGGCAGAGGAGGTTTGTCTGCGACTCGATATACTGGTAGGTAGACTTCTCCGCATGCGAGAGAAGTGAGTAGAGATACTGTAGCGGGTGCCGATGGTAACTGGGATTCTCCTCGTACTCATTGGCCGGGATCTGGATCTCGAAACCCCGCAGGTCCTCTGGTATCTTTTGCAGAAGATCGAGCAAAGAGGGGGCGATGTCCCAAAATGCAGAGAGATGTATCTCGACACCCCGGACCACATTTTCCTCGATGACATCCATGAAGGATTCAAGTCGGGCAAGGGTGTCGGCCTCGTACTGCACACGGCGGTCCAGCGCATCCTTAATAAAGAAGGCATCCGTTTCGCGAATCTTTTCCTCATTTTTACCCTGCCTATACTGTAGCGAGACGACAGCCCTGTATTTTTCGTTGCGCTCGCTCAGGAGATCGTAGATCTCCAGATGAAGCTGCTCACGCGCCTCAAACAGCCACTTCAACTGCGTGAGTTTCTCCAGTAGCTCCGGTTTCTCATCACCCTCCTCTTGGGCCTGATCAGGCGTTTCATACTGCGCGGCGTCAAAAAGTTTGCTACTCAGCTCGTCAATACACGCAGTAGCCCTGTTGATCCGATCTGTGAGGATAGCGTGCAGCGGTTGCAGCACGACCTCCTGGTAAGAATCAAATTCCGCCTGGACAAGATCCTTCTCGAGCCGCTTCTCTTCCAACGCAAGTGCTGCTTCTGCTTCTGCGGCCTCCGCAAATGTAATGCTGCCTTGCTGGATCTGGCTCTGGATGTTGGATCGGAATTGACGACGCCCTTCTTGGATCTTTCGTTGATGATCTTGCTGCATATTCTCCAACTGAAGCCTGTGTCTCTGTCTCGTACTCTTGATTTCAGAAAGATCACTGATAGATCTGACTGTGGTCCTGTAGGAAACGAGGTCCGGGTGACTGTTGTTGACAGCGGGGTGATGCCTCGGGTATGGCGGCGGAAGGGTCACCAATCTCGAAATATCCATCTTATGCGCTTCTGAGTATGGATTAAAGACTCCTTGGCTTGCGTTGTTTAATGGTGGAGGAGGTTCAGACGGCTGCTCATGCCAGCCAACCTTTTCAGGCGGATACTCATTCGGCCCGTAAGCAACTGGCTGAGAAACCGGATAACCCTCTTCTTCTGCCTCTTGAAGCACTTGACCATGCCCCCATTGCATGGCCTCGCGCAACTCACGGGGCAAACCCATGTACTTTGACTCCCGCTTGGACCGCTGAACCCTACCTTCGACCCCCTCACTGCTGGACTTGGACTCCCACCAGCGACTAGGAGCGCGACCTCTCGAGCTCATTTCGTCATTACTGATGCTGAGACTCGCAATGGGGGAGAGACAAGGTTGATAGCTATTCCACCAAGCAGTTTCGGGACGTGACTGAGGGATCTCTATAGTAGGCTGTCCTCCTGAAGGCCGTCTACGCGACGCCGACAAAGTGTTTTGACTATTCTTAGGGACGGGGAATGGCTTCTTGGGCGGTTCAAAAAGTCTCTGGCGAACATCTTGGACGTCCAAGCTGTTCGAATTCCAGGCGTTGGCATAACGCTCCCGCCTGATGCTGGATTCCGAGATTATAAAATCAGCAAAGAGTCTCAGAGCCTCAGATTCACTAGCTGCCGCTGCTTCCTTCTCGATAAAGTTTTGGTGCCTCTTCACAGCTTCACAAACAAATTCCGTGTCTTGCTTGATAGCGGAGTCCACCGTGGAAGTCTGCTGAGTAGTAGAGACACCCCGAGGCGACAATGGCGGGGGCATCGGAACAGGATCATTGGGCGTATGAAGAATATGCGAAACGGGGCGATCCTCGACTCCACTTGGAGTGGAAGGTTTGAAGTCATGTGCTGACTGTGGGGGTGGTGTTGGAAGAGCCTTGGGAGGGACTGCATGCGGCACATCCTTTGCAGATGTCGGAGAATACAAATCTGTATTTGGCGAGAACGGTGGAGTCTGAGCATATCCATCACGACGAAACGTAGCGGGGCTAGGTTCTGGTTTAGGCGTCGAGAAAGAAGAACGGGTTGAGAAGAGCCCTGAAGAGGTTCTGGACCTATTCTGCTGATCATCCGACATTGCGCTGCGGGCGCTTAGTGGTAAAGACTTTGTTGTCAATGTTCGACGGTTAAGATAATCTCCGCTGCCGCTGGACTCAGGGAGCACAAGATCCGACAGTTTCATCTGCTCTACAGCCTCCGCCCAAGGATTGGTACTTGGAGATGTAGCACTAAAATCCCCGGAACTTTGACGCCGCTTCTGCCTGTTTTCAAGCCGTCTCTCGCGAATGCCCTTGGCGTTTGTATCTCTAACCGCCGGGCTGCGAAAGAGCCCGCTACTTGGAGATTTGTGTGGGTCTGATGCAAACTCACTAGACCCCTGGACGTTCGCTTCATTAAATCTGTTGGAGCTTCGCGAAAGGCTCCTCCCTGTGCTGGAGCGCAGAGGTCCATTGTAACCAGGTTGTGAGGACACTTCATCGACCCAGTCTGCTGGCGTTCGTGGGACGGGTTCGAGGCTTGTACCCAGCGCTGGAGCCAGTCGATTTCCAGGTTGGGAAGTAGGGTGCACGGTACGTCTTGATGAAGACTCCGACGAATCACTCACACTTAGTGATCGCGTTGTGGGAGGTGGCCCTGGAGGAGGCGGTGGGAGGGGCATCCCAGGTTCCCAGCTGCGTCTGGGGGGTGATCCGCTGGGTGATGCACTTGTCGCCCTTGACGAACTTCCGCCAGCGTTTATCGCACCGGTGGAAGCGGCTCTCTTGGAAGAGGGAGGTCGTAGGGGAACACTGAGCGGTTGAGGGTGAGACTCTGATGTCGACTGAGGAACATTCGTTTGTGGTGCTTTAGTCGACTTCCGTGATCTTCCAATGCCTAATGAAGGAAAATTGAATAGTCCATGAGGTTTGTTGCTGCCATTCCTGGAAGATGATCGAGAAGGGGGACCACCTAGAGGCGGAGGAGGAAACGATAATTGTTGCAAGCTAGGCTCCACATCACTCAATTGCGCCATAGATGGCGGACAAGATTGAGGAGGGGCATAGCGATAACCTGCTGGTGCCTCTGGCGAAACTGTTGTGGCGCTGCTTGTAGGGGTATTATACTGGGATGGGACTGTCGCCGGAGATGCAGAACCAGCTGACGAAAACGCCTGATTGACTGAATCTCTCAACGGCTGACGCTGACTAGGTGGTGAGTAAGGCGGAGGAGGCGAAGGCACGATATCTATACAGTCGTTGTGTTAGACAGCTGGTCCTCGTTCGCGCACAGTGCTTCATGTTATGGGCATATTTATGCAGTGTTTAGAAAATGTCAGCAACAGACCTGAAGCCGGCGGCGGCGGTTGAGGAGAACGAACTCCATTATTGTTATTGGATTGGGAATACACGGCTGGTCCAACATTCGACGAAGCGCCACCAACTGGACCCCACTCCTGAGGATTATAAGGAGCCGTGTAGTTCGACGAGAGCCTCGACGCCATAGGTGAGGACCCTCTGACAGCCCCTCCAGGAGAAGGCAAGTAGGGAGACTGGCTTTGAGAGAAGGGACTGGAGAGCGATGTGGTCGAGAGCGGAGTCGATACGTAGCCACCACCCAGCGCAACCCCAAGCCCTTGGTACTGAGGGCCACTGAGAGATGTGGTCAGAGCCGGCGGCTGTACAACATTCTCTCGAAGACGGGGAGACGGCTGGTTTGTAGAGCCGACAGGAGATGGTGACGGGCCAGCAGAGGGATGAGGGCTCATCGGCGACTCTGCGCCAGCACTCCTCGAAGTGAACCAGCTGCCCGGGAGTCAGTATCTCAAGGGCTTCGCGAGACGACAGAAGAAGAAAACAAGTTCAGACACGGGATGGGCCCGCGCACCTATTCATACTGGCTGGAGCATCCGGGGATAACGGCGCATCAAGCCATCATTGCCAGAAGTGATACACGGCGACGTTAAGCAGAAGACAAAACACCCGGGGTATCCAGCAAACAAGACGCGACAGGAAGCAAGGTCATTGGTTTCCAGAAAGAGACGGGCGAGGGGAGCCGTCACGTTGGAAAAGGTGCAGATTTCTATTCTTTGCAACAGGATGGCCTAGCTGGCACGACCGCGCCGCGGGAGCCTCTTGATCGCATGGGCAGGAAGATCAGCCCTTTGGGTCGTCTTGGGTCCTGAGGCTTCGGGTGATGGGCCGGCCGCCAAGCAGAGGCAAACGCAGCGCATTCAGTGTCTGCCACGGCTGCAAACGGCGTCCTTTGCCATCTAAGATGAGCACGAATGGTTGGGCGGCGCAGAACGAGGCCCCTGTCAGACGAATGCACCTCATCCACTCCGTCACAGGGCACTAGAGCGCTCGGCGCTTACAGCTCTGGATGTGAAAGGTCGACCTTCCCTCGACCGCCGTCTCTTTGCAAGGAGATCCCGCTCGCTGCGAACAACCGAGTCCCCAGACCATGTCCAACACGCTCCAGGAGTCCAGCGCGGGGCACACTTGCAGTTGGCCCCAAAGATTGTTTCCTCCCGAGGCTAAATCCACGCACATGGCGCGACCTCTGACGAATCACCAGTACAAAATAGTTCATGGGCTGACACTCTAATTAAAGAGGAATAGATTGTTCTATTTTGGGTGTTGTACTACGGCACTGAGTACTGCAGGATGCTAGAAACATATGCCGGTCCCTCTCTGAAAGCCCTGACCAAACTCCGGAACATCCTTTGTTAAGTGACCCAATGCAACCGAGGTCCAACGGTTTTACCGTGCCTGCAGAGTTCAAAAGATCGCCATAACAAACCCCTCACGCCAATCCCTGATGCGGTACTATAGCAGTCAGGGATACAGCGGGCGTTTCCTCGCCTGTGCTACAAAGAGTATGAAGTACCATCACACCAGCTGTGCCAGCTGAAGAGATAAACCTGTGGCCTGTGCTTCTGACATGTCAGCATTTGAACAGACTTCATATAGAGTGCTCCGCAAAGACAATGAATCAAGGAGGTAATGATGTCAGATAAAGCCCTGTCACAGGCGGTGGTCATCAATGCAAATTTATGTTGACCGTCGTGATAATTTAAAAGGTAAATCATCATGTAATGGGAACTTGGAAAACAAGAGCAAGATGGAACTCACCATTTAGAGTAAAATATCTATCCGGTGGGATCATACCCGCAAGAGGCAGCTGGCCTGCAGGGACAAAGGTCAGCACAAGAAGCCTACTGTTACTGCGCATGAAGAAGAGCAAGGCTAATCATCGATCAGTCCTGACAGTTGTCGTCTTTGCCAACAGAGGTTGACTTGGACATATGCTTGTCTTTTTTTTATGTCGACTCATCATTTGAGTGAAAAAGAAGGAACTTTTATACCAACATACATTTCCCGCTGCAGTGTCTCGTATGAGCTCTTGTATGACACTCCAGTAATCACTCTGGCTGTCTCATGATGTTGATCAATGGCCCTATTAGGAGACAGATTAGCACCGGTCTAACAATGAGTATTGAGACGGATTTGAAATAATGCCAGTCAGAAATGCATGAATGGTAATAAAAAAGGTTGTCTGCATCGAAAACTCGAATAAGACTCGTCATCTAAGGGAATCATCATGGTGTGTGGTGTGTATAGGAGGAAGAAAAAAGAGCAAGTCTTACCTACACAACTAGAGGCCAATGATCACGACGTGCCTTACCAAAGCACGCCGTGGAGAGACCTGTATATAGCCTGACAGGTCCAAGAACTCAGCATGAGTACTCTGGGATCTGACTGAAGAGAAAATAGTCAAGATATAGAGATCTCAGTGGGCGAGGTTTTCTAGGCCTGCCGCGAAATGGCATTTCCATCAAGACCGGTCGTCTGTCTTAACGCCGTCGGAGCCCAGTGCCGCTTCATCCTTGTCACGCAGGTCCGTCTGAATTGATGAAAATTTCTGTGCTTACCCAACCTAAATCTTGGGACATGAAAAAACGTAACCTATAAAACCTAAAATTTTTCTACAACAGTCAGCAGGGTCCGGGTGACAATAAGGAACGAAGACACGGCTTAGGAGAAAGGCAGTTCAGTAAGTGCCATTGAGTTGTCGACAACGACCTGACGGTCTCAGTCGGTAATTTCCAGCGTATATTTTTCGATGATCATCATTTGAGAAGGTGTCAAGAGGAAAGATGAAGTTACTTACACAGCATAACAGCTAAGAATGTTGCACGCTATAGAGGAATGGTTAGTGCGGTTAGTGGGAAAAGCAAATTCCTGGAGATCAAAATAGTCAGCGAGATGCCTGTAACAAGCGTTCTGCGAGGTACAGCATAGAAAACAAAAAAACATCAGGCTGACATGCAAAAGTGAGTTTCATCCCATAAAGGTCAAAGACTCTAGTTTGTAGCGGTTGTCAAATCATCATGGTAGAGGGTAAGTGAGGCAAAAAAGACACGAAGATGCGACAAGGTGGGGGGATCGCAGGATACTCACATCTGTGATTACTGTAAAGGACGTAGAGAGTTAGTCCGGTGGAGAGCAGAGCTCAAAGAAAGACATTTTAGATGCAAGATAGGCATTTCCACAAGCATTGGTGGACGAGCTCAAAGGTGTTGAGAGCAAGCATAGCAAGAAGAAAAATCTCACACAGTGAAGCGCGAAAAGTATTGAGCTTTTTCACGCTACGGTCGGGTGGGCGACTTCGACGCGAAGCGCTTGCCCCTATCTGGCTAGACGCACTTTTGCACACTACCGATTATATAAGCGACGCTCGATTCGATCATGGTTCTGAACTTCTTCGAGCGCTACAATAGAATGCATACACAGTACATGCACGTTAAGTTAGGTAGGTACTGCATAGTCCTAACTATGCTGCAGAGGCAGAAGGAACTGACGATAATAGCGTTCCTCGACTGCAATTGTTATCGCGGTCCCTGTTGTCCGCTGCCACAAGCCATGCTGGGGACATGAGCCCTGTTCCTTCCGGCTTCCCAGCCGCTTGAGCGAATGTTCACGAAATCCCGCGCCAAAGGAAGCTCGAGGATTTCGAGGAACCTGCCGTCTGCAGCTGACTCGCTTCACGTCTCATGTCGGTGGCCCTGGGATGCTCAGGATGCATGACGAGACGGACCTCGGAGGTTCATCAGCATCTGGACGCGGGGAGGATCGGGGCGTCGGCAGCTCAAGAGGAAATCTCGGAGGGCAGACGGGCGCTTGCCAAAATGGGTCTAGCGCGGGGAAGTACCTGGAGTCGCAACAGGCTCACATGCGGGCTGTGACGAAAGCAGCGGTGGGTACTAGTGACCAGCTGACAGGTACCTCCTGCGCGGAACACCGCTAGAAGTGACCTAGATACGCGGTAACTGTACCGGTTCCCGGCGTATCTGGCCTCTATGTCTGACGTCGAGGTCGGCTGCTTGCTGTCCCCTCCGGGAAAGTCTTCTGTCTGCTTCTCCTCCACAGCCTGTCCTCTGCGTCTCTTAAAGCCTCCCCCGGAATTCTGCACTTCTCCCTGCTTCTTCTCTTTCTCTCCCGTCTCGTCTCCCTCCTAACCACTGCCTTCGTGCTCACCTGCGCTGTATATACTCCGCATCCTCACACCCGAAACTCTGTCCAGCTCCCCCCTTTCTCCGCTGAACCGAGGCTGAAGCTTGTACGACCTTCTCGGTTCTCCGATTACCTGCTCTCCTCCGCAGCATATACCAGCTCTCTGTCTTGCTCGTTTCTTCATCCAACACCCTCTACCTCCTATCACAATGGCGGCCAACGGCAGCGCTCCTCCTGTTGGACAGGAGAACATCAACCCCGACATCGTCACCCTCACCAGATTCCTGACTGAGGAGCAGACCAAGCACCCCGAAGCTACCGGTGACTTCACGTATGTCGTTGACCCCACCCTTGCCTCTGGGCAATTGCGTTGTCCCTCAGCAGCTTTCCACACTTGGCATACAGGATAGTGCTGACAACTTGCATCTGATTATAGTCTCCTGTGCCATTCTCTTCAGTTTGCCTTCAAGTCGATTGCCTACTACATTCGACGTGCCACGCTGATCAACCTGACTGGCCTGGCTGGTTCCTCCAACACCACTGGTGATGACCAGAAGAAGCTGGACGTGATCGGCAACGATGTCTTCGTTTCTGCCATGCGGGGATCGGGCAAGTGCCGCATCCTCGTCTCCGAGGAGGAAGAGGAGGCCATCGTCTTCAACGAGAGCCCCAATGCCCGGTATGCCGTCGTCTGCGACCCGATCGATGGCTCGTCCAACCTGGACGCTGGTGTCTCCGTTGGCACCATCTTCGGTATCTTCAAACTGCCCGATGAGGTGCTCGGCCCGCAGAATACCGTCACCGCCAAAGACATCCTCCGCCCCGGCACCGAGCTTGTCGCCTCTGGCTTCACCATGTACGGTGCGTCGGCACAGCTCGTCATCACCATGCGCGGTGGCACCGTGAACGGCTTCACGATGGAGAACTCGCTGGGCGAGTTCATCCTGACGCACCCGAACATGAAACTCCCTGCCAAGCGCGCCATCTACTCGGTCAACGAGGGCAACAGCATGTACTGGGATGACTGGGTCAAGGAGTACTTCCACTCTCTCAAGTTCCCCGGCGAGGGCAAGAAGCCCTACAGCGCGCGGTACATCGGCAGCATGGTCGCTGACGCGTACCGTACCCTGCTGTACGGTGGTATCTTCGCCTACCCAAGCGACTCCAAGAGCCCCAAGGGCAAGCTGCGTATCCTGTACGAGTGCGCGCCCATGGCCATGGTGTTCGAGAATGCTGGCGGTCTGGCCGTCAACTCGCGCATGGAGCGCCTCCTGGAAGTCGTTCCCGAGCACATCCACGACAAGAGCGGTGTCTACCTCGGCTCTAAGGACGAGGTGCAGAAGGTCATCGACACCTACAACAAGTTCCACCAGAAATAAGTCAAAAATCAAATCACTACGTATGATATATAATGCCCCTGACGGCAGCTGACTTTTCCCATCGTCTGTCAACGTCGCCAGGAAAACAAAAAATATATGAACGATGGGGTCGAAACTAATCTTTGTCTTCTTTCGACTTGTTCTTTATGAATGGAGTATCATCAGCGATTCGATTCGATTGGACGACACAAAGCTAACGACCTAACCTACCTACCTATCTATCTATATCATACAATATTATTAGTTTTTATCAACATGTCTCTCTTTCGATATGTATATATACAATTCCAAAATGAACAAAAAATTTTAAATACACTTTGCCTTATCTCTCCGTACTGTAGGATTTTTCAACAAATGATTATATTTTTTAGACGATTCGTTTGTAAAACGATTGAATCAACCGTAGTCGGTCGATCGATCGCCGACCTTTTCCCGGGTCTATTGAATCTTAGCATTAGGTAGGAAGCTCGGGCCACGCCGTCGTCATCTCAACGTCGCTGGCCCGCTCGCCTCCACACCGACTGTTAACTAAACACTACGGTCATGTGGCCTATATGGGGTTGTAACTTGTTGGGGGCGGAAAAAAGACCGCGTTGAGTGCGGACCGGGGGCCGCACCTATGGAGGTAAATTTAGGTAGGTATGGGGTTTGAGTACTGGATTGGGTGATTATCGGATGGAACTGAGACTATGTAATGTAATGCTGTTGAGCTTTTAGGTAGTCTGTCAAAAAAAACCTTACTGGCCAGATCATTTATCTGCCTATCTACTTCAATTCATCGATCCCCGCAGGATGAGGTCAACATAGCTTGTATGCCGTAGTTCAACACTGTAACTTAACCAACAGGTATCCGAGTTTCACTCGGGAAGCCGAGACGGGATGTCGATTTAGAATCTCTACGTGGTGAGTGATCAAATGTATAGGAACCTAAGACGAAGAAGAAAAGCTACAATGAACGCATATATATCTCTATAGCTATCTCATTGTATAACTAAAGGTAAAAAACAAAGGCCGGAAGGCAGCGGTGAGTACATAGAGTATACTATACCAAGTACAACCAGCCGGATTGCCCCGGATGCAAAAACAGAAGAGCGACAGACAAGAACCAAAAATAAAAAGTCAAAAAAAGGAAAGAAACCTAATCAACAGGCTCCTCCTCGAGCAGCGTCTTGAAGCTGAACGGCGTAAACGGTATGCCGTCACCGATGAAGTGCTTACTCATAGCCTCGACCCAGTGCAGACGGAGCGAGTGCAACATGGCACTGGTACCTTCCATGACACAGAGGATGGCCACCGTCAGCACGAACCAGAGGTAGAAGGTGACGACGATCATGATGACACGCAGGCCGTGGGACTCCTGCGCGAAGGCACCGCCGATGGTCATTTTCCACAGGACGATGGAGAGCTGCTGGTGCGCCAGAGACAGAGCCCAGAGACGGAGGTACGAGGCGGTGTGGGAGATACAGTTGAGGCAGAATTCGATGGTGTGGATGACCTGGTGGATCATGGCCTCTCCAAAGTCGAACTCTTCGTGTTCCTCTTCGCCTTCGATGTCCTGTGCGATCATAGCGACACCTTCACCGTCGCTGACCATGCTGTCCCGGCCCTCTGAGAGGCGGCCGTCCGGCTCGCCTTCCTCGTCCAATGCGCTCACTCTAGACTGCTCGCCAAGGCCTCTGTATCCAAGAGCACGGGCACGGTTGTGCTCATAGCGGAGGTAAAAGGGCTTCAGGAACAGCATGATCGGCACTTGGATGACAGCAAGAAGCAACAGGAGAACCTGCACACCTCCCTGTCCAGAGTACAGTTCCTGTTCAACCTTGCCAGGCTGGAGGAACATAAAGATCAGCATGTTAAGAAGACCAGGAGGCGATTCGCCCCTGGCAGCCCAGTCAACAGACCACTTGTAAACGATAGTTACCACCAGGTAGCCAAAGATCGACTGGAAGAAGATCATTCCCGGAACGAAGTTGGCCCAGATATCAATCTTTGACTTGAAGTGTCGAGCATTGATGTATTGCAGGCAGAGAGAATACGTCATCTAAAATCGTCAGCCTGTATTTGATTTCAGAGGGGGACAGAAACGTACATGAGCCCAGCCCAGCAAGATACTCAATTTCATCTTGAAACTGTTTGTGAAGAGGAGAGCGTTCTCCGCCTCATGCCAGTTCCAATCCAATCCGAACGGATAGCGGTAGTCTCCCTTCAGAGAAGCCTCGACCGACTCTCCTTCACGGATGTCTTCTGGCCATTTCCACTGGCTAGGGAAAAGGGTCATAGACCTGGAGAAGATATCGTTGTAGATCAAACCGGTGTACATCGAGAAAATACCCATCATCAACATGATGTATCGACCGTAAAACGCCATGTAAGTAAGTTCATCCAATTTGGTTCTGAGGAGCTTCTTTTCGAAGAAAATCATGGCGGCTGCAGTCAAGGTCATCAAGCAACCATGGCCAAAGTCACCGAACATGACCGCGAACAGAAAGGGGAACGTGATAATCGTAGGCAGACCTGGGTTGACTTCGGAGTACTTGGGAATACCATACGCGTTGATAATCGTCTGGAAGGCCTCCGTGAACTTGTTCGTCTTGACATATGTTGGAGGTGTCTTGTTTGTCCTTATCTGGTTAACGATAGTCGGCACCGTTAGACCGGCGCGATCATTGACATCCTGCAAAGTGGACTTGATCAACGGAAGCGCGTTTGTAGGACACCATGCCTCCGCGATCAGAGTCTTTCTTGCCTGGTCGTAAGAGAACTTGTTCAGAGTGTGGTAAACAGCCTTCTCCTTCTTGACAATGATCATCCAAGCGGCAAGCGAGCGGGAAATCTGCGTGAGCTCGGCGTCAAGAGTATTCTTAGTGTTCCGCAAGACGTTTCCGACATCGCTCAGCCGGGTGTTGACCTCGTGAATCTGGTCCCTTCGCAGTTCGCTGTTTTCATCAACGCTGTACAGACTGGCGCCGAGGGACTCCGAGATCTTTCTGATCTTCGCCAGGATTTCTTTACCATGCGAGAAAATGACGAAGACGTTCTTGTGGACCTCTTCATTGTTCGTGGGGTCGATGATGGGCTCAGGAATCTCCGACTGGTTCATGTAAAGGTTGCCTCGCAGGGTACGCCAGAGGATACGCTCAAAAGCACCAATCCGGTCCCTTGGGATGACACCCGCGACGAAACCAATGTTCATGACGGAGAACGACTGCTGGCCCTGAGCCTCACCATTCTGACCTCGGGGAACCTGCTGCTCAACGTCCCGGAGCAGGGGAGCTTCGTCGTTGTCGAAGGACTGACGGATCTCATCCGTATGACTATGGGCCTGTATTGAACATAAGCTTGTTGAACTTTCGGTCCACTCGAGTACCACGGGATGTAACGAACCCTATCAAAGAAGCCACCTGCTTCTCTCAGGACCCAGCGCCATTCGGTGAACTCGACCTCACGCCTCTTCAAAACCTCGTAGGCATCATTCAAGGACGCGATCCTCTGCTCAAGACTCTCGCTGCGTTCGGCGAGTTCATCAATTTCTGACGCCAAAGGGGCGGCCAAAACGTTGGAGAACTCTGATGATGGTCTCATCTGGATGCCTGCTTTCTCCATCTGGGAGTGAAAGTAGCCTAGGAATCATAGCCCTGTCAGTCGATTTCCAATTCATCCGCCCTAGGCCTTGTACTCCTCGAGGATAAACATACGCAGCTGCCTCTCCACATTGTCGAGACGTCGAATCTCCTTCGTAAAGGTCCTTTGGAAAGCGCTTGTGTCGGGATTGAGCTGTTTACAGCAGCCTGGTCAGCATCCGATGTCTGCAAACGCGTCGTTCTATCCAGCGGTCAAGAAGCATTTCCTAAACTCACATCTCTGAATTGCACCTGTCCAAGCTCTCCCAGAGCGCTGACAACCTCGCGGCCGATTTCATTGGCAATGTAGAGCTGGGTCAGGCTCATATCCGCCGAGCGGAAGAAGGTGTCCTTCGGGGCCATGGTGACCGAGGCTGCCTTGAGCAGGCTCTTCCACCACAGGGAAAGGAAGGGGGCTCAGCGCCAGAAATAGACCCTCAAATATTTAATAATGACAAGGCGAAAGGCACAAAATTGAATGGAGAAAAGAGCGTCGGCGCAGGAGAGCCACGACGGCGGATCGTAGCACTCCCCTGGTGGTTGATGCCGTCGGCCGGGATCCAAGCTCTCTCAAGCGGCTGGCCCGAAACTGTACGGCGTACGTCACCTGATGCCACGTGATAGCGCTTCCGCTCCAGCCACTTCTGGGCGCGCAGCTCTTCCTTATTCACCATGCTCATTCACCGTGTCAGGATTTCACTGTTGGCCGCTATATCTTGATATTCTCGTACATCTTCTCTTTATTCACATTTTCCCACCTTTATCAGGCTAGGCTTTTAGTTCACTACCAATCTTTCATCTTTGTATTCTGGAATTACTAAGTTGAATATAGTAATTCACTTAGATACCTAGGTAGCTCTTGTATATTTTGCTACGGATCATTAACTTCCAGCGTATAGTCAAAACCTAAATGTCTTTTATATTTAACGCGTTGAAGAAACTGATCCATTCCAAGCCGAATGCAGGCAGATTTGTACCCAGATGGAACAGCTCTGACACAATATATTTTTAAATTGCCAGGCCCCGGTCTACAGGAATGTGCATCTATTCGACACTCCAATCTCGACCTCGATAGCGCAGCAAGCAATCTGAAAAGTGAAGTGACTCGACCAAACAAGAGTAGTGAATGACTGCCAAGTCGAGAATAGCTTCCACTGCTGCCAGATCGCAAATAACCTGAGCAAAGCCATTCCTAGCATGGTGACCGAATTACATCCAGAGCTATTTGTCGTCAAAATCCAAGATAATAATAATATCAAGCTGCAATTAAAACCCATATAGAGTGATCAAGACTACAAGATACCGGATCGAAGAATCAAGGATCGAAAGCAAACTTACTGCCTGTTTAGACTGTCAAGAATGCCTAATTCTGAGAATCTCAAGTGGTCCCTGCTCAACCTATCCAACCATCTAAACTCGCTCAATTGTGCTCTGGCATACACATATATCTGTGATATATCCAGTAACGTCCTTGACCAACTTGCCTTTGACTACAAGGACTCTAAGCTCTCACTGCATTTTATATGCAGGTCAGTTTATATTTTCAATCTATTAGACAGTTCGGACCCTCTGTGGACACTTCTACTCCTGCTCTTGCTCCAACTATCGTTCCTACGCTTATGCTATTCCTACTATGTTCTCTTCAGTGGACGATTCAGATATCCCAAGAAAGTTCGCCCATATTTTATGGGTCAGAAATCAGGTTCAAAGATTACCCATGAGCAGTATCTACTGCTCAAGGTACCCTGGTTGCCTGTGCCTCCGGACTTTTGCAGCTGCTGTTTACAACCTCAAAAAGGAGTTAGACTGGACTAGGACAATTTTAGGTGGCATCCCCCAGTGCCGGAAAATCTTCAGGCACTAGTTTTCCTGAAGACGGTGCATTCACAGGACCAGTAAACGAAACATCTGTTCTGGCCAATATTGAGCAGAATTACCCAGCTACTGAGCACCATGAAAATGATTCTATGGATCTTGGCATCTTTGAGTCTCTGAGAGACGATCAGTGTATTTATCAGGAGCTAGATACAGTTTCTTTTTGCAGTGCATGGTCTCAATATCAGATTCAGAGATATACCTGCTGGACTGTTGGCTGCATTAAACAGTTATCCATTTGCACTTATTGTTGGGGAGTTCAAGGCCCCATGGACTGCACATATGGTAGAATGACAGATGTTATCTTGGCTCTCTCTCAATATTTTAATACTTTTAAAATCTCCAGACGGCATACCTTGGCATTGATGCTAACTAATAAAAAATTAGGACAGATCATTGACATCAAGTCCTATATATGAGCACCATATACAGCATTCCTTACCACATAGTTTTACAGAATTTTGTGATCTTTATCTCCTCACAGGTGCACTTGAATGTGCAGTGCCCCATTGAGGTTGCCAAGACACTTGGATATAAATAAAAGCCAATGGTATTATAACGGGGAGTTCTGCGGATTCGATGAGCAGTGGTTCGGACCGAGGATAAGGAGGCAAGCAAGGGATAAGGAGTCGGGGATGAGGGGGGATAGTTTTCCCTCCATCATCATGTTGACGGGTTTACTGTTGAGGGTTGTTAATCAAGAAAGTACGCAAAGAATTCAATGTTGATTAAGCCTTTGATTTTCTTTCTATGATTTCCAAACAATCCTTTCCCTCCTAACCTCGCCCCTTTTGCCCTGCTCATTCCGGCCAGCCTCCCCTACGAAGAGGCTTGATTTGCCGTCCTCGGTTCAGTATATGGAACTACAGACTTGTATATTTATCTCATCTCTTCTGTGACCCCTGTTAGTTCACAATCAAAAGCAAAAGGAGTCCTGTGGATTTCTCTGTACGATCTGGTTGAATATTTACCGTTGTTTCCCCAGCGTACTTTAAGTCCGATAACGACTCTGGCGTTCGCACGTCTTCAGCATCATCCGGAACTTAACTAGAAAGATGACCACGATAATAAATGGAGCAGTACCATCTGATAGTTGGATAATCTCTTACTTATTAACCCCATACTGTCCGCCAAGGTCAAGGTTGCCCAAAAACAAAGAAAGAAGAGTTAACTGTGGAATAAAGAAGGTTATCTGGGCAAAAAACTTTTGGTTCAAGCTCCAAGCATCCCAGTGGCTGACCCGTGCGAAGACTTCGTACGATCTTCGACGTTTCTATCTCGATCTCTTTTTTATACTATAGACAGAATAAGAAGGTGGAGCTGCTCCTTTTCAAACTTTGGCTATTTTTTCTTTCTTGCTCATCCATCCATGCCCGATAACTGCCTTTGGATGTGTGGGAGGATTTTCCGAAGGAAAAAACATAGAGTCGGTCTGCCTGAAGGAAGTGCAGGGTAAGAAAGCAAGCGGAGAGAAAGTGCAGTGAAATTGCACCTACAGCAGCAAGAATCTAGACAAGACCGAATGGACAGAGTCTGATCATCTCACTTCATTTTCAATGTTGTCAATAAACATCTCCGGGAGTTTTTTTTAAACATAGTGGATTAAAGCCAGGTTCTTTAGGCTTGTTCGCCGTTCAATTTCTGCGGCTTTTCAAGATTCGTCTACTTTCATTCGCATGAGACCAATAGAGTCCGAGCCAAAATTCCCACCTCATACGTCAAGGTTCAACATCCTCATACAGTGTATAAAAACCCGACAGCACGGAAGTCGCTCATATCTTCCCAAAATGCATGATCGACCCGAGAAAAAAGCCAACACACCTTGAGCACACCAATCTCTGACTTTTGGAAGTTACTGGTCTTCTCCTGGGAGCCCGCAAGTGTCAGTTCGTTGTGGCGGGCGGAGATCTTCCGAGACCCTGAGGGTAGACATCAGACGCCTGTTTCAATCTGATGTGTCTGTCTTCGTGACGACATCCACAGCGTCTGGGGAAAGGGATTTTCTTTTTTTTTCTTTCGCCCTCCGACCTATCTCCATCACTGACGACAAGAAAGAAACAGCTCAAAGTTGAATTTTTTTTTTCACTGACAGCCCCGGCCTTCATATGGAATCAGAGATTCTGTTGATCCTGATTCAAGGGCAGGCCTAGGCGCCAAAGCGTTTCCTTTTCTAGTAGAACACGGAGTTTCCGAAACAATGCATGAACTTAGCCACGATAGCACACCCACATCTGTGGCTGAAGAACACCCATGGGAAAAATGGAAATTGTCTCTGTTATTTCATTATCAACATGGTAGGACAGGACAAACAACTCTGACATTTAATAAATGGTAGCTCCCTGGGATTTACTGATGACGCCAGTACCTATACATCTAGATATCTAGGGCATCGAAAGACAGCCGTCATGGAGGAAAAAAAAATAAAGTCAATCTCAAAGCTTATCTCATACAGTCAGTCTCAGGGACAAGACAGAAGCGAAGCTCCTGGCCTGTTAATCTCACTCTGACTGAAACAAACCAGCTACGGAAAATCGACCAATCAACTGAATAAATTCAACAATGCATTCGATCTTAAGAGGGGGAGAGAGAAGGCAGTGACTATTATAACTGACCGAGGTTCGCTGTAAGGTACATACAGTACATACAGTACCTACTGTATGTAGACTCAGCAGAATAGTACTAGATGACAGATACCTAAGCCTTCTTCTAGTCTACTTTGTATTGTATGCAAAGGCCATTTATAAACAATCCTCCCATTCCAGAGTAATACTATTAACTGAAGATATTCTAGACCAGGAGTAAGTGGCAGGTAGGCCAGGCCCGGAATAAATGAGGTGAGGATCCTACTCGCTTAATTGAGGTGCCTGCCGTGCATGTATGTGCCTTTAGAGGGTAATTTTATATGGCGAGTTTTCGCACATTTTGAAACTTGAATCGGTACTGGGGATTCTCGCGAAAACATGTTATCTGCAACCTTGCGGGGACGGGGTAAGGCCTACTACTAGTAGTCCGGTGTCATGTCACCTGCAAAGAATGCTCCAGGAAGAACCACCCCGAAGAGGGATCAACCCAACCAGATGAAATTATTAACTCGCTATACTATACTGTAGAAACCATAAAACAAGTCCAGGTGGAAAAAAATTACAAAAAAGAAATTTAAATTATTACTTCGCTCACACCTTTTTTTCTTTGCTTTTCTTTTCGATAATCCGTCCGGCAGTCCCGCAAGCCCTGGTTAGTCTCTACCTTTTTTCCCTCCAGATTCATGCATGCAACCCAGAAAATTTCTCATACCCTACCTACCTAACCCAATAAAGGCTACCCTCAAAAGTCCGGTACGGTACAGCTGACGGAACGAATTACTCCCCATAGACAAATGAGCTGACCCATGTCACCCATATCATCCATCCGTCCATCCTCAACCTTGCAGGGAAAACGACTAGTAGAATCCAGGCCACCAACAATTAAATAGAATTAGACCAAGCAAGACGATAATGACTCGAAGATCCAGAGTACCGAGGGGAGAAAGAAATTGAAAGAGAGGGAGGGTGGGGCTTTTTGTTTCCCGCAGTTAAGATGCCCCTATGTGCTGAGATATGAGGTCAACAGGTAACATCCACGACGCATACATGCGTAGCAATATATGCGATACGAAAGCGAAGGACGTATGTAAAGGCAATGTCGCTGCGAAAGGTAGAACCTCAGGCAAAGTAGCTCTTCCAGAGGACCCCAGAAAGGTCTTCGATCTGGTCTGGCGTAAATGCCTGCACAAGAGAACATATTAGTCAACAGTGCAAACAAAAAAAGGGCTAGCAAATTAAGAAACTTTACCTTTTGATCGATGTGCCATGTATCCTGCCTGGTTTTCTTAAATTCACTGATGATCGATTTGACACTCTGACCCACAATGCCAGGGTCATTTGCGGCCTTGGTGCTGAGGGTAGTTAATGCGTCAGGCATCCACGGTGGCGGTGGACTAGTGTACGGGAAGGCCTGGATCAGAGCACCCAAACCCAACACTGCGGCGTGTCGAAGAATGATTAGACGGGTGTGTTCAGGTGTAGGTGTGCTAGCTCCCGAAGATGCAGCAGAAGATATACCAGAACGACCATTTCTTGGCCTCTTGGGAAGAGGGTTTTCGATCAGGATCTTTGTGAAGCGGTCTTGCAGTCTCTTGACCATAGCGTCTCGGAGGGGGACGGGCGAGCAACGAATCATGCCTGATAGGGTGGCTGAGGCCCCGGCTCTAACTTCATGTTGTGTGTCCTGGAGCATGGATGCGATACACTCAAACAGTCTGTCGCGATCCTCCGCAGAGAGCAGAAAGAGGCGGCGGAAGTAGATGATCTGGATGTTGATCATAACACGCAGCCGTTGGTGCCATGATGGCGAAGTTTGACCGATCCGTATCAGCGACTGGATGAACTCGGACTTCTGCTCAGCAGGATGAGGAATATTAGGTAGATGGCGGAACACGTGGTAAGCCAAGGACTGCAGTTCAGGATCCTCCTTGACGTCCATCATATGAAGAAGCTGTTCAGTAAACACGTCGGGGAAGAACGGCACGAGTTGCGTGCACTCGTGCGAAGATAGGGTGGAGTCAAGCCAGAGGAGGACTGTCTTGCAGCCTGAAGTGTACGCAGATGGCGTCTGTTGACCAGGCTCCCTTTCATGTCGCCACTTCTCTAGCTTATCAAAAACTTCACGGACCATCTTTGCAAATTCCTCCGAAGGAGCGTAAGGATATGTGCCAATCGACGAAGCTGCTTTCTGCGACTGAATAAGCTCCTTCACGTCCGGGTACGACTCGTGATACCTCGTGCGATAGATCGACCCCAGCGTATGCCCTATTGCCTCACGGACTCCCTTGTAAGGATGATCGAGATGGGCAAGGAAATCCTCGACAATTGGCTTCTCGAGTTGGAAATGCCAGCCAGCATCTATAATGCACTGATGCAATAGATTGATCTTGGAACTCTCCTTGAAGGCAGCATTGGAAGTCATGTCCAATCGGAAGCTTGCAAGCCAGTCAACCAAGGGCCATGCACGACGTGGGTCTCGACACTGCAGAATCATATGAAGGAACGTAGTCCAATAGCCGGAATTCTCTGGGGTCAGTCCTTCAGTGAATATCTTCCGGACGATTGGGAAAGCGTATTCCCAGATCAAAGTCCTCTTCTCTACGCTCGAGTCTGTTACCGAGCCAATCAATGCCCCCATAATTTCTGCAGTGGCCCGATGCTGATGTTTGTCGCTGCCATCCTCAAAGACAGCCGCGATCTCTTCCTTGATTTCCTCAAAGGTAGCGGTAGTAAGCTCGTCTCGGAACATCAATTCGAAGACGTAAAGCAGCATCATGGCACACGGCATGCGGAACTTGTCGGCGGAAGGATCCCGCGGCTCTTGCTTGAGGTACATGAAGAATTTGGAGAACCATTCCCGGTTGAATAGCTTGCCCATATGAGCCCGAACTTTCCATTCCAGGTCATCGTACTCAATGTCACGCTTCACATTAGACTTGTATGCCGGCATACTCTCTGCCCAGACAAGCCAGCCGGGGAAGTCATGGTCAATGTAATACTCGGCCTCCGGTTTTGCAAAGCTGGATAGATACTCTTCGGTCCAGCCTTTCTCGTACCGTTTTGTAGCGACCTGGATCTTCGCAGGGAAGTGTTGGTTCCCAAGAATATAGTTCTGGTAGCTGTGGCTGCAGATAGCTCGGACGTCGATCATCGTGAACAATGCAATGAGTGCCTGTGAGTACATGCCACGTAGGCCTGGATGGCTGTCGATGGATCCAAGAGTGACGAGGGATACAAGGTTCTCGCTTGCAACATAGTCGAACCTCAGACCCATGCTTATCACGATTGTAGCAGCTCGACTGGCAATCTTCCAGTGAGACGTTCGGGCCAACTCCACCAACTCCTCCGAAAGATCCGCTTTCTTCTGCTCAATGGTGGCACGCTTCTGGTTAATGTTTTTGCGCTTTTGCGCTATTTTGTCCTCGACATTTTCCTTCGGTGCGATTGACTTGATAATATCTTGGTTCAGGATAGCCATTCTCTCCAAAGCGCGACCGTAGTCCATTACTTGGTATACCGCTCCTGAACAAAGTCTTTGCACGGAAGGCCTATCGTTGGCGCTGGCCTCGATGAACGTTTTGATTAACGTTGGTGTATACTTCCAGTGCCGGCCAACAGTCTTCGCAAGACTGCCAAATAATAGTGAATACAGTGCACCCTTGATACGTGCATGGTCATTTTCCTTGACAGCTTTTTGCAGTGCTTCAAGCAGGGGAGGAATGACGAGGAGCCGAGAACCAAAGACAGCCTTAAGAGCGGACTCGCCGGCGCTTTGCGCATTGCGACGGATATCAGTGTAGAGCGAGACACATGACTCTGCAATATCTAGCAACAAAATTTCATCGAGCTTGGTCCGGGGCCTTGGGGCGGAGTTGTGTCTCAGGCGCTGCAGGTGATACACGTTCGCTCTGCGCACGAGTAGTGGCCGTGGATAATCTTTTCGAAGACCACTGACCTTGAATGGATGGATGTCCGCGGCAAGAAGTCGGGTAACTCTATCCAGCACATGGGCTGATCTTTCAAGGCCAACATCGACGAACCATGATCGGTACGCAGTATAAAGCGCCCCGAAGCAAGACACATCGTCTTCCTGCTTCTCCACCAAGAACCTGTGCACATCGTGGAGGACCCATCCAGCTCGCTCCCTGATATCGTGGATTGTAATGTACAAAGGATCATTTTCATCCAAGGGATACCCAGCTGGATACGTGAATGTTCCCTTAAGTCCTTCATCTTCTTCAGTGCCGTCGAGTGCGTCTTCAATGTCCTCCTCTGGCTCTTCATAACCGTTGCCTTCGATCATCTCAACATCGCTTGGTATTCCCGAGTCATTTGACTCCTTCCTAGCAGTCCTTGAGACTCCCTTGGAATCAAATAGATTCGAGATACCAGATATAATGAGTCGGAGGAGCACTAATTTCCTGGTCACTTCATCGGACCACTCTTTACCGCTTCCGTCACGCTTGACATTGGAGGTCTCGCTAGTTAATTCGGCGAGCTGGTTCAGAGCCGTCTCCGCCTGGTTCTTGAAGAGAGCCACGGCAAATTCAAGCTCCTCCCGCTTGGGCACATGCCATCTGACAGTCAACTTGTTCGGGTCTTGTCTATGTCCCCAGTGTTCGATCTTGATTCCCTCAGCAATTTCATTAGGCTCATATAGGGAATAGTCCACGGTGTACGTGACCGTTAGATTGAGGAGTAGATGGTGAATGAAGTTGGAGATATGGACCGTCGGTATACCTTTACATTTCTCCTGCATGTATACGGCAATATCAAAGAGTTCTTGTTTGTGGTTCAGAACTGCATCCCCGACGTGGACCACGCACATGCTCAACATACTGACGTTCCAAACCAGACCGCGGTCGCGTGGTAGAACGTCAGTGCCAGTTGTTCTAGTCGAGGCCGCACCATTCTCGTCGATCTCGGTGCGGATAGCTTGGGTCAATAATGGAATGAAACGCTTGAGAGCCTTTTCTGGGTTCACCTTGCACAGGGCGTTGCAGATAAAGGCCATGGCATCTCGAGCTTGATGGAGTACGTGGTTCGACACAAAATCAACGATCTTCGCCAAAGCAATGTCGTAGAGCTCTGGTGACAAAGATGCGAGCAGCGGCATAAGAGTCGCAGGTAGAGTGTTTACAACGTTCTCTTCAGGAGATCCATTTCGCACTCGTTGGGAATCAGGGAGGTTTTCCAAAAGAGTGAAGACGCGGCCAAGGAAAGATATCAAGAACTCTCCAAAGCCGCACGTCGATGAGCGCAGGATCAGCTCTTCGGTCTCATCACTCAATTCTGTGTCATAATTCAACATGATGTTCACACCCTCTTCTTCCATCCTCTCCAATTCGCCTGTGATCCACTGCATAGCTAGCATATTGCAGTTAATGTCGTCCCGACCTTTCGTCAAGTCCTCGAAAGGAATATTGTAGCAGACGGACTGTATGAACGACAGGGTGTGGAGAGACTTCTCCAGGTCGTTTGCATCAATGCCAGGTAGTGCCAGGCCAAGGAGAGTGGTGATATGGCAACGGTACCCTTTTGTCCTCGCCATGATTCTCGACAAAACCTGCAGAGATCGAAGAGACGACGTCGTACGGTGGACTTCGACCAGGCCTTGC
The DNA here is from genome assembly GCF_041956765.1 of Thermoascus crustaceus. Lineage (NCBI taxonomy): Eukaryota > Fungi > Ascomycota > Eurotiomycetes > Eurotiales > Thermoascaceae > Thermoascus > Thermoascus crustaceus. The sequence goes on along the minus strand of NW_027192535.1, from coordinate 748,997 downwards.
ATGGATGGATATATTCTTTGCAGGGCGCCTGGCAGAATGAGATGTGGCTCCAGATATGCAAGACTCTGAAGTGTGGACAGGGAGAAGTTCATCGCAGTGCCGCTCTTGGCGTAGATACCCATGAATATCACATCTCGGAGACACAACACGAAGCGTCTCTTCAAGGCGTCGTTTAATCTCCTCTCAGGCGGAACTTCCATCTCTCCTGTATGCTCACGGTTCCAGCGCATGACGAAGAAATCGGAAAGATAGTATACGAGCTGCGCTAGAGTCTTCGTCCAACTTCCTGAGTTTGAGGGATGGAAGAATGTCTCTACAGCTTGTATGAGACCCTCGAGTTGCGCCAATACAGAGTCTTCAGCTTCAAGACAGGCCGGTGACAATGACATCACAACCCATCTTGCAATATGATGAGTGACAGGGTGCTTGCGTGCGTCTCGATCGAGCATGATACCTAGGCCAGAGGAGATGTCCACAAGGGCACTGTATGGAGAGGTTGCCTGTCCCACTGGAATTTCCAGAAGCCTCAGAATAGCGGTAAAAATGAGCGACGACTGGTCTCTTGTAAATATTCCATACTCCGAGAACTGGATATAGGCAGCGGGCAATGAATCTCGAGCCAGCCGAGAGAGATAGTCGAGGAAGTTCATATCAAATGTTTTCGATCGGTTAACCAAAGACCAAAGGTGGAAATATGTCGGCAGATAATTCTGCGGCTGCAGGTCTTTCCTGTCCTCGGGTGGAGGATACGTGGGGAGCAGTAAGTTCATCAGACCGACGACGACAAACGCTCCCTCCGAGAAGGACGTGGAGTAATGTGGAAGGAATTCCTCCAGCATCGCTTGCAATTCGCATGGGTCAAAATAAAGCTGAGCGAACGCGCAGAGCTTTGTTAAGGTCTTGATATTGCGCTTCAAGTTAGTGGAGTGCACCAAGCCCGACTCTGTAGGTAGGACGAAAGTCTTAATCTCCTTGTAAAGAACCCTCCAATCGAGGACCAGCTCCTTCACTGGCCGGAGATAGTGTTTACGCCTAGATAAGTGTCAGCGTAACAGTCATTGAGACCCGACAGGTGGTCACGCTTACTTCGTAAGAAGCATAAACATGCTGGCAAATCTCTCGGCGACATTCGGATCAATTCCCGGAGCAAGAGAAAGCTCATAGTATAGCTTCACCAGCTTAACCCTCTGCTCTCGAGTCGGATCGAATTTAAGCGACAGCCAGCCTCTCAGCTCGCGTGTCCAGTGTACCGCACCCGGACTGAAGTCTCCTGCCTCCACCGCAATGTATAGGCATTTCAGGATCTCATGTAGATTCCGCTGTCTATCGTCTTCAGATTCGAGCTGATATGGCATGTATTTAAAATATGGATAGGTGCGAGGTCGGACCCGTGCCTTCTGCTCACTCTCCGGAATGGTCCCGTCGCTTTCTAACGGCGTACCACCGGGCGAGGTGGCCCGCGATAGTTCGTGCCCATTCTGAAAGCTCTCAGCGGTCACAAGACTCTTGTGACCCGAAGTATCCATAATTGTGTTGTATGTAGGAATAGTCGTTTAGGGACGGTGGTTTCGTGGTGTGTCGTGTGTCGCCTAAAGAGCTGTGAGATGACAGGTCAGTCACCGTCGACACTTAAAACCATGTAACATCGTCGACATATCATATCAAACAGGACGTACTTCATTCAATTCAGAGCCCTCCAAGATGGGTTGGGAACTGCCTGGAGGTTGACGTTGGGGAATCGAGGTCTCTCAGCCTCGTTCGCATGGGGCACTATTATGCTGCGTCAGATGGGCGACTGGGGTAAAACGACAACAATGGCGGAAGACACAGATGCAGTTGAGAAGGTTCGATTAACACAAGTAATAAATTCGAAAATCTGCTTTCAACAGCTGGCATCTCCGACACCTGGGGTCTGCACAGCTTGAAGCTTTGAATGAGGTAACCGAGCTCTCCACGATAATGAGCCAGCCCAAGTCGCAGGTATGATTGAGTTCGGCCAATAACCGTTTTAGATCCGGATGACATAATTCCACGTAACAGAGTCCGCTGCACTCAAGCCTACCCGACCTCAACAGCAGACATTTAGAGATTACTGCGAGTGATTGCTACAGAGTCAAATTTCTTTGACATGAAGGTGAATGTGGTTCGGCTTGACTTGCATAGTGCGAGCGTTGGGACTCACTGGGATTCTTGGCGCCACTGTGCAGCCTTAGCTTGGTGTCAGATTACATTTCTAGGCAGAATCTGCATACGCAATGCAACAAAATCTTCCACGTGTGGATTTAAACTAGGAATATACTTATCATACATTGTCTTTCTATTAGTAGCAGCCTACATGGAACAATATCAAGCCGGCGGAAGAAAAGAACCAAAAAGGACCGCCTGAATAAGCGCATACATCACCATCCCTTGCACAACAACCACGAATCTACGGCTGCTTGTGGGAGTGGTCTTGAATGTGCTGACGCTGTTTAGTACTTGTGAAACGAGGTACCAATACCATAATGGGTACCCGGAGGATATCCTGTTAATAATCTGAACATGATAGCTTGTGAAAGCCATCACTGCAAGCAGTCCTTGGGGAACTGCCAGTCGCACCAACAGGTTTTCTCGAAGGTCCTTCGTCCTTCCACTCCGAGCTTGCTCTAACTGCTGACCTCCTGTCTTCCGTAACACCCACAGGGAAGACAGACATAGAATGAGCAGCATTGGTGCAGCAAGAAGGAAGAGCGGAAGGTTTGAAATCGTCCAATATCGAAGAAAGCCCACGTTCCTAGTATCGTCAATGAGGACATGACATTTCATTTCCCAATAACAACAAGCAACTCACCAGTAATGGGCCTGTACCCAACCGTAGATGCTTGGGATCAATCGTGTACACCAAGGCCGGGAATTAGCCCCGAGTGTGCAATACGCAGTATAGGCGATATACTGTGGTCCAACCATCCCCAGAGCAACAATAATGCCACTAATAATGATAATAGCTAGGTGGCGTAGGACCTCAGCTGAGAAACGGCCGGACGCAAGCTTGACAAGGTCTAAGATAGCATCATATGCAAACAAAACCCCACTTAAGATGCCATTGCTGCGTAGTGTAGTAGCAACAGCGAACAAGACTGCAGAAATGAGTAATTTCACGTCTCTTGAGAGGCTTCGACCGACGCGATCATCAAGAAACGCAGACGAGTAGATGTAGAAGCCAGCTATGTTGAGAGCGGAGAATACTGGTTCCGCATAAGGGGCGGAGAGGAAAGCGCCCGCCGGGGATACAATATGCAGCGATGCTGAGAGGAAGGAGAATGCCTTTTTAGCATTCGTCTCGGAGCCAAAGACATTCTTAGTGAGGCCATAAAGTGCCAGGACTGACACGAAATGAGCAAGGTGGGAGAGTACAACCCCTACGCGGGCAATTTGGGCTAGTCCGTTTACTTGGCCCGTTCGGTCGAAAGCTATCCCAACGGTCAGCGTTCAGAGCGCAGCGAAGAGAAGCTGGAAGAAGAGGTGCGGTGTACCCGAGGCGAGAATGGACAACAGCCTAGTATATCCATATCCGAATGCCCATTCCTGCTCAAACAGATAGCCTCTTTCGGCTATCCGTATGAAGTAGATGGAATCCCATCGCACGAATTTCAGCAGGGTGGAGGGGTACCCGAGTTGTCCGAAGTCCGCTGTTAGCTCCGCTCCCTCCGCCGTTCTGGGGGGAACCAAAGTGGTGGATGTGTCATATCCAGGCCCAGGACTACCGATGATAACCAGCCCAAGCAAGGCCTTCCACACCCAGAAAGCGAGCGACAATGATTTGATAGGGTGAAAAAGAGACCGAGTGTACAGGCGATTCCAAGCAGTCGTCCGAACTTCCCGCCCCTGAACCGAGTCCATCGTGTCGCACACCGCAAGCCCGAAAGAGCGGGCAGTAACAATTGGGCAGAAGTTGAAAAGCTATTCAGATTCCAAACCAATGGGCCAGGCAGTCCGTCTCTCCGATAAACGCATCGATCGAGTCGATAGTGCCTCCGTCCGGTGGAGCACCGAACACGGTGTGCCGAGGAAGCAACAGAATTACTTCATGGATGCCTGAACGATGGCCAATGGACTCGGAATCGGCTACGGGTGCATAACTTATTAACGCAGTAATGCAGCAGTTGTGCTCGGGTTATGAGTCTCGGCGTTCCCAACTTCCGTGCCATTATGTCAGCAAAAATTCGGAACCGACGAGTAGAATGGTTTGGAAAGACGTCCCCGGCCCTTCCAAACGGTTATTTCTCCGCACGGCACCCTGGTCGAATTTTCTCAGACAGTTCTTGAGGAACGCTATATTCATGCTATCTCAGCCCTATGGATATACGGGACGAGGTGAGCGGGGAGTCATCCTGCCCACCTTGAACTCGGTAACTCTGCACAAGTACACGTAGCCGGGGATACATCATTAAATCTTTCACGCACAGTAGAAGGCAGCAACCTCTTGCAGCGGCTATCACGGCGTAGAACCAACCGGAAATTTCTTTCCGCACTGTATGCACGGTCTAATATCGAGGAATCGAGCTCTTTTCGACCGGGTGGTGTATTTTGTACACCGCCACAGTAGTCTCTGGACCGATGAATCATGACGGATCGGAGCGAGTAACCGACCGGCGATCGGGCCAACCGACAGGCCGAGAAGACTTCCGCGGAGCGAGTTCCATGGCCATGGAGCTTCTCGATGGATTCGATCACGCACCGCCTCCAATTTTTTGACGCTGGCCTTGCGTCCGTCCGCCGATGACAGCGTTTCTAGCGTTTTCCAAGCGAGAACCAAGCGGTTCGTTCGTTCGTGGCAGTTGGATTCCTTGCTGCCTGCCAGCTTGGCTGATGCAGACGGTTTCCTCAGCCTAGAGCCCTAGTTGGAATCTACTATGGAGCGCATGGACTGTCCGGCGGGTCCGGGAGGGCTTAGCTGTCATCGGAAACAGCCTTGAAACAGGATCCTCGGTGGCGTTCGATCCTTGTACGGAGTAGAAGAGGATAGTTCTACTCCTGGCTATCATCATTATTATTGTTACGGAGTATCGGAGGGCTAATCACGAGAGCGTACGCTGGTGAGGCTGGCAGTTGGTCAGTGGATGCAGGTTAAGACTTAAGGCGAGAACAGGAAGATGAAAACGGAGCACACGGAGTCATCTGGATCGTATTCGTTTCTAGACTTCGGCTCCGAAGGAATCCTGCGAACTGCTGTCCCGAGCTATTATAGCACAACGGAGGTTGGCAGCTCCGTGCTCGCATAAGACGGTGAGGCACGGAGGATCGGGCACAGCCGCCCGGGCCCAGCCTTTCCAGGCCTTTCCCCACCGCCGCTTGACATGAGTTGTATGGGTGCGAACAAGGGCCTATGGGCTCCTGGCCCTGGGGATCGCCCGTTAGTTCTTCTCTGCAGCCTTGGACCCGCCCGTAAGCCCTGGGCGCTCTTATTTTATACCCATGAGGCCCGCTCCGCGTGTTGTGTCTGCAGTCTCTCGGTCCTGCAGCTTTATCTGCGCATCGTTGGCAAGTGAAACAGTCGACGCATTTTTGATCTTGGAATCCCAGTCTAGTACAGGACTCGACGTGGCTTGCTTACTGGCCCTGGAGAACTGGAGTACGGAGCAGGTAAGTTATGCGCCGCCGACCTATCACGGCGCCCTTACATTCCCCATCCGGTAGGAAGCGTTTCTAATCCATTATCCTCTCCAAAGCAGCTTGCCACTCTCTCTTGGCGTGTGTAACCGTTCTCGTTGAACCAGAAGGGACCAGTGGTGTAGGTCACACCGGGAGGCAGTTTCACCAACCTGTCCCTCCGTTTCCAAGTTAACCGCAGTCTCCCTCTCTCTTTCCCCGCCATAGCAATGCTATATTATTGATTGCATCTGATTGGGACATTCAAACACACGAACTTCTGGTGCTTGGTGTAAAGCCTTGCCTAGAATCAAGAGATCTCTGGATCTTTTGCATGATGTTCTTTAACCTGGGTCTCACAGCTGATGCCGCGGCTGCCCATCGACACGAGTTCTCCCCTCAGACAGCTTCACAGAGCTCCTCTCCTACATCTCCCTCCTCTGGCTCGACGATTACGTTTACTCCTCTACCTACGATTGCTTCCTCTACCACACTCAAACATCTGAAAGAGATGGGACCTGAGAGTGTGGGACTGACCTCCGTGTGCTCCCCTCCAAATAGCGAATATCCTTCCAGCGACGACGAGTCTACAGCGGGGGCGGAGACTGCACAGACAAATGGCAGTCGTTCTCGTTCCTCGCGGAAGCACTCTCACCGGCCTAAGACGTCATTTCAACTGGCCCATCCTGCAGCGCATGCGTGTCATAAGCGATTAAGACTCCGACCAAGGCTCCTTCTCCAGTTACAGCAAATCTCCCAAACGTCGCGTGTGATCCCCGCTCTTGACGTACTCCCGTCGACTATATTCGTGCCCAGGTTGGCTCGCAAATTCCCTACAATATTCCGAGGCAAGGATGGATTGGGCCCGAACGATCTGATCGTCGTGACGAGCGACGCCTACGAGCCCCAGAGGTCTGGAGAAGATGATAGAAGCGTTTCATCGGATGACGAACATGACGAGCACAGAGAAGTCATCGCGACTATCTGTCAGATTCTCAAAGGCGACGCCAGGCAGAAGGGGAAGGCGGAGATATGTCTCAATTATGGACCATCCTGGGAAGCAACTCCTCTTCCTAACGGTTCATATGAATTTGTTGCAGACACCGGGAAAGGAATCCAAAAGGTACGATGGGTTTTGCGTGGGAAGAATAATCGCCGGACTTCTACGCTTGCTGGGACATCCCCCGTGGACGAGAATAAACGGTTTACGTTCAGCGTAATTGACCCTAATACCCGTCGCCATCCTGTCATTGCGTCGATGACTCGCAACAATATCGAAGTTTACCATCGATATTCGCTCCCAGCGCCCTCTAGCGATACTCCGACATCACCAATGTCGCCCATGTCAACTATGAGTCTCGCAAGCGGTTTCACAGAGGTAGATGATCACACGGATCAGAATGTGAAGGAGACAGACGATAAACTCCGCACGCTCATCGTCATCACTGGTATCTGGGTCGCGTTCCGGGAGGGCTGGTCGAAGAATTTTACGTATAATGATTCAACGCCAGCAGCGGGCACCAGTGGTTTACCCATGGGCTCTAGGCAAAGTTCCTCCACAGCAGTGAATATGGAGAAGGACTCGTCTACTGCAGAGAGAAGCCTGCATTCTAGATTACATCGAGCATCGAGCGTACTCCATCGATCCCAAACTCCGGCTCCATCTGACAACGCCAACTCTTCCGCAACTCGTTCTCTATCGAAACGGCACTCTACTGGTGCAGCTTTTATGGAACGGGCCAACCGACGCAGCTGCTCCGCTACCAGTGCCCGGCACAATAGGCACAGCATGTTTTCAGTGGCCAGTGAGCTGGCAGCCAATCGCGTCCACAGTCCAGACCCAGCTTCATCTCGGGAACGTCAACCCGATCCCAGTGACGATTACTCTAAGAGGAGAAGTGGGATTCCGGAGGGGACCATCGCGGATCACCCTGTGTCCAACGTAGCGATTGGACAAAACCCCCATCAGCGCTGTGGACAATGGGTTGAGACGGCCCAAAGCAGCAATACCAGAGAAGACAGGCCTCGAACTGCCGAACAGGGCCCAGTCAAGAACAGGCGGTGGCGTCGGCTTACCAACATCCTTGACTTTGTGGGCAGGAAGAGTGGCGTCCATTGAGCTGAACGGGCGATCCATGGTGCCAATTAGGTATCCGCAACCCGCATGGAAGACTCCCTTTCTGTCGGAAACTTTACTCATTGCAGACCATCTGGCATACATCTGTTCCTGCATACTTCTTTTTACAGTGAATGATATCGACGACTGAGCGTTGGCGTTGGGGTGAATCGAATTGCATCAAAATCGGATTGAAAAAAAGAGCCGTTCTGCTTGGGACATGTTGATCATGTTTACCATCTCGGTATCCCTTTCCTTTCATCATCTCCTGGCATTGAGAGAGACTTTGCAGTCGCACTTTCTATTACTTTTGTGGACATATCTGTTTTCTGTCTCGGTGGGCTGTCGGTCCCACGCAGAGATTTCTTTTGTATAAGTACTACGACACACAGGATACCTACGCATGTACATACGGCGCATTCACAGTACAGGGTGAATACTACTCATCTCAGATCAAGAATTCTACGTCTGATACCTGTTGTTTCTACAGCGTCAGCGGATATTTCTATTTATTCACTGGTCCATGCATGTGCGTTGCGGCCTATGACGCAATACGCCCGTAGATCCTCCCGTAATCTTATCAGAATAATTTCATCTACGGGGCAATTACTAGTCTAGGTAAATGATGTGAGCTCGCCAAGGCGGACTCCACGACCCTTGTTTAGTGATAACTATACTGCGTATTTTTCAAGACCCTCCGAGGAGGCGTCGCCTTTCTTGCGGGAATTCCTACAATCATACAACCGATTGAAGTCAATCTAACTTTAAGAAATACAAAAATAGGGATTATGCTTGAGTTCAGTGGTCCTCTTGCGATATTGGTGGTACTAAGTAGGCGCATATGTGAGTGTGTTGTACCTGCGTTGAGAGAAATTATATCAGCAATTCGAGATCCTGACTGGTAGACGAGAAATGCATATTAAGTGTACTGCGTATGCAACGGTGGGGAAACGGCGCACTGACTGGTGTTTTTCTGTCGGTAACCGGAATTGCAGTGTAACATGAAAAGCATCGGATGTGTTGGAATAAAAACTAATGAATCAGGTTTTAGAATAGAGACCTCTTCTATCAACTGTAGCAACTCATATGAAGCTGCTGTCGTTGCTATATCCCCAGCCGGCAAAGTCGGCATCTTCCCGTGGGGGTAAAAAACCCCCGCGCCGTTTCCCCCCGCGCTCCAGACCCGATCGGCGCCCGTTCGCCAAGTTGGGGATCTTCTCCCCCACACTTCTGCGTCTCGCGTATCTTCTTCTCTCCATACAATGTCGTACGTTGTACAGCCCGGGCTATGACTTCTTCCGTCATTTCTCCGCATCTCATTCTCCAAACCCCAGAGCTAGGGTTAGGTACTTCTGACCGGTACGGCTCGATGGCCGATGCAGCTGAGATGGGGTTGGCGTGGACGGAGCTTCTCCGGTCGAGGAGGATTGTTTTCTTTATTGTGTGCTCTGCGTCCTCCTTGATCGAGGACTGCTTTATATATCTAGTCTAGTGGCCATTGCTCTGCTTGTCCATCGTCTCGTACGTTCAACATGGCTCCTTATTTCGGCCTCCGGGGCATGCCCCTGGTCATGGCAATCACCCTTGCCTGCTCGACCGGGTTCCTTCTCTTTGGTAAGCTGCTTAACCAATTGCTCATGGATGCCGAGATCTGAAGTTCTGACATCTCGCAGGCTACGACAATGGAGTCTTCTCAGGCCTCACAACCGACACTCTCTTCCTCGAAACCATGGGCAACCCGGACCCTACCCTTCTGGGGTTCATCGTCGCCGTGTACGAGCTAGGCTGCCTGGCTGGAGCTGTCGCCTCCGCCATATGGGGTGAGAACATGGGCCGTCGTATGCTGACCGTCGCGGGATGCATCTTCCTCATCATCGGCACCGTCATCCAGTGCACCTCGTACGGCCGCGCACAGATGATCGTTGGGAGAATCGTCACGGGTCTCGGTATGGGTGGCATCACCAGTGCGGTGCCCGTCTGGCAGTGCGAGACGACTCCGGCATATATGCGTGGACGGACTATCGCGATTGAGCTGTCGATGCTCATTGTTGGCATTGTTATCGCGTACTGGGTCGATTATGGGTGTAGCACTTATACGAATGGCTTCCAGTGGCGGTTCCCCATTGCCTTCCAGATTGTTGCTGCTGTTCTGCTGATTACCATGTGCTTCTGCTTGCCTGGTATGTCCCTAATTCAAATGCACAACTGCATGAAAAACGTCATTGCTAATATCCTCTAGAGAGCCCACGTTGGCTCGCAAGCCACAACAGAGAGCATGAAGCGCTGGACGTACTCTGCATGTTGCGGGACGGCAAGCCGGAGGATGACAGGGTCAATTTTGAATTTACGGAGATCAAGGACGCCATTGCACTCGAGAAAGCTGAATCTGGCGGCTGGAAGGACTGCTTCACTGACGGCGGCATCATGGGCTGGCAGCGCGTTGCAATTGCGTGTTCTGCGCAGGCCCTCCAGGAGTTCACGGGGACAAACATCATTACGTACTATGCACCGTATGTCATGGTCCACAGTGTTGGTCTGGACTCGCAGCAGTCGCTGCTGCTGTCTGGTGGCCTCCAGCTTTGGTTCCTCGTCGCTTCGATCATCCCATGGTAAGTGTTTTGGACGCTTTCTTCTTTCGAGCCCTTTGTCTCGACATCAAGCTCATTCGTATAGGTTCATTCTCGACAAAGTAGGCCGGCGTAAGCTGTTCATCTTCGGCAGCTTTGGCATGGGCGCCTGCATGCTGATCTCCGGTCTGACTCTCATGGCCGGAGGCCGAAATAACGGCATTGCGGCAGTAACCATGTTTTACATGTTTCAGGTGTGTTTCTCCCTAACATAATTTAAAACAAGTTCAATTATCCGATTACACTGACGACTGACGCAGGCTTTCTTCACTTGGGGCTGGATGTCCAACATGTGGTGCTACCCGTCCGAGATCCTCCCCTTGCGCATCCGCCAGCGCGGCAGCGCGCTGTCCGTCGTCTGGCAGTGGCTAATCACCTTCCTGGTGGTGGAGATCACCCCCGTCGGCATCAAGAACATCGGATGGAAGCTGTACGTCGTGTTCTGCATCCTCAACTGGGCTAGTATCATGGTCGTCTGGTTCTGGTACCCCGAGACGTCGGGCAAGACGCTCGAGAGCATCGACTTCTTGTTTGCGAGTCAGGGCAGCCTGAGCCAGGTGGTGAAGCTGAGCAGGCGGAAGGACGGTGTGCCTGTCGCGCGGGAGGTGCAGGCGCAGGTGCATGAGCAGAAGGTGGAGGAAGAGAGGGTGGAGTGAGCAGTCATCTATCTGCTGCTCTTTTGCCATTTCTCACTTATGATCAGCTACATATGAGATATATCCTGATATATTTGATATACATACATTCTATGTGTACCTACGTAAGATCCACCTTTGTATGGGCCATGATATGCAGAGAAGGAATGAAAGAAAGACCTTACATGACGGGGACACCTAGTGGTAACCATTGCTTGTGAGGTAGGTTAGTATCGGCACATATTATATCACATGGCAGGCAGCAAACAGACTGGGAAAAAAAACCCTCGAGCTAGCTACCACTGTTTCTGTTTGATGGCTGGTCTTAACTAAGAATGACATTCGGCAACCAAAGTTCAATCAATGACTTGGAGGCCTCCTTAATTACCTACACTCCAATTGAACCGTTCTAGACAGCAGCAGCTGACTGACAGTTATATGTCACATGATGATTTAATCTATTGGACATTCCGATTTTGTCACAAAGGGTATATTCATTATAATAAGTATTAGACACTTAGTAGAGTACCTCCTATGTCAGTAGGTAGTGAAGAAAAAAAAAAGCAACTGTATCATTATCAACCTCCGTCCTGGGTCAGGGGTTGGAGTTTTTCAATACCTACCTTTCCCCCATGCCCTATGCCCTTCTTACTCACTGGAATGGATATCAAAGCCTCCAAAGAGACATATCCTCATCGTAGTCATTCGTATCTGCCAGATCCCACGCTACCCACGTCGGGTTCCTCCGCTGGTCGAGTTCTTTCGGTTTTCGAGACCATTTGAAGTCGATGATGTAGCTATAATCAATTTCATCTCGCGTTAGCATAAAACGAGGGCCTTGGCTGCCCGAGTTGAATAAAAGTAGAGAGCCTATTGATATCGCTATCGGCCCAGAGACTTTATGGCACATACCATTTCTTAGCCTCTCTATCCCAGAGGAGGTTATCAACGCCTCTGTCTAAGGTGATCATTCCGCAGGCGATGCATTCCCTATGTAGTATAACAATAATAAAAAAAAGAATTCGTATTAGAAGAGAGCATGCAAACACAAGACCAACTAAGGCAAGAGAGGTGAAGGGGAACATCATACTCGTACGCAATCTTAAAGGCGTCCCGGACGGATCTCCTGACGCTCGGCTTGGCTTCTGCACCAGAAGTCATCCAGCCGTACGTACCCCCGGCAAGCGCTCCATCGGGATATACACGACGTATCCTCCAGGCACCAGCATCGTCTCATCTTGCCTGTCGATCTTTGTACTTGAGCATTCTTGGCGCGGAGGAACACCACTCCCGCGTCAACTGCTCCAGGGCGCTCAGCTCTGATTTCGTAGGCCGGCTGGTATCTTTCTTGATCGCCTGTCTGGCTCTCGACTCGGGAGCGTCAAACTCGAAGCCACGGTACGGGATCTGCATTCGGATCTTGAGGATGGCTTTCTTCCTGTCATTGTCGAGAACGTTGTAGCAAGCATACGTCGTCCACGCTTCAGAATACGTTCCGCCTCCGGGGCGGTCTCCGGGGTTTGAGGCCTGGGAGTATTTCTCGCCCAGCTTCTCGGTGAGTTTCCATGAGTTGATTCCGGTTCTGGATAAGGAAATCACCCGACCGATGTAATCTGTTTCGAAGAATGGGCCGCGGTTGTCTCTGGGGGACATCTCTATTTCTTTTTGGCGCCTGTTGTTGTTGAGGGGAGAAAAGAAGAGTTGACAGGAGGAGATGAAGGGGGAGGAAATTAGATGGGAATAGATGAGATGAGATGTGGTGGAGTGGTAAGGTTCTCAAGAAGGATACCGGGTGATATTGATGGGAACTCGTAGCTTGTCCCGGGGTGATGTCGACATCCTCTTTCTGGCTAGCAGGCACCAGTGTGCTACTTACTTTTATGGATGGTAGACTCGTGAATTCCGTTAATAGACTCAGTAATTACCAAAGGGAAATGTCTAGGTAGGAGAGGGGGATTTTTCTTGTTGATAGATGAATTTCCCACCGTCCTCCCGTTCCCCTTTTCCCTTTAGTGACATCTCGGTACTGTCATTCCAGCTATCCTCCATTTCATGATAGTATACTTCACATAATTGCACTGTATATCAGGATTGAACGATATATCCTACCTATCTAGGGTACCTACCTATCTAGTAGATACTTACAGCACATATTAATCCTAATGTTTAAATCCATCCTACCGCTCCATCGGCGCAATCCCCTTCGGAACATACGGCTCCTCCAGATACGCAATCTCCTCCTCCGTCAACTTGACCTTCACCGCCGCCACCGCCTCATCGATGCGATCCTTGCTCCCGAGCCCAATGATCGGGTTGTCCCCCTTGGCCAGGGACCACGCGGTCGCGACCTGCGCCATACTGACGCCCTTCTTGCCCGCGAGCTCCTCGACGCGGTCGATGATCTCCTTGTCGGACTCGGTCTCGCGGCCGCGCACGAGGCGGTGGAGCGCCCTGTCGGTGGATTCGCGGACCGTGGAGCGCGAGTTCCAGGGGCGGGCGAGGGCGCCGCGGGCGAGCGGGGACCAGGGGATCAGGCCGATGCCGACGTCCTTGCAGTAGGGGATCATTTCGCGCTCCTCCTCTCGCGCGAGGAGGTTGTGGTAGTTTTGCATGGAGATGAACTGGTGCCAGCCGTTGCGGGCGGCGATGTTGTTGAGGCTTTGGAATTCCCAGGCTGCCATCTATCTCACACATACACATATGAGTATGCACATGGACAAAGTCCAAAAAGGTCCAGGGAAAAAACAAAGAGGGAACGTACCGAACTAGCACCAATATACCTCACCTTCCCACTCTCGACAACATCATTCAACGCGCGCATAATCTCCTCGCGTGGCGTCTCCCGATCCAACCGATGGATCTGCAGCACGTCGATATACGTCCCCAGCCGTCTAACGCTCGCATCGACCGCATCGAAGATGTGCTTCCGCGACAGCCCGACCCGGTTGACCCAGACGGGGCCGTCGTTGGTGGAGGTGGCCGCGATGGGCGCGGACCGGCCGTCCTCGTCGACGCCGAAGAAGCACTTGGTCAGGATGACGACGCGCTCGCGGGGGATGGAGAATTGCTTGAGGGCCTTGCCGATGATCTCCTCGGAGCGGCCGTGGGAGTAGACGTCGGCCTGTTCGCATTCACACGATGAGTTAGTTATCGAATTGGGTCCGATAACTGAGAACAGGATAGGTAGATTTGGTGTTGTAAGACGTACGGTATCCCACGTGTTGATCCCCCTCTGATACGCATACTCGAGCAACGGCAGGGCCTGTTCCTCGTCCAGCACCCACTCCTGCCACTGCTTGGTGCCGTAGGACATGGCGCCCAGGATGACCTTGGAGATCTTGAGGCCGGACTTGCCGAGCCTGTCGTCACCGTTAGCATCAGCATCTTGCTATATATATTCTGCTGCATCGAAGGAATTAATTGCAACTGTGCCAGTTCCAATGTATCGAGTACTGTACAGTACAGTCAAGATAGGTACCTAGCAGAGCGCGGGGCAGACAGAGAGAGAGAGAGGTACCCAGATGGAGGGGAGCGGTCACTCAACGTACCGGGTATATTCCATCTCCGCAGCCATTGCGTCAGTGTCCGTTCTTCTTTTGCACTGTTCACTTCATCAATCGAGAAACAGAAACAAATTAAATCAATTCCTCTCACTCCCTACTCTGTGAGAAGAAAACGAAGTGATGTACGTGGTTACAAGCTCAAGCTCTCGGGGTTCTCAAGCTTTAATTAATACCTAAACCCGGTCGCTTTCTTCCCCGCGGGAGCTCGGTCCCGATCCCCGTTGCCGTCCATGACAATGGCAACAAGCATATGCATATGAGGCCAACATTAATTAATAATAATACCTAATATCCATTTAAACACCATTCTCTCCGGTCGGAGTTAAGCAGGTTGCGTTGAACCCCCGTCCGTGTCCACGGGACAGGACAGCGGGTCGGGTTGGGTGATCTCTGCCCCTCCCCCTCCACACAAATAAGACCAGGTGAAGTTGTTTTGGACACGACCACTCCATTGTGAGGTAGTTTGTGTATATACGCCGTACAGAGTAGTACAGCGTACTCCCGACGTCGTGGATAACAGGCAGGAGATAGTTGAGGTTCATGATTTCAGCCTGCTGAAGACGAGCCGAGTAAGATCCGATCCGATCCCGAACCCCGCATCCCGCATTTTGCTACAGTACCTCCCACGGGGTCCTCAAGTTGCACAAAGATCGGGAACCCTAGGCTTAGAAAGGTATTCGTCTGGAATCTGTATGATGATGATACGTTCTGCAGGTGTAACAGCAGCAGCGCTCTACACCAGCGTGTTACCAGCCGTACAGTAATGCCCCACCTCAGAAAGATGATAACAACCCCTGCAAGAAAAAGCAAATAATTAAGATTAGATCTCGACAAGCTAAAAATTCGGATCTGTCCTGGAGGATCGTTATCTTCGCTGCTTGCCAAGCACTTGCTCAGCAGCGCATGTGCGCAAAAATCAATTCACCTGTCAATCCTGTGTACACGCTGGGTATTCTCGCAAAATCAATCGAGCATCACTGGACCAAGATGTTTCTGTTGCAGCCGCATATGCAACTGACCCATGCACCAACTGCAGCCAGAAAGTGAGTTCAGAGAGGAAAGACGGAAAAAAGAAAAGGGGGAAAAGGGAAAATGGGGTGGTAACACAGCATGTAGACTCGAACCTCATCAGACCCACGTTCTTCAACGTCGACATCGACCAAATCAACATGCCTCTCGTCAAGATACATCGTCTGCTCGTATCTGACAGCCTGCGCCCACATCACAACTTTCGTTCACCCGCTAGATACACTCCACATCATCAACACAAAAAAGGAAACACTTGCCATGTCTAGCCCGCCATCCCATTCTACCCCAGTTCAACTCAATCGACCGTCTAATGCTCCGTCTTGAACGCCGTCAGCCGGGCCTTAATGACTTCCTCCGGTTCGCCGGTCTCGAGCTCCCTCAGGGTTCCGCTACCCACGTCATAGACGAGGCCATGAAGCTTGAGCCCGCGCTCCTGAATCGCGTCGAGGACGACGCTGTTTTCTTTCAACGTGCGTACGCCTTGCAACACGTTCATCTCGACCAGCTTCAAAGCGGCTTCTTTCGGAGGCAACGACTGGAGGAGCTCGAGGTTCTGCTCACGCAGACGGCGAAGCGGGAGGAGCCAGGTGTCGATCAGGCCGAGCTTCTTGTTCGCGAGGGCCGCCTGGACACCACCGCACGAGGTGTGTCCGCACAGGACGATGTGCTTGACCTTCAGGTGGGCGACGGCGTACTCGATGACCGCGGCAGAGTTGAGGTCGCCAGCGTGCATGACGTTGGCGATGTTGCGGTGCACGAAGACGTCACCGGGCTGCAGGCCCAGGATGGTGGTCTCGGGGCAACGAGAGTCGGAGCAGCCGATCCAGAGGATCTCCGGGTGCTGGCCGGAGGCCAGGGTCGGGAAGAGTTCGGGGTATTCCTGTGCAGTCTTGGTGGCCCAGTCCTTGTTCTGGGCCAGGCCGGTCTGGTAACGGTCTGGTGAAGAGGAAGCACTTGCATTAGCGGATGACCTATGGTTCACAGTGGTGTCTCTGGCTGCGGAGGCAGTGGTCGACATCATGGCAGAAGAGTGAGTGGTAGCGGTAGCAACAGCAGCAGCAGCAGCAGTAACGGAAGTGGATGGACTTGGGGAAGCGGGCTGCGGCCTGTTGTTCCCCGACGCGGACGACCACGGCAGCAGCTGGAGGAACATGCCGGGTCCACGACTGCGCGCCTTGCGGGACACGACGAAGGGGGCGAGGTAGTTGTAGCAAGGAGTGAGTCTGGCAGGCATGGGGGAATGTCGGCTTAATATATCCTGGGGAAGGAATGCTGGACTTGGACAAAGGCAGGGAGGGATGGAAGGACAGCGCGCCAAGAGGCAGGAGAGTCGTTCAGAGTCGCGAGGGGTTTGAAGATTGGACAGAGCCAAGAAGCGTGCGAAGCTGGCGTAGCAATGCAATAGGACGGGGGACGGTGTCACGAATATTTCGAGGGGTGTTCGCGGCGAAGAGAGAAAAAGAGCCAAGAAGCAGGGAATGTACCTTGGGCAACCATGGTGGGATTTGGATATATAGCGACTAAAGTCTGTCTGAGTCAAGCGGGCGGGAGGAGGCCGGAGCGGAGATCTGCTGGCGAAGCGGGACCGTGGGGAAGAGAACGCCGATGCGATTTTTCACCGAGGATAAAAGCGGATATTCTCAGAAGCCTGGAAACTGTGCGACTGTGGCTGTCAGCTTTGTGCGTCGCACGACGACTCTTAACTCTTTATGCGGTGCTTCAGGGTTCGCCCGGTGATCTGACAGAGAACCCGATCCCCGCAGGCCTCAGGGACCGCCCCAACGCCGGCGCAGGGCCAATGGGCGGGCGCGCAGATGGCGCGTTGAGGCGGGCCAAGGCAGATCCAGCGAGCCTAAGCGCAGATAGAACTTGGGCGGATCGCCGCGCACTCGCCGCCACCTCCGCCCGCTCTGGCGCGTCCAGGCCTGGAGAGTTCTGGTTTGAGAGGCCACCATGGCATGTATATCCACGGTATTGCAGAGAAAACGAACAGAAGTTCTACTTACACTTTGCCACAGCGGACGCGATGTTCAAAGTACTATGTAGAGATGTACTGAGGTTCGAGTTCGACCACGGTGGTAGTAGTAGTAGTAGTAGTAGCAGTAGCAGTAGCAGTAGCAGTAGCAGTAGCAGTGGTGATGGTGATAGGAGTAATGTACGTAGATCGTGAGGTACAGCAACGATGCAGCAGCAGTGACAACCAGACACAGTAACTGTCAAGTCCTCAGACAGCTTCCGGGCATCTTGGCTCCTTATATGCCCTGCACGTCAGGCCATCGGCCTCCTCCTTCTCCTCAACAGGCTGACCTGACGACTACGCAAGCTCCGTCTCCGGAGTCCATACAAAGCACGCGCGCGGCCCATAGCGGGCGGCGGAACAAGCTGCGTGCTCAATAATCTGTCGACGACTCGACGCCCCGAAACGGGCCGCCCTGTCTCGTCTCCTCGTCAGCAAGGAGCTCCACTGGTCGGAATAATCTCGCGCAGGCTATCTCAGTCTCTCAGAGCCTCTGTTGGCCAGCGCTCCGGATGGTGATACACGAGCAGGTGTCTCGCCGTGCCCTGTGCCCTGCTCGCTGACAGGGAAGCTCCAACATCTCTCTCTCTCCCCCCGCCTGACGTGCCCGCCTGGTTATTGATAACGATGAATGAGACCACCATTGGCTACCTCTGCCGACACCTGAATGACCGGGGTCGTGATAGTCGACAGCCTCAACCTGTACCCCGTATCATGGAGAGAGAGAGAGAGAGAGAGAGAGAGAGAGTC
>NW_027192535.1:584438-729811 GCF_041956765.1 Thermoascus crustaceus | reverse complement strand
TACCGACCGTACCGTACCGTACGTACGAGAGAGAGAGAGAGAGAGAGAGAGAGAGAGAGAGTCAGTCCTTAGAGAGATGGCTGAGAGACCAACCAGGACTAGCCACGGCCCGAGTCGTATCTCCCTTATCGGCAAGCGCCTCGTCCCATTCTTCCCCTTTCTTTCAAAAGTCGCTCCACCGCCTTCTCTACACGTCGCAGATTAAGATCAAAACAGCCTCCCTCCGTAGTATGCACTTTATTCTCCAATTGCTCCATAAGTGATACAACTTTAGAAGACGCACGTTCAATCTTCCGCGATGCCGATTGATCCGCCACGAATAGTTAACTGCCTGGCTGGACCTGAAACTCCCGATCCATCCGTGTCAACTATTAATAGATTCGAATCTTCGAAGAAAGGCCGGGACTTCGAGACACAGTCTGTATATAAGAGACGTGCATGTCATGATCGGGACTGCCGAGTGCTGCGTAACTAGGTATGTCCTGCCTCATGCCAGCCAGCCACGGCAACAAAAGTGACAGGAATCCATGCTCTTTACGTATAGACTCCAAAAATACGAGATGCAGTATATTCATCTATCTATTCCTCACAGCTAGATCGACGATAGTGACAGCTCATATCTCGTCGAGTCATGTTTGACCTCCCACGTCTATCTATCTATCAGGTACTTATCCATCCATCCATCCATCCATCCGACTCGGAAACCAAATCCAATAAATCGTTGATCTAGGCGTGAAACAAGCCGTCTGAAGCTTGTTCTAGATAATAGATCCGACCCCCCTTCATCCCCACTGACTAAACCACATAGTTAGGGACGGAGTACATAGATCCCTCGTTGGAGGTATGCAACGTAATCTAAAGTTAAGATGGTAAGTACCTATGCATGGTCTGTACCGTGCACTGTGTTAGGTAGATAGTGGACACCTCAAACCTGTACGTACGTATGTACTTCCAGCATAGGGAGATTCCCGACTACTTCAGGAATAATAGTAATGCCTGCGGGAAGGGAAAGGAAAGAAACGCCTACTACCTGCAGTACAGCAGGCTGCTAGTCACTGCTGCTCTTGAACGGACGAGTTTCATTCAGAGCACGATAACCCGGGCAGTGAATCACGCTCCGTAACGTAAATTACTGCACAATGTTTGTGTTGATCAAGAATAGCTATTATTAAATCTTCCAGAAAAGCAATATCCGTAGATCTATCCATCTACTGCCTGTCTACCGATCCTGCACGTACATAGCACCGTATCTATTTAGAAGTTATTCTTATCCGGTCCGGTCCAGGTCTTGACCCCTCAAAACGCAAACGCAAGTCCATTTTTCTCAGAACTTCGAGAAATTCCACTTACATGCCCCGCCGCGCCGGTGATAAGCGAGCTGCGAGCACCCAAAAAGGACGTCATAGCCCGATGGCCCCATCCGACTGAGTCTGAGCTATGATCAATCCCGATTCCCACATCGGATCCCGTTCTAATTTGTTTGGCGCGGCCGAACTTGGACCGAGACCGAGTCTAAGTAATAATTAAACTATGACACCAGCAAAGACGGATGGGATTAGTATAGTGATACTACTGACTAGGTACTTAAAGTATGATTTTATTTCCGAGATTACGGAGTACGGTAATGCTACTATGTAGAGAGAAAGGAAAGGATCTAGAAATCGGACACACAGCCTAGAACCTAGAAAAGTCAGAGGAGGCGTTCGAGAAGGAGTCGGAATCATAGTAAATAGATAAATACCTACCTACCTAGGTACCTAAATTACCCACATTCTTCGTACTGTGGTGCCTACCTGGTTCCTAAACATACCGAAGAGGTACGCAGTACCGTATAAATAGGACACCCTCCGGAACTCTCCTTTTTCTTGACTGGAGTCCAGGCATCCCATTCTGTTCAGACACTGTGTTCTCAGACACCCCCTTCCAGAGGTGGTGCATGCTTGAACTTGAATCAAGGTGCCAGGTGCCATGGATTTCGCCAGCCGCGATGATACCTCGGTTTTTTTTTTGTCGATCGATCGATCGACCGAACGAGCTCCCATCATTACCAATCGCCAAATCCGACTATGAAACTAACAAGCTATTAATGATGAGGAGGACGGAGGACTTCAACAACAACAACAACAACAACAACAACAACAACAACCACCCAACGTGTGATTTCCCAGCAATGTCTGGAGGAGCGCTTGACACCACTCAACGATGATCTCGCTGGCACAAGTAACAATGTGGCTAGGAACTAGCTCGATAACCTTAAACCGACAGTGTCATCGGAAATGCGCTCTGATAGAACCGTACAGTGGCATAAGTTATCGGTCATCGAGAGATAGCTTTTCTCTAGCTACTTTCACCGTCAAGTAAGGTCGCCTCTACCCGGAGAATACCTTGACTCGGAATCTTGCATTTTCGAAGACTGATCCAGGCATATTTCGCAACTCTCGGAGTCCACATCCAACAGGCCTAGACCTGTGAGATCTCCAAGCTTAAACACCTTCGCTCACTAGGATTCACCATCATGTACCTGGAACATCAAATATGACGACCAATTAATCGTACTCATATTGACTAGTGCTACTTTCCGCTATCTGCGATACACCAAGTCCCCACGTAGCAGCTAAGCAAAGGATAGACAATGCCATACACCGTCAAGTTCCCATTGGCCATTAGACCACAACCACTAGCGTTCAATAGGACCCCTCCACCCAAGGAGATGATCGAGCTTGTCCCTGAAAGACGTCGACTGTGGGTTCTGATGTGCAGTGGGGCCGGTGCTTCGATCCCCGCTCATCGAGAGATCCCTATCGACCCCATAGCGTGGGTCATGACTATCAACTGAGCGAGGGTCGGATTGATCTCTCCGTTTCGTCCTAGATCGGAGAAGGATGTCGCTATTGTCTGAAATACGGGGAGATACACGATATCCCGCGTCGTCTTGTTTATCACCATTGTATGCGAGGGTGCCTTCGCAACTTTGTTCCATGGGACGTGGTCCAGTAGGCCTACCGCCACCATCGCTTCCGTGGGACCTCTGAGTCTCCCTGCACAAGTATTCAAGAATGCCCTCTCTAGAGACACTGATCTTCTCAGTTCGGCCTCCTTTCACCGGCTTTGGTCGGAGAAAAGAAGCAACCGCGAGTGACTTTCTCTGAAACCAGGGGGAGGTGCTAACACGGTCTCCAATACGCATGCCAAAATAAAGTCCTGCAAACATGGAGAAAATTGCGAGGTACACCACAAACAGGATCCTGATGATGGCTGACTTGCTCCAAACTTTTGACATTGAGTTTTTGCAAGCCTTCGCCGCCCGAAAAGGAAATAAAATGAAGATGTCGAACATGATGAAGAACGGGAGTTGGATTAGCACCAATATCAGCGCCAAAACAGTGCAAAGTAAGTCATCCTCCGGGTGCATCACAAACTCGGAAGACTTATCGGATTGAGTATCACCATTAATGTCGTCTTCATTTTTGTCCCTATCATCTTTGTGTTCATCCTTTTCGTGTCCGCCCTCGTGTTTATCCTCTTCATGCTCAAACTCTCCCTGTCCATTCTCGCCGACTGGGAAAGCCTTTGTTTCGTTACTTTCAAGGATGTGTCGATAGTAGTCACCTTTGCGATCATAATAACTGGAAAGAGCAGGATAAATTCTGGGCAACCAGGTTGACGGCAACTTGCCGTCAAGGTTGATCTTCCAGGAAACACAGAACACTTCAAGATCGCCTGGTGAGCAGAATACTTGAATACGCGATACCCCTGGAGGACGGTCTCCGTCCGTATCCAAATTGATGGTCTTGAGTCCGTCTTGTTCTTCCAGCTGAGATGTGAAAGAACCTTGGGGGCCGCCGTCTACATCTATGAAGAAGGAGCATTTTTCTGACCAGAAACAGAGATTGTGTATCTGCAACGAGCATACAGCATGATACTTCACCGAGAACCTGGTTGCATTTCCGTCCTCGCTGTTCTGGGTAATCGTATGGTCTGCTCGAATCTCTTGATCCACGGTGAAGTTTCTAACGATGCCATAGTACTCCGGATCGCAAATGCGGAGAGGGACAACAAGGTCTCCAGGATTTAAGAATTCGGCACAAAAGCAATCCTCCACAATCTTGTATCTGTGTAGGTTTGTGGTGCGAAACTCCATGCCCATATCTTCTGGAATCTGGAACAGAAAGAATCCACCCTCATCGGAATTAACCTTGGGTAATCCTGGTACAATCAGATCTTGCCAGCCTTTCGATCTCTTCTCACCCAACATTATCGAGGCTGTGACTGCTATCCTGTATTTTGCCGGTCTGGAATTCCTAGGGCTTCGAAAGAGAAGGAGTCCATCTGAAATGACGATTTCGGGTTCGTTTGCAGCATCGCAGTAATGCTTCTTATCACCAAGCGGGCCGCTACTTTGACCATACCGACACCATTCCTCTTCGTATCCATTCAGTCCAGCTGTCGAGTTCCACGGCATCTCAAGCTGCGAGGACGGGGTTGGGCTAGGAGCAAGACTGACATCGCCGCTAGAATGGAGATCTGGGGGGATGTCTTCCTGATCTGCCGAGCCATCTAACCCACCAACTATCGCATTGTCTTCGATGACGCGAAATGATTGCTCCGACATCCGCCGTACTGCGACGGTCCCTTCGCGTGAATCGAACATGCCGATTGGCGTGGATGGGACGACATCAGGGGATGGTACCTCAGAGGCGGATACCGGATTGGACTCGCCATCTTTATCCCCGTCATACGAGGAAGATGCATATACTGCGTCTCTGCTAGTAAAAGGGAAGCTCTTTTCCAGTCGCTTTAGCTTCTCCGTCACAGCCTCTGATGGAACCTCCAGACTTGAGATCGGAGCAGTAGCTCCTGAACCAGCCTTTTTCAATTGGGCGGTTCTTTTAGGAATGAGACTCCGCCTGCTTGAAGCTGTTGCTTGCTTGTGTGTTCTATCATGGTGGTAAGCTTTGCGTCTGGCGGACCGCTGAAGAATTGTAGTTGAATTACTGTCCTTCGATGAATTCTCATTCGACATAAGACGCCCGTTTGCATCTGTTTCTCTATCAGGCTCCGAACCTGAGTCTGTGAGATCTGCATCCCTGGCGGAACGTTTTCCCAAGTGCTGCGTGCCGTTTCGTTCCCCACGTTTGGCTATTCTGATGTTTGTCCCTAACACTGAATCCGGAGGAGAGGAATTCGTCAAAGGAGACATCAAGTTTGATTCACTTGAATATTGGAGGTTGGAATATGTGACAGCGTGGGTGCCTTCCGGGTCCGGCACCATGTGGTCAATGGACGTAGAGTCCGGTGACTGCAACTGCTCTTGTGGAACCCGGTCCTGAAGATCATCGTTTAGAACTGAGAATCGCTTTTCGTTCGATGAAGCCAGACTTTCTGTCTCACAAGCCTGCGATTGAATGCTTTGGGCGCGTGAATCACTGAGCAAAAGAGCGCGTAGGTCCATGCCTCCTTGACTCAGATCAAGTGACTGCCCCATTTCATCTGCGGCTAGTTGACCATCAGCGAGGGGCGAAACTGAGTTACTAGATCCGTAACTCTGTGTGGCAGGTATATCAGGAGTCCCTGGTGTATTCCCAGTGCTCAGGGGGCTTGTAGAAAAGCGTGTTCTCGGTGGCGAAGGAGAAAGGTCCGCATTATCTGTAAATAGTTGTTTTGATGAATCTGGAGTATCAGCAGCTCGCCTCTGAAACTGTTCTTCGCCCCCATGGTAGGCGGAAAGTGCTGCAAGACGAGAACGTATATCTTTCCAGTTCCAGTTGGTCTCAACATCTTGTCCCCAACCCTCAGACGTCAGGACGGACGTAAATGTCTTCTCCAGAAATACATGTATGGGCCTCGTATCGAGAAGCTGTAGCTGCGTGTTTGGAACACTGTCGACCTGGAGCAACGACACTCAGAGGTCAGCAGTTGCAACAACAGAAGAACAGGAAAAGACAAGTGTGTACTGATAATGGAAGCTTATAGCTTTAAGTTGACTTACCTCTAATGAGATTCTCAGACCAACTGCATGAGTCACATCGCCGTCCCACTTCGTCCGTACTTCGAGATCTCTAAACTCAGGCGTTTGGGTTGCCTGAGCTGCCATGGTCTCCGCGATACATCCACACGGGGAGGACACGACGTTGAGTTGATCTCAACCTGAGTTGATCTTGCAACAAATATCGTGTCTGTATTAAGAGGATGCCTGATGTCAACAGCAGCAAGGAAGAGTTGAAGTAGGATGTGTTTTGAGATGGTTGGCGTTGCTAGGTGGAAGTGAAAAGGAACAGTCTGACATGTTGTGTTAAGAGGAAGGAGCACCGGGCCAAGTGAAGTAACCCAAGACGACAACGGCCATTCCTTCACTCATGGACCTGCGTACCTACCCAGCTAGGCAGGCAAGATACATCTATTCTCAATGCATAAATTATTGTCTTCCTTTGCGTTCCAACGGTTGACCCACAAGAAACGGACAGTACAACATATCTTTCATGTAGGGCAGAATTTAGCGGGTAGTAGAAACTAGAAGCAATCACAAGGGAGGAAAATCATTGAGATAACGATCTTGTCTGCAATTTATTCTGCAAAAAGCTACACCATGACAAGAGAGTGTGGCGGCAAAAAAGCAAACTTGAATGTCCCACCTACGGTGGGGGAGCTGTCTTAGAAAAAGAATATGTACAAACGAATGGAAAGATGACTTTTATCCGCCTGATTACAACCACTTTTGTGTGTCCCGAGGCGCCATGTATGATTCCCGTGTCACCAGTAACCCCGTGAAACACCATCCGACGCAGTCTATCCAGAAGAACGAACGCATAACAATACATCGATCATGGCGATAAATCGATCACCATTCTCCAGAAGACTGATAACCGAACGAGACGCAATATGGTCAACAGAAAGAGGTTTATCTCGGAGTTCCATTCGAAGAACCCGTGTGGTCAAATGCAGACTGACCACCGGCCGCGGAGCCGTACCGGTCGCCGTCTGTCGTAGCAATAGGCTGTGAAGGAAGAATAGGAGTGGCTCCCTGGGAAGCCTGGTCAAAATAGCCCCTTGCAGCAGCACCGTTTGTAGCCTGAGGAAAGTTGCGACTGCGCTGGAGAGGAGGCAAGATCGTAGAGCTAGCTTGAAATTGCGATCGCGGATAAGCCTGCGGCATCATCGCTGCCGCGGAGTCTGTTGTCTGTTCAGAGTAACCCTTCTTCTTAGCTTTTGTCCTCAGGGCTTAGTAGCTTGCAAAGGGCCCCATACAGGTGTAGAAGATTGATTCATAGGCTGACCAGCGACCAGAGACTGCATGTTCTGGTTCGTCCGATTCTGCGAACTGGCATCGGCCAGCTGGGGGACCTGAGCTGACGATGGAAGACCGTAAGGAATCTGCGCTCCATTGTAAGCAGGATAACGCTGTTGCGTCATGTACGCGGTACCCGGAGATCTCATTGCCATCATAGGATCTTCCGGGGAACCGTATGATGACGCCGCATTGGATCCAGGTTGTGGCTGACGAACCGCATAGTCCGGCACACCTGCTTGTCCCGTGGTATACCCTCCCATTATGGGATTCTGATACGCCCCGGGCTGATTTGAATAGATATTTGTAGTCTGCGGATACGCATTCATCTGCCGCGCAAAGCGGTCATCACCATCGTATACCCCCCTGCTCCCAAGGTCAACAGACGTGCGCTGACGCTTTACAGGCCCCGGGTAGTAGGAGCCGTAGTCTCTGTTCGCTGCTGGATAGCCCCCAAATGCAGGATTCTGCATCTGCATCGATGAACGATCCGGCGAACGCGGAGGAAGCGGCTGAGGATAATCCTCAGGTCGCGGTCCAGGCCGTTTTCTTTCACTGGGTTAGTTTCTCGTCCTCCGCTAATAATAACCACACTTACATTAACGTGCGAGCTTCCTTCCGGATTCTCAACTTCACACCCTGATCCGCAAACGATCTGGACAAGAAGGTAGACTCCGCCATCCCTGGAAAGCTCTTTGGAGGAGACACTAAACCAGATAACATCAGTACCCGCTAATCCTAGAGGAAAGTCTGATGGGAATTTTACCTGTGAAGCGATCAGAGATGATGGACTTCAGGTTAACAACGCTGTCTCTGAGGAAAGAGTCAGCTCCTGCTCACAAAACTCAGAAAGGATTGCATACTTTCGCATCTCAAAAAGAGTGAACTTCAAGCGAAATTCGCCCTCGATCTTGATGGAGAGATCACCGAAAACGAAGAAGCCGCCATCTGTACACGCGGTTCAGTACGAAGTCTAGATGGAACTCAACACCCTGGGACACTAACCGGTGTTGTCAACGTCTTTCAAGCGATGAAGAGATGAAACCAGCGTTCCTGCCAGGGCTGTGGATGGCTGGACTGGCGCCGGTCGATCCTCGTTCGCATCGTACAAGCTGCAGCACATAAAATAGTATGGGCTCTGGAGATAATGCCTATGAACCGGTTCAGAGATCGAACGCACGACAGTCAGGCACACAACGGAGGAACTTACTGCGCAAGATAACCGCTCTCCTCTCGCACCCTGAGCTGTACAATGGGCGGTGGATCGACCGGCTTGCGCTCTGCCGGAGCACGTCTCTGATCAACCCTGCCCCCGTTTGACTGCTGGAGATGGGCTCAACGTACCTTTTTCTTTCCCGCCGGCCACGCGCGCCCGTTCGGGCTGCTGGCGAACAGTCAACTCGAAGTCACCGCTATTGTTGGACAACATGGTCAGTGGGATCCCTGGACAGCTGAGTAAGAGCAGGGATCAAAAGGAACGGAACTCCGCTACAAACCTCTGCGCTTCCGTGCGAGGAACAGAGCCGTCCGGAAACGTCGACGCACTCATCAAGAAGGAGAGGGCAAGTCTGGATATGAAACGGGGATCAACCAGGAAAGGAATACAGAAACGAGCTGACACTGAAGGGAGGCGATAAAAGATGGGTCTTGGGTCAAACGCAGGGGAAGTACTGGAGAAGATACGGTCGACACGGTGGGGAGGAGGCAAACAGTCGAAAGAATATCGCCCGCCACTACCATGGGTGGGGAAACCGTGGAATAAATCTATCTGCACTGCTCGAAATGACAGCCCTAAGAGTGGAGGGCGACGAAAACGGCGCGGACGGAGCAGATGGTGTCGTCAGAATGCTTGTGCGCGCAAGCGGCAAGAGCCACCGCGAACCGTTCGAGACCAGACTGGACGGGAAGACGAAGAAAAACGTCGTGGTCACGATGATGGGGCTCAGCCGGAGGTCGAGGGGACAAAGACCTTTCGCGCATCAGATGGTGGAGCTCAGCAGGCTCGACCGTTGGGTGCTGCTCGTCGTCCCAGACTCTGCTCAACCACGGGAGGTATAAGGGCTAGGACGTTCATCAGTTCTGGCGATCCGACAGGAACCGCGCTGCGCACATTGGCGTTGAATTCTCTCTTTGCTCTGTGACTCTGTAGTGATAGAAGTATTCGTAGCGTAGCAGCCTGCAAAACTCAAACGATCGACTATCGACTTATCGCGGGCGTCAAACGCGTTTGCGGCTGGCCTCCCCCCGAGCAAACCGAACCCACCCACCAACGGCTTTTGGCCCTCGTGCGGTGCGGAGTTGGATCCGGCTTATGCAGGTAATCTCCCCCCGTAGACGACGCAAGGAGCTTGTAACCTTGGGATCAGCCCGGGGCGCGTCTAGCATTCCAGTCAGAGACGTCCTTATATACAACCCCCCAGGGCCCGCTGCTACCGCAATCGTAGTCTCCCCCTCCATCCGTCTGTGAGAAGGGGAAAATGACACACCACTGCTCTCGTTCTCTTCGATCTCGTCCAGGAACGTCTCGTTGCCAGAAGAGTGACATTTATCTTGGCCTGGGCCCACCCCGGTGTCACCGTCACGGAGCACTCGCGCCCGCGGAAGACGGGTCTGCAGACCCTAATCCAACTCCTCGATGTCGTCTGGAGGCCGAGAATCGCTCCAGGAAGCTGGTTGGAGGAGTTATCCCGCCTCGGATGTCTCGCGACCACAGACACTGCCCGTCTGGCCGTCCTGATCGTGCCCCCTTTTCTCAAGGAACCGGACCAGATTCAACGTCTGCGACACCAGCAGAGAACCGTCACTAGCCTTCATCCATAGACTGATGGCCTGGAAAGACGGCTGCCCTTTGGAGTATGTTCTTGGACAACTACGCTTTGGAGCGTGTCCAGTGTCTTCGCGGGTGCCGCCTTCACGCGACCTGGGATCGCAGCTCAGACTCGAACGTCACGAGGTCGACCATACAAAGGAGAACAGGTTGGAAGGAGAGACGTCACGGAGTCTCCATCGAGGATGATTGAGCCCTTTTCAACGTGCAGTTGGGGAAAGAGACGTCAGATCTCAGATTTAGTATCGAAGGTGCCGCAGTCTAATTGGTGCAAGTAATCAGACTTATTGGATGGATCACATCGCATACAGCCGGCCTGCAGGTCAGGATCAATCGGTATGGAAGGCCACACAAGCTCTAGCCTGGGAACAAGCCACTGTCTGACGCAACAGCTAGGATGCTGGACGTCCGGGATTTAGGCGGAGGATCGAACGACGACGGAATAATAGCACAATGGCCACACGCCAGCATGATAGCTGAAAGGCATATCGGGGCTTATCGTCTATTGGGACAGGCGTGGTCGAGCCCCTCAGCAATCAGAAGCTCACCTTGCAAGGGGATTATCCTTGTTGTCCCAGCTTGTCCAAATAGACCCTGTCCTCCTGTGTGCTGGGCCTCTGCGCGCGCGCGGGCGACAAGGGCTCTCCAATATCGCCGTGTCTGCTTAGTACTCTATGCATCACAGATGCATGTTGATCCTGGAACCTAGAAGGCGACTGCTGCACCTTACCGGATAGGCTCGCGCGTTACTTGCATATTCCTCTCGTTCCCGGTCTTACAGCATGGGCTGGGAGCGTCCATCCAGAAAAGCTGAGTTGAAATTGGCCACAAGAATAGAGACTTATGTCCGATATGCGAAGGTACCTACCTGCCGAGAAAAGAATCGCACGCTAATCCAGTGTTGCTCCAGCGCTGCAGTTCTGCTCCACGATCGCGTTACGGTGTTTATCGATTTCCAAGGGCTGGGAATGGTATTGGAGCTGGCTGGAGAGTTGCGATGAAGAACAACGCAAGGGCGGTATGAGCTCAAAGCTCCGGATCGCGCTCGATTAATCGCCGAGTAATACGCCGGCCCTGATTGAATTCCGGTCATGGAACCGTTGGGGCTCTCCCCAGACGATGAGTGACGGCTATTTCATAATTACGAGTGCGTCATGAGCCCAGCCATTCCTTGCAGCACAGCAGGCGACGGCGGAGTCTGGCGTTAGGAGGCTGAGCTGTGTATGGGCAATTGGAGAAGCAGTCCTTCTCACATGTTCGAAAGCCCTGTGTTCCGTCAGCTAGACATCAGTTGCCCGTCCGCACCCTGACTTCTTGTCAGAAGGCATGCGATGGAGTGAGCTCCTGCCACGTTGTAGTGGCGTAGACGCATGAGAATTTTCCTAAACCTCGCGCTACTTTAAACCACCACTGCGGGTTGATATTCGCTTCAAGGTTGAAATCCTTGCAACGCCATATTCCTTGAAGGCAATGCAAATCACCAGGGATCATTGAAGAACATGTGATAATGTTGCAGCGCTGTGGGACACCTTTGGATGATCAGGCACCATTGTTCTACTCGAGGAGTCGCTTCAAAGGTGAAAAAGGGCAAAAAATATGGGCCTCGCTACTCCTGTACACCGTGGAGCCACGCACGATGATCTCTCTTCCGGAATTGTCGGCTTTTGGCAAGGGGCGGCCTTTTCGCAAGGCCTAGGTGAACCGGACCCCCTATCACTTTGCTTCTATCCCCTTTCAATCACAGATGACAAATGGTCGCCGAATCACAGTCTGAAAGTCTTGGCCAGTGTTGCTGTTATGCTCATCACTGGTCATGCCGCCTTCTGATCCGCGCTTGCTCAACAGTGCGCACTGAGTGGCGCCTGATCTTATGGATCCAAATTCCGGGGCAGATCCCTTGACCACTTGGCCTGAGTATCCGCAGGATCTGGAACTAACATGTAGGATCGGACAAGCAGATATGCTCCGCTATTTCGAAAAATCTCCGATGCACAATCCAAACTAAGCATCCAGGAAAATGCTAGTTTCAAGGAGCCAACACCCGCGGTTGGCTCTCGATACTATGATGTCGGTTCTGCACGAACATGGCCGCTGCAAGTTGACACCACTTAGGTTCTAGCCATGCTGAGAGAATCCGAGGAAGCGGATTGAGCATTGAACAGATCTTGGTTTCGTATGTCAGAAGACCAACCCTAATGCGCCACAAGCAGCTGCCCTGTTCTGCTGTGCAAGGATGAAAATTATATTCCGACAAACTCTCTACGCCATTTGTCATTCTCTACGGCTGCTATCTAGCACCAAATGGGCCATATCTTATTTACCGTACCCTTTGACAGTGTAAACCTATCTGCATCTTGTTTCGTGTCTTCTATTGCACCGGTTCCGTGACCTTGTCGACTCTCGAGTCGCGTGTAATACTTCTCCGCCAGGTCTAGACTCCAGAAAGTGCTTTTCTTCCTTGCTCTACGTGGATACTAACCTCAAGCATGGGTATTTCGATTAGATCTGGAAGATTTCCTATCCGCGATCTGAAACAGCAATTGTAGAGCCTACACGTCATAATAGAAACAAGGTGGCTTTACTCTTTCGATCCGATCAGTTGATGAGACTAATTTTGACGGTTCCTAGACAACCTGTATTCCTTTGAGACATCCCAGAGGCAGGCAGCCCTTGCAAGCGTGGCGCATAATACTGTCGGTATAAAAAAATACCTATAGAGCGCTCGTGCCAAGGAATCAATCACGGGAATACACATTGAGATGAGCATCAACTCTGTATTTTCCTTTTTGGTGATGTGTTCATTCCACTGGTCTCTGCACCAAAAGTACACTCGCAACAACCTAAAAGAGAAGTATATACCGAGCGAATCCGCCAGCCACCTTCCAAATCGATGGATATGAAAAGAAAACATATAAGAATATCAGCAACATGAAGCAAAATAGATGTGGGAGACCGTGGTTGGAACAGGTAATGAAAAAAAGTTTCTTGGAACCTTTGGAACCTATATTCTAGACCCGCAGAACTATCAGCAAAAAAATAAAATAAAAATAAAAAAAAATATCAGCCAGCAAAAAAAATCAACGGGATCCTAGAAAGATCGCTCCAGAAGCCATTCGAAGAATTTTAGACCAACAAAAGCTGCAGAATAATGGCGGACTACGGACGCCTCATGCGCGCAGCTAGGTAGCTAGTCCTTTTCTTTTTCTTCTTCTTTTTCCCTCTTCCCCGTTCTCCTACGACCTCAAGTCTGAGATCCATGAATAGAAAGTCATACCATGATCATCTCTACTCGAATCCCCTTCATCCCCAGAGTCGGACCGAAGGTTGCGTTGCCACCCGCCGTGCACTCACCTGCAACAGATATTCTTGCAACCTCTATCATACGAGAAAGGGGAACAAACCCCGGTCCCGACTCCCTGCAGCCCACAGGTCCGGACCTTAGCTTTGTTAGCTAGGTAGCCACAGCTCGATTAGCCGCTGCAGATTGGCTGCACACTGCGCATGCACAGCACCACAAGTCCAGGAGAGTCGGGCTAAAATACTTACGGAACACAGTTCCGCGTTTTTAGATCTATCACTTTTTTTCTCCTTCGTTTAGGTCCACGCTACTACGGCATGACACGAAGCAACTCCGTGCTCCATTCTGGATGCTCTCCATACCTTGTAGAAATGCTACAACCAACTAATCTTAAGTCACAAGGATGGACTTACGACCAAGGCTAGTGGACCAAGCATGCTTGCTGCATCTTCGTTTTTGCGATCTCTGTGAGTCCTCCGTATGCGACAGCGTCTAATATGCTAAATTTTTCTTCCCTTTCCGTCCCTTTTCTTATTGTCGCTTAATACTCACCGCAAGATCTAATAATTGCTGGTTACACACACACACACACACACAAGCTATAGTACTGTGCATCACTTGCTGCATCCAGGACTAAGACTCCACGCCTCCTTCTTACCCTTCCCTTCCCCTTCCTTGACCCTTGGCTCCATCCTATACTGCTCCGCACAAATAAAAACGGTCTTGATTATTCTTGCCAAGAAACGGAGTTTTCAACTTGCTCATTCACACTATTCCAGTCATGATCGTCACGCGGATCTCGGAACTCCGGCAAACGCTCTCACCAATGCCTTCTTTCGGATAGGCACCCGCTGCCCGGGCCCCTGCCAAAATGTTAAAATTTTTGACTTCGGTGTTTAGTGACTTGCCTTTGCAAAACCTAACTCTGATCTACGGAGTACCTGAGTACTTTAGGTAGCTAGGCTCTACATAGCTATGCTGCTATGCTTAGGTAGGTACCTCTTTACCTAAGTGCATTAATATGAAGCGCGTGAAATTAGATTATTATTTCTTGTTGATCCCTGAAATCTGAGGGAAGAGAGAAAAAAAATCAATAGAATTAAGTCCCCTAGCCTTGGAAAGCACCTTGCAAAAAGCGGGTACGGTAACGGAATACGGGATCAATAATGTCTGGGGAAAAGAAAAAAGCGAGAGATCCAACCCAGCCAATAATGGCCGATAAACGACCGTCCCAGCGTCCACGGTATAACCAGAAGGGGAATGGCCCTGAAAATCAAAACCCTGAAACTTTCCACGTTAGGGAGCACTGGGGCCCTAACACCCCCTGGGGCTAACTGTAATCTTCAAAGTTTAAGGGTCTTGCTCTCCACTCATCTCTAACTGATATGATACTGCTGATCATCGGCAAGCAGAAGAAACAGAAACAGCCTTGATTGATCGACCTTCTGATTTTTTTACCCGAATCACACGCCGACGCGTTGGCATCTGAGATCGAGCATCCGTCTTCACCAACCCACAAAACCGATGTGATGACTGATGACCACCAGCAACCCGGAAAGAAAAGCTGCCGCTGACGAATATAATCCTACAACAGCCATTTTTACTTACTTACCCTATAGCAGAATTCCATTCATGGACTTTATTATCCCTAGAATCGTGCAAGGTACATATGTCATGGACTACATTATAGTGGCCAGCTCAGATTCAGAGAGAGATCCGGGATGAGTTAAATAAAAAGCACTCGACCCCATCTTGCAAGACGAGATGAGATCCCCGAACCTCTCTCTCCCCCCCTTATCGCCCAATTAACCCCTCCATGGCTCTGGTCTGGGTCCAGCGTACCGCTATTGCTTCCCGCTTCCGAACTTGTTTGCTACTTCCAGACAAGGGACCATCGTTCGTGCTCAACAACCCAAAGGGTTCTTCGAACGCGACAGAAAATACCTCACGATGGTGACTCTTTAATGATGCCGTGATAAATCAGACATGCATCATGAAGAGATAAAATCAAAAGGCTACAATAACTGTCATTTCTTTTTTAAAGGCACAGACTAGTGTGTATTCCGTCTTTGATGCTTAAGGTGTCTATATATTAATAAAAAAGAGGTATACCACATCAGCATAATACATTCCTTCATTCAAGTACCGACACTCGAGAGAAAAAAAAAGTCTATAATCAGTTCAGAGTTTGGAGATGGAGATGAAAACCAGACAATCTGATATCTGATCTGCCGGCAGAAAAGAGCAGAGCAGAAACAGGCTCTTGATGTTAACACAATTTCCTCTCGTTTTCCCCACCTTTTTTTTCTAACTGCGCAACGGCTAGCCATGTCCTTAGCTGCGGGGGAGAATACTCTAGATTCCAGCCAGTCGATTGAGCGAAGCCGGTAGACCGATACCTGCCTAGGACACATGACACAGCGTACTGAGGCATCATAGTGTGGTGTAGGAGGCCAGAACCTATATCCAGATCAAGGCTAAAATCTAGTATTGAACCAAAATGAAGTGAGAAACAAGCTCTTTTCTATTCAGCGTTCATTTATTTATATTGCTACAGCAATAGTCTATAGCTTCACGGTGAGCAAACCAACCCGTAATCTCTCTCCCTTGGTCAGTGTCTAGCCAGGTAGCTTTAAATGAATAAATAATAACAAAAGTCTTCATTTTCATCACCAGAAATACCTATTGACGATAGAGGGAAACGCGCAAATTCAACCTTAACTGGACAGATAGTTATAGAATAGAATCAGGTAGCCACCAGGTATAGATAGATAATATAGACGGATAAAATACATTCAACTCAGGAATGCAGCATGACAAAAAATTCCGAAAGAAGAAAAAAAGAAAAATAAAAGAATAAACCATGACATCTGGATGAGGATTATGTATGATTTCTCGATGCATCGATCAATGCTGACGATGAATGCTCTCGGGTTTTTCACACCACTCGGCGTTCCCCGATGAAAGGAAACGGTGAGAAAAAGAAGAGGGAGAAGGAAAAAAAAAAAGAAATAATGCAAAGAGCACTTGGCTACAGCACATAAAGGGATAGAATGGAACAGAAACAGAAGAGTGGGAAAAAAAGAAGTAAAAGCAAAAAATCGCTAGAAGCCCTCCAACAGCGGCCAATGGAATATGTCCCAAAGCAGGAGGTAACACCTCACGATATGAAAGAAGAAGAAAAACAATTAATACATGAGACCCATAGAACTCCTTTCCTTTCCCTCATTGCTCGACCCTGTCTCAAAGAAAAAACAAATAAGATGCTGCATGCTTTCCGTCCTCGAATCCATCCCTCCGGTGATACTCCCTGTAATAAGTAAAATAATAATGCCGGATTCGTGCAACTCATTTACCTTTACATGAAGTTTTATTCCTCTTTCATGACCACGTCACCATGGGCGTCAACATCGTCATCGATCTCCCCTTCAGCGTCGGCGTCGCTCTCATGACCGTTGCTGTTGCTCTTGCCCTTGCCGCTTGATGGAGCGGGAATGACAACTTCGATCTTCTCTATAGTCCCAAAGGGCTTCTTGTCGGAAGACCTAGTTGTTGGCTTTCTGTCTCCCTCGAAGCTCTTGCGCTTCGACGGTGTAGAGGGAGCGATATCAGGAGTCTTCGTGTCTCCGTTCTCCACCGCGTCAGCTGCTTTGGCGACACCATTGGGCAAACTCTTTTCATCTGCATTCCCAGTCTCATCCGAGTCTTTTACCTTCACTTCTGGGGCCGCCTCAACATCCTGCTCTTCCGGAGCATCTGTAACGGCCTCTTCTTCCACCGTGTGCTCTGGATCTTTCCCGTTTGCAGTGCCGTTCGCAGTCGGAGAGTCAACTGCAAGGAAGGGGTCTGTAAGCTTCGCGCTCCTTCCTCGTCTCACAGTCGGTGGATTGGCTGTAGGGGTTGCCGCAGTTGCTCTCCTGGGAGTGTTGCGACTACTCGTTCGAGGAGCTGTTGGAGTGTTTGCGACTCTGCTGAACGACGGCCTACCAAAAGGACGACCCGGACGTCTTTTTGGCGGTGGTTGAATGGGCGGG
Organism: Thermoascus crustaceus; assembly: GCF_041956765.1. Lineage (NCBI taxonomy): Eukaryota > Fungi > Ascomycota > Eurotiomycetes > Eurotiales > Thermoascaceae > Thermoascus > Thermoascus crustaceus. The sequence goes on along the minus strand of NW_027192535.1, from coordinate 712,367 downwards.
TAAATCTCGAATCTGGTGGGTGGTATGCCGGCGGCGGGATTGGGAATCGGAGGAGTGCTGGCTCTTCCGGGAGTTGAAGAGTAGGGCGTACCGTTTGTTCGGTTCTGGGAAGCAGCGTCAAACGACAGGCCAGTCGTCGAAGGGGGCCCAGCCGGCTCATACGGTAGCCCTTCAGAATTGCCATCTCCAGCTGCCGTCGAAAGGTCACCATTCACGTCCCCATTCCGATCTGTCAATGTCGCCTTGCCAGACTGGCTTTCGTCCTCGACTTTCGTCTTTGCACCATCCGCCTCATCTTCATCTGGATCGTCTCGTGGAGCAACAGTATGCAGCGGAGCTCGGTCATAGTGTGATTGATTGTTGCGACCCATGACATACGGTGTCCAGACTAGGGCGTCAGGATTGAGCTTCACATACCCCTTGGCCTCCCAGTTCCGGATGTATTCTTCGAAGTACTCGTAATTAAGACGCAGAGCATAAGTCTTTGTGACTGGATCCCGCACGAGCGCACGTAGACCCTCAAGACCAGAGACAATGTCATCGGGTGTCATGCCAGTGCGCTGTGAGAGCTCTTCAATGCTGACGGGAGTCTTTTGGTTGCGGAGTTGGTAGGAGAGCACGAGCCTCCAATAATTGCGATATGACACGAGACCCATGTCGGAAAGAGGTTTCTCGGGAGATCCTGTCTTCTTCTCCACGCGGGTAAGAAGATAGGAAAAGTCGATGAGGAGATTGCCATAGCCTTTGCGTTGGTGGATTGGCAGAGTCAGGATACACGAGACATTGTTGGACGAGCCGGGTCTCTTTTCTTTACTGAAGTACCCGACGAAGTGGCACCCAAACTCATCGCACTCAGTCATAACGTAGAACAAGAATGGTTCCACGTCGTAGTAGAGGGTTTTTGAACCCAAGAACAGCTTTGCGAGGAGGCAGAGGTTCTGGCAGTATACCGGGTTTTTCCGTCCGTCCACCTCGAAGATGGAAATCGAGCCGTCGCGGTAGATTTCGTCGCCCGGAGGGTGCTTCACAGGGCATTTGAGCTTGTGACGCCATGCGACAAAGTCGGAGTTCATATACTTGAGGCAAAATTCGCAGATGTAGAGCACCCTGTTGCGACTGTACTCTTCGGGATACGGTGCAGCATACCAGGTCTCGATCTCGTAGCCCCCGAAGTTGATGCACTTGATCTTGCTCGGAGGGCCCGACACCTTCTGCGACGCGCGATGCCCGGTGTCGCCCTCGTTCTCGGCCTCCCTGACTTTCTTCTGCCACGCCTCTTCTGCCTTCTGTCGAGCAAGCTCGAACTTGTCTCGATCAGCTTGGGTAGGCAGAGTCCTCGAGGTATCCGCATCGGCTTCTGACAGAATGCCGCCATAGGGCTTCGATTTCAATTCGTCATTCTCACGGTCGTGGAAGGAGTAGAAGGAGGACATGTAGGGTGCAGGAGTAATAGGCGCAAAGTGAGACGGGGGTTCTTCGGGGACCGGCGGGGGCTTTGGAGGTCTTCGTCTTCTGTTCTGCGGTCTGGGACGAGAGCTGAGGATCCTCGACATCTTGAGCTGGTCCAGACGGAACGCGAGGACGAGCCTCCCGAGCTGCTTCTGCACGACGCGACAGTGCTCCTTGTCAGCTCTTCGAGTGCGCCGCGCGCGAGTCCGAACTCCAGAGTCCGCAGGCTCATCGGGAGCCTCAGACACGGCAGGAGCACGGTCGGACGGCGTCCGTCTCTGTCGCTTGCGGAGAACAGGCATGTGTTCTTCCGCCTCGACAGAAGACGCCTTTCTCTTCCGCAGAGACCGCGTGCCATCCATCAGGTCCTCATCGAGGATGAGCGTGTTGAAGATGGAATGTGAATCTGGCCTCTGCGCTCCACTATGCGCAGGTAACAATTCTTTTGCGATGTTATGTGTCCCTGACCTTCGTCGAGCTGCCGTATCCTGCACAGGATCCGGCTCAAGCTTGTTCTGCACACAGGTAGGACACCGCCATTTTTCCGCATCTGCTCCGCCTGTCAGCACATGCGCTTGGAAACAGCAAACATGGGGTGATATTTCTTCGTACCGTCAGCCTCGCTCAGGGCATTTTGTTCCCGTGCGCACTGCCGATGGGCTGTCGGGTTGCCGGGTTAGCTAAGATCGCCGAAAATCCGGGGAGGCTAAGCTTTTCGGCCCGCCAAACAACTTACAATGGTCACCACAAACAGCACAGGTCAAGTACTCTTCAAACTCCTCGCTGGGATCGTGTTCCTCATCTTGGCCGCAGAATCTACCGGTCAATCAGCATGCATGCCCTCGATCGGATTGCAAGACCGTCACTCACATGCAATTTCCTCGACCTGACTTCTCAGCATCCACATCCTCATGATCATTGCTTTCAGCTTCCCATTCCTCTTCCTCAGCATCTGACTCGTCGCTGCTCGAATCAGGTTCCGATTTGCCATTGTCTTCGTTGCTTTCGTTCTCGAAAGGCGCGTCCGCCTCGCCATCTTCGCTGTCCGAGTTTGCTTCGCCTTCGGGCAGTTTCACAGCGCCAACCGCCTCCGCGTCATCTTCTTCAGCATCAGGCAGCTCGACCCCTTCATCTTTGTCATTTCCTTGCTGTTCCTCGCCCTTGGCCTCTTGTCCCGCCTCTACCTCCGCAGCCTCCTCTTCATCAGATTGCTCACACGAAACTGATTTGTGCACAGCATCCTGGAGTTGCTGGTCCATCTGGTACAGATCCGTATCTTCCTCCCCCTCAGCATCCTGGTCGCTGTCGACCACGTCCGGCTGCGGGTTCACCTTGGTATCATCTTCGGTGGCCGGCACGGTCGCCGCCATGGTATATGTTATCGCCGTCGCCAGATTGAACGTATCAATGAACCACTAGGCGCCTTGTAGATCCTCTTAACAGCAGACTATCCAGGCTCCCCGTTAGAAGAAGGCCCTCATCTGGAGTCGGGTGAGGCTAGCATCGGGAACGCAGGCGAGAGCAGGGATATACTGGTCGTATAAAGGGCAAGTAGCGCCAGAGAACGCGTCCGCGACCTCCTTTAAGGCGCAGAGAAGTAGCTATCTAGGAAGATCTCAGCGTCAGTTGAGCGTTGCTAAAGAGTCTCGAGGGATCGCAAACAATGCGCGTTGCCGGGGGAGACGATGTCGCAAAAAGAGACACGACCCCAGGCCTCGCGAGATGACATACCTTGACACGTAAAGAAGCGACAGCAGAGCCGTCGGATCGTTCATTCACTGTCGAAAGCGCTGCGCTGCGCCGAACCCCCTTCTCGTTCTGGTGAGGTCGTTGGATGCTGCTGACTGATCACGCCAAGTCCCGAGTGCGCTAAACCCGTTGTGGCGACTACTGCCTGTGCGCGCTCCCCGGGCGCCGCCCCCGGGCCCAGCGACCCAGTCTCCCCAGACCTCCACCATCGCTCCCCAAGCCTCCCCTCACAACTCTCGGCAGCAGCCCATTGAGCCTCTCTGCACCACGTCGAGGCCTTGTTCTCGCTTCCTGTTACCGTCCAGATTCACATTTCAACATGGGTGTCCCCTTCGAGGCTCTGATCCCCTATGGGATCATCATTGGTGTAAGTCCCAGCCGTTTTGTTACCCCGACCGTCGCTTATCCTCATACCAGATGTTTGGCGTTACCGGAGCTGGCCTCTCCATCGTCAAGTACTACGCAAATGACGGCAAGAAAGCGAGATGGAACTTGGATGCTTGGGACAGGGTATGTTATCTACTTCGAAATCTATATTCTTCCGTTCTCATTGGCTAACTCGTGCACAGCAAAGTATGTGGTCGTGATCGTGGCTGAAAGCTACTCCAACAGACGAGACTAACCATGGAAACAGTGATGGAGCGAGACCTGCGCATCACAGGAAAATTAAGAGGACAGTCGGGCAATGCCGAAGCCCCGAAGGGATTCGAAGTCAGCAACGCGTGGAGGGTACGAATAATCAGTCCATCTTTCTCATTTCCCAGTGCTAACAGTATCGCAGCTCGAGAAGAGAATTTACTAGACATGATACTCCCTTCTGTTCAGTGTCAGTGTTGTCTTTGCTTTTCGCAGATGCGCATAGAGTTCTAGAAACTAGTTGTTCTATTTGCCCGATAACCAGCGCGCTGAGTCTAAGCCTTTGTTATCTCTGACACCATACCCCGGATCGCCTGGACTTCTTCCGGGCGGAGATGCATATCAAACCACTTTGCCAAAGCGTTGACCCTGTCTGTCTCAGTCTGCAACGTTTCAAGGATCTCCGTATTCCCATTGATTCGCCTTTTGACCTGGTTCTCGGAAAGAACATACTGCCCTACAGTGTCGTCCTCTTCCTCATTCAGGATCATCCTCACGGCGATGACCTTGTATGTGAAGAAGCTGGACCGGCTCGTGCTCGTGTTGAGGTTCATGATCGCAAAGTCCTGCGGTAGGAACTCGACCTCCGAGAAACAGTACCCGGGTAGCCATGCGCTTTCGGGGCTGAACCGCACTTGGTAGATCCAGACCTTCTGGCTCTTGTCTATAAACTCGGAGATGCTGTCTTTGACCAGCCGCATCTCTGCGGGGAAGATGGATGCTATGATCCCGTCCTCCTTGAGCAATAAGGGGCGCGTAGCACATAGAGGGCCGAAGCCAACGTCGACCTGATATCTATCTCAGTAACGGAGCTCAGCTGCAGAGTATCTTCTTTCTTTGACGCACCATGTATTTGTTCTCGCCAATGGTCACGATAAGGACCATATGATTGCTTTTTCAGCATCTCGTTAGCTCTTTTGCTCCTCCACTCGAGCTGAACATCGTCCACCCTCAAATAAGCAGTAGCCAGTTCAATTGCACAAAAAAAATTGTATACCTACAACCCACCATAACACCCATCATCCACCAACCCCCCACCCTCGTTACCCTCCCGCCCGTCGTGTACACCTCGAACCCCAGCGACCTCAGCACGATGTAAAACAGCCCACTATTCTCCATTACCCATCCAGCTTGCGCTCGACCAGCTTGTGGAACAGCGTCTCCGGGTGCAGCGTGATGGTTTGGTGCGGCGAGTAGTGCAGCACCGTGCTCCCGAAGGGGATCGTGTTCAGATGGCGCCTCTGCAGTTCTGAGAGGGCGGCCAGGGGGTCCTGCCGGATGGATCGCTCCAGGTGTTGGAGGCGTGATTCGCCATCGTCGCCGGCGGGTTGTTCGTGGTATCGGATCCGTTTGAGGTACTGCGTGAGTTGGGAGCGGGTGTAGGTGGGTGGTTGAGGTATCATTGTGAAGTGTTGTGGGTGATGGGGATCTGTTGTGATTATCGGAATTGGTCGTCTCAATAAAGAACGTTGTTTTTGTTTGTAAGTGGATATTGGGGTAGGCGACTTTTTTGCTGCTCCGTAACAGATGTCCAATACTCCGTTATCTCACGTAGCAAAGCTCCAGCTCCTAAGATCTTCCCCGCAAGGCCCCGCCTTTCAGGACGGAATTAATGGCCATAGTTACGGGTGGTACCTGCGCCCCGAGCTTTGAGGGATCAAGCGGACCATGGCTGGGTGATGAGCTCCTAGAGAGTCAATATCCGGTTGTCGCATGGTGAGCGAAATGGAGTTCTAAAACAATGCCGAAGTTCGGAGTGGAAAGAAAAACGAGCTGCGTTGCGAGTCGACCACGACATGGATCTGCTGCGTCGACGGAAACAGGCTGCGAACGTGTTCGCCGACGCAACGCAACGTCGTCCCCATATATGCAGTTGTCTAGGGACCTTGGGACGTCAAAATTCAAGAAACATCTAATCAATGGGATTTCTGCAGGGACTTCCCTTGGGCCGTTGTATTATTTCTTCTTTCCCGTCTGCGACTCGCTCCTTGGCTTTATTAAACTCCTCGCCTCTCCTTCTCCGCGGGCAAAGTACTAGACTTAGGCCGGTCTCCGCTCCGGTTGTATCAGCAGCATCATCGTCACTTTCCTTGGTGCAGACGAGGCGCATCATGTCGGCCACGATTGAAGAGAAACTTAACGCGCTGCAGGAGTTTTCGGCGTGCGATGTGAGTTATAATTATTTTTGAAAATGATGAATATTTTCGTAGGGGGAAAAATATTAACGTCACATACTAGGTGTCGGACGCCCTGCTGAAGCTGCAGAAGGTGCCGAAAGGCAGCACCGCACACGCGGGCTATCTTGCCGACATTGGTGAGATCTTCCTTTTCGATGGTTAAAGGACTGTCTTTTTTATTCTATTTTCTTGCAAAAAGGCATTACAATGTCCAGTTTCTGATCAACGTAACCAGTCCCCTTCTCCCCATTCATCGGTCGAAAGGAAGGGCAGCCGAAGATAATCGCGCCCGCATCGACATTCAAATTCATCCCCAAGGAGCAGGACCAGTCTCCGCCGCCCGAAGGTCTGCCAGAGGAGAAGCATGGCTTCCCCGCAGGCAAGCACTGGGTCGACTGGGCGGAGCCTGGCACCATCGCTGTCATAGAGCAGCCCGCCGGGCAGTTCTGCGCCGTTCTGGGCGGCATCATGGCTGCGAGGATGAAGTATCTCGGCGTCAAGGGGGCCGTTGTTAATGGCAGAGTGAGGGATCTGTCTGAGTTGCATGGGTCGAAGTTGCCGGTATGTAGATGCATTGCTTGTGCTGTGGAAACCTCATCGTCTGCGGTTACTCCACGTCTTGGTCCAGTATCTTCGACACTATATTTCCTATCTTGAAATTCCGCCTTCAATCCACAAGAAATTCAACGGAAAACTGACATTTAACAGGTCTTCGCCCGCGGAACCTCCACCGTCGGCACCAACGCGGAGGCAAAGCCCGGAGCCCGCAACGTGCCTGTCTCCTTCGGGGGCGTCACCGTGTCGCCTGTGAGTTTCCACCCATCTTCCAGAATTAAAAACCGAAATATCCCGAAAGCATGGCTGCCTGACTAGGTTTACCACAGGGCGACATCATCTTCTGCGACCCGCTGGAAGGCGTCGTGGCCATCCCGCGGGACCTCCTCGACGACGTCCTCGCCCTGATGCCCAAGCTTACGTCTCAGGACGACAGGGCCAAGGAAGACGTCGAGAAGGGCTCGACCGTGTCCGAGGCGTTCAAGAAGCACAGGAGTAAGATGTAGATTTGATTGATTGAGATATCCCCATCTTCGTCTTGTCTGATATGAAATGTTGTGAATAGAATATGTTTTATGATTTATTTTTTTGGACGAATTTTGATAAATGTTTTCAAACTGGATATATTGGAACTCTCCCGGTTTCATGAGTTTCTGGAATTATATCTTTTATTATGTCCCATGGGCGTCTATTTGCTGGTACATTTTCGATAATCTTAGGAAACTGCCAGACTCGGAACGAGCAAAAAGGACCATGGTAGCCGCTAGAAATCATATTGTCGAACGGATCACTATACGGATGATGACAGATGACTGCATTATTCAAAAGTTCATTTTCATGATAGACAGGTATCTAGCTGAGCACTTGTATACAAAAGGAAAAGAAAAACATTACCCCACTCTTGGAAATGGAAAGAGAAAATTCAAAAATTATAGATGCGTTTACTCCGCAACCCAGACGGCAGCCATACCCATACCAGTACCCACACACATACTGGTCACTCCGATCTTCTTGTTCGTCCGCTTCAGCTCCGTCAGCAGCGTGCTAACCTGCCTCGAGCCCGTGCAGCCGAGTGGGTGTCCAAAGGCGATAGCACCACCCTTCGGGTTAACCTTCTCAAAGGGGATGCCCAGCTCCTTGATGCACCACACGCACTGCGAGGCGAAGGCTTCGTTGATCTCGTAGATGTCGACATCTTCCTTGGAGATGCCAGCCTTCTCCAGCGCGACGGGAATGGCCTTCCAGGGCCCGATGCCCATGAGCAAGGGTTTGACGCCGACCACACTGGCCGTGACGTATTTGCCGAGGATCTTCTGACCCAGACGCTCGGCGGTCGAACGCTTCATAAGCAGCACGGCGGCCGCACCGTCAGAGACTTGGGATGCGTTTCCGGCGTGGATGGTGCCGTCCTTGGCGAAGGCCGGGCGGATCTTGCTGAGCGATTCGGGGGTGATGCCGGTGCGGATGCCGTCGTCCGCCTTGACGGTGATGGTCTTCTCCTCGTTCGTTTTGGGGTCGGTGAATTTCACTTCGAGAGGGACGATCTCCTCGTTGAAGAAGCCCTCCTTCTGGGCCTTGAAGGCCTTCTGGTACGACGAAGCGGCGAAGGCGTCCTGCTCCGCGCGGGTGATGTTGCGGTCCTTGGCCATCTGCTCGGAGAGGACACCCATGGGGACTTTGCAGTTGGCCGCTTCCATGTGGTTCTCGAGCAGCTCGGAGAATTCAGTGACTGCGCCGGGGCTGGAAGGTGTTAACTCTTCACCCTTCTTGCTTGAAAGTAAACGACAAGGAACGCAAGGCAGGAACCACGTACCCATACTGCAGGCTCATGCTCTCGACGCCCGCGCCGATACCCACATCGATGACACCGGCCTTGATCGCATTGGCAATGTCGACGATCGACTGCAGTCCACTGGAGCATTGTCGGTTCAGGGCCCTGACAGCGGTAGTCTCTGGGAAGCCTGCAACCAGCGCTGCGGCACGGAACTCGGTGGCACCACCACCGGGAGGAAGGACAGAGCCGACAGCAATGTCCTCGACAAGCTTCGGATCGATACCGCTCCTCTCGATGACGCCCTTGAAGGCACCGGCCAGCAGGTCCGCCGCGGCAGTGTCCTTGAAGCCTCCGCGTCCACCCTTGGTGATGGCGGTCCGCAGGGCGCAGGTGACCACGATGTCATCGGGATGCTTCTCCAGAAGCGCAGACACACCTTTCTTGCCTCCTGCGCCGAAGTGGGAGGCCACCTGGGAGAGGCGTTGTTGTGCTGGAGAACGGTTAACGTGTTAACCTTCCTTCACTTCCGATGACGTAGGGCGGCGATATTTACCTTGAGACATGGCGGGAGGGGGGTATATATGTCTGTACTCGGGTCGTACAAGGAATGCAATGACAGGAAACGCAGAGACCGGAGTGATATAAATGAAAAAGAGCTCTATGGCCGTGGAAGACTCAGGTTCAGCAGGCCCGTCGGCCTTTTTGTATGCAGACTCGACGTGCTGCACGCGAGCCGAGGTACGCCCGCGCCATCGTTTGTCCGCAGCCGCGGAGGTCACGGGACTCGGTCTCGCCGACGGCCGATCTCCGCTTGCATGTGAAGACGGGCGGAGAGCCTCATCTGATCGTCGATCATCTGCGCAGCCGGCATATGATATGCCTGCGCCTTGAGCTGGCACTTGGACCTCGTTTTGTTTCCATGATTAACAGGTGTTCAGCGCCTTGCTGAAGTTCTCAACTGGCGCCTTTTTTTTTGACCTCGGGTTCTTATCGTCACGGGACTACATTATCGTCGCAATGAGTTTCCCAAAAAGGAAAGGAAGCTACACCGAGGGATATCGAACTTCCCGCACCTAAAACCGTGCTCAACAACAGCTTTTCGTAGGTATCTAGGATAATAGGAGATTTGAGCTGGTACAGAAAGCCAATGTAGAGCAATGGGGTTTCTGTGTCTCGAAATAGCTTCTCTGAAGGCAGCGTTTCAAGAAGCTAACTCATTCCGGAGATGAGCAAGTGGCATAACCAGGTAAAGGTGTCAATTTTAACAATATGATAACCAGCGGAACGGTGCTTGGTTATGGAATACCGGGTGAGATGAAATATATTGAGAAGCTTCGAGCCTCTCCTTGAGGAGGAGCTCGTACGGAGTGGAAAGGATACTGACACCTGACGGTGTAGTCGTCGACTTGGATTGAGTGGACTAGTCAGAATGTTGAGATGACAGCCGATCACGTTACGGAATCATAACTCGCGGAGCCTTAAAAATTGGGGATATCCAGAAATCGATTGAGCGAAGGCAAGCATCAAGAGAACATACCCAGGATGTGGAGGAGTTCACAAATTGGTCATTTCGGCATATGTGCAGAAATCAGAAATCCACATGACGTCGAGAGATGAATGTCGACATCGATGGATGAGCGGCTATTGACATCCAGCCTCAGAAGTTTGAAGTTGCAATACTTGAACCGGTGCAAGGCATGCGGGTGGTCAGCAACAGATATCTCATCGCCACTTTCAGATCGGTCTAGGAATTTCCAGCACTTCCCGCAGCAGCCAGATAGGACTCAGGCTAAAAAGCCAGCATTAGGTAAACGCTTTACTATAAAGCTTTGATCTTTGTACCACATGGAAAAATTGTTTTACACCATTGATGTCTTCGTATGAGACTAGATAGGTCTCAACCTACTTTGTGTGACCAGCACCTCCAGACACAGAACTACAAATTGTGAACAAGTTTTTATTTTGCTATCGCCTAGGTGGCACAGGATAGTCATTGAATTAAATAGCTGAAGGACTCTGTGGGGAAAGGGTGGTCAGTCAAAGCTGAAGAGCATTGGGAAAACCCTATTCGTGCCCTCAGGTGATCTTGGAGATCTATATGGTGGAGGACAGCAACTACTTACCTAGGTATCCCTGCAAATGTCGCAGCCAGCTTATGGTTCCACACAAAATAACCGGCTTCTGAGACATCAATACATTGTATACCAAGGAGATCTTGCTATTACTGGTGTGTTTATATATGCCAATGTACCTGTGTAACCTCTGGATGGGCACCTCCCCCGCATGGAGCATCAGACGTCAACTCCTTTGGTCACAGCTGTTAGTAGCTCCTGCTTTTACTCCATGCTGGAATCTAGCCCGGCATCGTTTTTTAATTTTGACTTCGCAGGCAAGCTGCAAGGATTGCAACGTTGAGCTTGCCTTTTCCCTCTCGACACAAATCACAGCAGCGATTGGAATATCCGTCCGCAGGGCTGTTTCACAGAAGCAAACATCTTGGCCATGGAATGGCAGATGGCTACAAAATGAGAAGAAAGTCATTTGACCCTGCTAAATATCCGGACGCTGACTAGGAAGATTTCAAGAGCATCATACTCAACGAGAGCAACCACTACATCTCTTACCCTGGCCAAGAGCTCAGTATGCTTGTATTTCTTTGGCATCTGCTTATGCTCGCTCATGACCTTGCACAGGACAGCTTGCGGGCCTTACTTGGTGGGTGAGGGAGCTAGGTACCTGACTTTCCGCATAGAACATAAAAAGAAAAGATGACGAAGCCTCAAATATATTGAGGATTTGGATGGATCTACCGTATCTGGGCAAGGATATGCAGGAAGCCAGTCAAAAGCCGATGGGTCACAGTGTCATAATCTTGCCTCTTTCACTACACGACTCGTCGCTGTTTGGCGCGTGCGACACAAGTCTGCTTACCACTACAGATACAGTCTTGAATTTCCCAGGACCTGTATTTCTGCGACGGTTCAGAAATAGATCGACGGCACTGCAGATACTGTAGTGGAATCCAAGTGCTTTGTTCCAGCCCACCATGCTATAATCGTATGATCGTATCACAGCGACTATATTCCTGAAACCAAAAAAAAGTGGTAGCGAGGTTATGGTAAACCAAGAAACTCTATCACAAGAACCATGATCTCAAGACCAATAGAACAATATCCCCTTTAAGCCTTTTTCATATTAACTGGTAGTAATATGATCGACAGGTACTTAATTTAGAACGTTGTCAAGTTTATCCATATTTTAAGAGGGGGGTAGCGCTAACTTCAACACCTAAACCTGTCCAACCCACTTTCTCGCCGCTTAGCGTTCACCAGTATAGACTTCCCCCGCAATTTATATGCTGTGTGACAAGGACAAGCACAACTAAGCTATCGTAACATTCCCCGGACATCCAATAGGACTGTATTTCAGAATAGATCGTCTCCAGAGGCAAATCGTGTGGGTCTAGATTAGCACGCAGTCGAATCGGCAACATGCCCGCTTTCTTCTGATTGGATACATACATGAAGAATCATATTAAACAGGGTACGACTGGTGGTGTATGTATATGGATGACGTTGACTCTTCATTATGGGAAATGTATAGATTCTCATGGTATTCATGGTGCAGGAGATTAATGCTCGCATAGGCATTGAAGAGCGGTGATACGCTCTGTCTTCGGCTACTGTCGGTATTGAGACATCTTCCTATCTAATTCGCTACATCTACAATGCCTTGGTGGTCATGAGGATAGAGGTGGTCTTCATGTTCAACTGATGAGGGGTACTGAGAAAGATTTCAATAGGTGGGTGTGAGAGAATTTGTTTACTTGCTACAATTTAGGTACTTCAAAGATTCAACTGTGGGGATGTAGTGTTGAATAATGCGGCCTTCGACCACTGTGAGATCTCCTGCATAGGATCGCGCGGTAGGGGTCTCATATGGCGGGTGCACGATTTTGGACGTATCCTTCAAAGTAATAACTCTGATTTTCCTATTAGGAAGATTCAAAGGCCTTGAGATGCAGTGAAACCCTATATCACAAGATCAAGAATCATCCAAAAGTGCCAGAACATTTCCTGAGGCAGAAATATCTCCTTATGGATCATGATTAGCAATCTACTGTCAAATAGTACCCCTTTTTAAGCACCACCTTCATACCATCCTTTTAGGCTAGTTAGATCAATTCCATGGAAAAGCAGTGTGTCGCTTCTGAATTTTCACCTTCATACGTTCAATTCCTTTTCTTCAGGTGGGTAACGTAAACCTATCTCACAAACATTCTAATTCCATGGTTACACTTTCCTACCTCTTCTCTCACATCCTTGTATAAAAGCAAAGTGCTTGTGAAGCTTCGTAGTTCTCTGCGATTTCGTGCCACCTCCAATACTCGATTTCCCAATTAGAGACTATATTGTTCGTTTCGATTTGATAATATGGACTTCTTCCCCGTCTCTCACGTCAGATTTTTCATGCATTATGGTCGATGAAGCAGTGGTGATCAGGAGATTGTCCGCGATAGTTGCTCTTGAACGGAAACGGCTTTCAGACACAGCATACACGGTTTTATGAAGAGTCGTATGGATATGCCGTGATATCCGTTCGATGATCGATCTATAAATTGAGAGGGATTGGCACTGTTGGAAAGAAAAAAATTCTCTTCTCTACCAGAGCACCAATCTTCTACTGAGTACCTGCTTTATCATTATCATCAGTCGCAACAGCCAAGCCGTCTATCTTTCAAAATGGTTCTGATCAAGACCCTCATCAGCCTCGGCATGCTCAGCATGTGGGCAGCACCTACCATCGCGGTTGCCATGCGTGAACCCCAGGGCGGAGTTGAATTCTACGACACATACGATGCTGTTCCGGAGGAGTTCGATGAGCTTCAGGTTGAGCTTACCCAAGCCATCGACGTTGTCCAAAGAGCATTTTGGCTAACTTAGAATGTCTTCGCTTCCAGAGATGCCGTGGATATTGCTCTCGAGATGGTCACTGCCACTGCCCGCGCCGTACATGCTATCACAACGAGTGCAGAGGCCACCAGGGCACTGTATGTTACTGTTAAGGAGGGAGATTGGCGGTCAAACAGATGCATCTAGATCTGTAATACCGCACACCGCGCGTGCCTGAGTACGGGAAAGAGCTATCTGGACTAACAACCCATGTTTTCTTTCAACAACTCCATGGATATGGGACGATCCGATGAGCTTCCTTTTTTTCCATGCTCAATGTGAAAGATGACATGCAATGGCGGTATTGTTGCAGAATTGGACGTATCATGTGCCGGTCTCCCTAACACGGTGAACTCGAATTCATTGGGAACCTTTTCCTTGGATCGAAAATGTTGACATGAGCCAGCAGCTGCAACATCAGTCATTACCTAGTTGCCATGTCTTTGATTTTCAGACATTCATTGCCCAATAACAACAATGCTAGGTAGCTGCTCGAAGCTTTCCATAGGTGGACACTGTCCTTACTGTCTCGAGAAATGACAAAGCCAGTTACCTATATGGTTACAGTTTCCTCGTAGCTGAGTTTTGGCTCCTTTGTCGAGCAATGCAGTAGAAGTAGGTAGGAGGTATATACCAGGTATTCATTTTTGGATGATACTTTTGAGGTGTGGAGTAAAGTTTCAAAAAAAATCAACTTTGACTAGTAGGAGAGTAGTATCAACATCTTTAGCATCTTTGATATACGACAGAGTATAATGCAGAAATAAAACTTATAATACTTGCGCGTAGGGTTTAGAATATTGTATGGAGTCGCAAGCATAGGACCCACGGATCCACTAGCGGAGCGGAGGCCAACCATCGGAGCAAAACCGCTTCCCCGAACCAACCTCCGCCTGCGCGCCCACTCTCCATCTACTCCGCATTTCGACAACACTTTAATCTACTCAATTCTGTAGATTAATTTTCCCAACATCACACATGGTGTCAGGTCCAGTCGCGTGGGGATTGGCGACGACAGCAGCAGCAGCAGCCTTGTCTGCTGCTCGAGGCTGTCAATCCTCGCTGCTGTCGCGCTCCGCCGCAACGAGCAAGCTCCCGATCCCAATCCTGCGCAAGAGCGTAAGCACATACTGCAAGTCTTCTGTCTTTGAAATGTCATAACTGACAGATATCCAGACACCTCTTCCCTCGTCTACCTTGTCCTCCCTATCCCAACGACCTTTCACACCCTCCCCCTTTCCCGCTACAACCTCCCACTTCTTCTCCACCTCCGCAACCCAACAACGATACCAAACCCTCGAAGAGAGAGAAACCCCCTCCATAAACACCACTCCAGACGGAGAGTCCCTTCCCTACTACAGCCCCTACAAACCAAAACGCCAATGGCCGCCGGACATGTCCAAGCTCTCACCGAAGCACCAGTTCCGGCTGGAGCGCAAGTACCGCCGGCGCGCGGCGCTCAAGTACGCCCGGCCCAAGTGGTCCAAGGGGACGAAACTCGTGCAGTGGGGAGTTATCGGATGTGAGTAATGTATTCGTCGATTCGTTAATCAAACGGGATTGCTCACCATGGGTTGTTGTGGAACAGTCGTCCTCCTATACGCAGTCCTCTTCATGGAATGGGACACGAATGATAATCCGTTTGAAGAGGTAAAAACTCCCCTCCTCCCCTCCAAAAAGAAAATAGCACTCGCAACATTCATACCCGAGGTGCTAACCATGTAACCTTTCACAGATCCGAAAGGAACTCTTCTCCGGCGTCAACTCGATGTTTTCTTCCCCGCAACCTCCCATCCCCTCACCGGGCAAGAGGGCAGCCGATGAGTCACGACAATAAAGTAAATCGCGGAATTGGTTTAATTAATTAATCGAACATCATGCCCAAGACCAAGCTTAGTATATATATGTAAATTGAAATCAGGTCGGGTCTTCCATGTGGAGGTTGCGGCTGCGACAGCGACAGCAGAATATGATGGAGTACTACCATATTGAACTCGTATGTGTCATAGGAGTTGGAAAAAAAAGAGGGATCTACCCATCTCCACTCACGTTCACTTACGAACAAGTCCACCAGCGGATCCCTCCCACGATGCTCGCTCCTCACGAGATGCGGGCGTTTAGTTAGCTAGGTAGCTTGACAAGCCGTACGCGATTGGGCGATGAGGAAACAGCAGTTTTGAGGAATGTGAAATTTTGGAAAGCGGGCTTATTTATCACAACAGAAATATTGTACATACACTATACAGTATACATTATACATTAATTATACATTATAATACTGAATATTCAGTAAATATATACAGAGACCCAATAATGCACCTACAAAAGATCCCGACACTATTTACTAACCAAGTCCTTCCCTCCTCTGCTGTACTTCATAAGCAATAAAACAACAAACCAAAAACAGAGCTCAGCTACCACTTAGTACCTTACCTTACATCCACAGACACACACACACGCGTACACATTTGCCATGTTTTATTTTTGAATTTTATGAAAAAAGTATTCCATGAATTTATTCGTCTCACATCCTGCGGGTGAAGCTGTAAACTATCTGTGCTTCTGTGGTGTGCTGTGGTGTGCTGTGCTGTCTGCCAGATTCATCCAGGTCGAACAAAACAAGGTAAGAAGAGAAGAAGAAGAAAAATCAAAGGAGAAGAAGAGAAGCAACAATTCCCATCCAAAATGAAGAAACAAAGTCATCGTTCTTCAGACCCATTACTCCGTCATTCGTTTCGTGTCCAGTGGCCAGTTTCTCAAGTCAAATGATGCATGCAAAGTCGATTTTTGTTGTTTTTTCAGTTGGAAAGGGAGGTCGATGTCGACCTCGCCAATCCAATGTTTTCAGTTTCCAAAGTCCAGAGAGAGAAAGACCCATTGCAGATGTAGCCAATTACGCCAACACCAGGGACACAAAACACCAACATCATTCATTAAGACATAATAAAAGAAAGGACAAAGGAAAGATAACACAAGGAAATTCGTTACTGTCTTATTCAGACGATTCTCAGGCCGGGTTCAGATCCAACCAACTATGTCCGTTATCCTGTTTCTGTGCATTTCGGTCGCCGTCAATTTCAAGGGGGAGCTCCAGTTTTGGTAGGTCTTCGTCACGACCTTTCTTCGGACTGCTAGCGACGGCCTTGACGGGTGACTTCGTTGGTGACCCTGGGGCCCCCGGCTTTGGTGGGCCCTCTCTGACGAATTTATAGTCCCAGCCGTCTTCCAAGGCCGCTGCAACCCATGTCTTGAGACAGTCATGCACGGCTGAGTGGAATTTTTCTTTGCAGGTGCGCAAGCTACCACCCATGACCCTCTCAAAGCCCGAAGCTCGAAGGTCGGTACGCACAGCGTTACGCTCTTCCTTGGTTGGCAACGACGCAATGAGCCCGTTCATTAACTCAAGGTGAGCAGCGACGTAGTTAGTGGCATCCCACTCGACTCCACCGACATATGGAGCCGCAGGCACGGGTGGCCTTGGGGGTGGGAAATGTCGCTTCAGAAATGTAGATTCTGACGACGATTCAGTAGAATTGCTTGGCTGAACAATTGGTACAACATTCAAATGATGCAAGAAGATCCAAAACACCTCCTTGGTCACGTTGGTGACTTCTTTGCACCATACACGGTAGGGCCGGGACTGATATATGTTCGCGATGAAATCCAGCGGCTGGTTCTCTTCAGGTGGAGAAGGGTCTCGGAGATAAGAAAGAATCGTCGATGCGCGAGCTGAGATCTCATACGTAGGTGCTGTGGAGAGATATGTGAACAGCAGGCTTATGATAATGCCACGCGTAGTATACTCGCTGGGGCCCTTCTTCTCCTCGTCGAAAAGCATCCTCAGCAAGGCTGGGAACAGTTCGGATTCGATTGCAGTTAGCTGCGTCAATGCAAGTGACGTTGTACAGAGAGCTTTCAGACAGAGTAAGGTTTCGTGCAGAAGAGCGTCTTCATGCTCCTCTCTAAGATATCTGTCAGCGGGAATCCTTATTAGAGACAGGGAACGCAACATACCTCCACTCTACCTTCATGATTCTGTATAGGAGTTGTACTACCTCGTCCATACCACCATCTAGGATGAAGTTGTCAACCCAGCTGACAGTTTCGTTTCTCAGAAGGAGGCGAAGTTTGTGTAGTTTTCCAACCTCCACGATCTCTGGCTTTTGAACCTCGCGAAGATAATGGATAAAGTCAGAAGGATCAGCTGCTGTGTCATGGCGCAAAGTAGCAGAAAGGGAAGTCATGGAGGTGGACGGAGTCATTCCTTTCGAAGATCCAGGTCGCAATGACAAATCTACAGATTTTGGGCGCTTGTAAAAGGTGCCAATCTCAGACTTTTGCTTCTTGGACGAGTCACCTTTTGAGAATGTAAAGGTTCGGCTTCGCGATCGCGAGCGGGAACCCTTGGAGCCATGACTTGGCTTGTCCTCTTTTTGGCCCAGTGTTGCAGGATTCTCCCTCATTCGCCTGTGGCGTCCAGAGCCGTCAGAATTGGTCGTATTTGACGATGTTGAGTTTAAGGACAAGCCGCTGTCGGTTCGGTCTTTCTGAATGAAATCTGCCTTGATATTAGTATCGAGAGATCTCATCTTCTCCCGCATATTTAAAGGGATGTTTCTAGCATCCTGCTGCACAGTCAGTTTCAAGCTACAACGAACAGGACAGGCAATCACTGACCAGAAGCTTTTCAAACTCAATTTCAATATCCTTTGGGTCCAGCCGCTTCTGAGTCTCAGCTTCCTTCGCGTTGAAGGCAGAAACAGCGGCCAGTACGCGTGAACCGCGCTTAGGGTTCGAACCAGGCTTCCTCTCAAATCTGGAGTGGCTGCTCGATACCGAAGTCCTTCGACCCTCCTCTGAACCTCTGGAGGGCTCCTTTTGGAGTCCCTCCTGGTACTCCGGGTTTGATGGGGTTCGTTGCATGGAGAGCATCTCTCTGACCTTCCATGAACTGGCTGATATGATGTCGGACTTTGGCCGTGGTTTGGGGAGCGAGGGCTGTTGATAATCGAAGAAGTTACGTTGTTTTGAAGGAGAGTAGCAGCTTGGAGTGTAGAGTGAGACCTGGTCGTCCAAGGTCCGGCCCTTTTCCGGACGATACATCTTTCCGGATTGGCCTTGCAATGAGTGTGCAGCCAACTGTGCCCATGTAGGCGACGGTATTTCGGATGGCTCCGAAGGTGTCTGGTTCTCCTTATCCCGGCTATTCTTCGCTAATTCACCACCCTTGCGTCCGCGTTGAGACCTCTTTAGGATGATGGACAGGCTGGCTGAGGATTTCGTCTTCTTCGGTGACCGGGCCTTGGAATCGTCCTCTGATGGTTCACGGGGCTTGGGTTCCTTGCCGCCGTCTCTCATCAGAGACTTCAGCGAAACCGAACTCTTTGTCTTGTTGTGCAATCCCTTCTTTCCCGATGGATCACTAGGCCTCTGCTGGGTGCGAGCACCACCGGCGGCGTCCCGGTTGTGAGCTCTCTCACAGAGGGGATGCTGATACAGGGCTGCATCAGGGTGGTCTGCGGGCAGAAGCGGTGTGGCCCCGAATGGGTTGTTCTCCGACGGTCTGGACACCAAAGCCTCACCAGCGGAGGGGCCTCTTCTGTGGACCTTGGATGGGATGATGGATCGAAGGACTGAGGACTTGGATGGGGAACGGTTCGCATCGTCGAAGATGTCGGGCACCTGGGCGCTGGGAGCCATATTGCCTTCACCGGACGTCCGTTGACCTGGACAAAGCTGGCACTGGGAAGGCCCAGTCAGCGGCATTGTCTCAGGTATCACGCGAGGAGTAACGAGCGTCTCAGAAAGAGACAGGACGGTGTGGCCTGGGGGAGGACTCGACAAACATCAAGCAACCGGGGGGGAGGCAGCAGGACGGACAAAGAGAAGAAAACATGCCACAGGACCACGGATAGGGACAACCTGGGAAATTTGAGTAGCAGACACAATCAGACAAGTCCACAAACAGCCGTCCACAGACGCCACTGCACCGTGCGGTGTGGTTTAAGCTCCCATACAATGTCTGTAAACAGTCGAGACGGCGACGTGTTGGTTGCTGGGGGCAACGCCTGGATCGCGGACCGTTGGCGTTTCCGGGCTTCTGCTTATCGATAAACCCGACATGCGCAGTCGCAGTAGTAACAGGAGCCGGCTCCGTTCTCTCGATCGATAGTACGGAGTCCGTCTCCGCCATTGCATGCGTTGCGAGGCCGGACAAGCTCCATCTGCAGTGGTGCGATCTCAGCGTTGCTCGCTATTTTAGCCCTCCCATGCCTGCAGCTGACCTGTCGCTTCTGCCTCATCCCCAGTTTCCGACCAGGTTCGCTCGTCACATACACAGAGCGCACATATAGCAGACGACTCTTATGATGCTCGCGGAGGCTTGTGACCGCTGCGCAGCGTCTGGGCGAGAAGCCCCAGGCCTGAGTGGCCCATTGGCAGCCACAATCCCAATAATGGGCCCCAAAGACGCTAAAGCAACAACACATCATCCATCCACAACGCGTCCGCGAGCTCCGGTCTCTCGCAGGCCACGCGCATTGCGCACAGCATTCAAGCCCTAGGAGCGATTACGCCAGTATGAGACGAGATGGTCGCTGGGCCGTCCCGATCTTTCCCGTCGGATTCGGCGTGGATCCGCTTTCGGGCAGGCTCGCCCGCAGGGTACTTTTTCCAGTACGGAGTCCCCAGTGGAGACGTCCATGGTTCGGACTGAGCATCTTATCACCCCTCGCACGTCAATTATAGCTTATTTACCTTCCACACACTCTTCCCCAGCCTGACCCCGCTAGAGATCTGTCGATGTATTGACCGTCGCAGCCATGAATTGCCCCTCCCGCACCGATCCAGAGATCCTCGACCACCCCGACTGGAACCAGAACCCGCCGCAATTGAATGCAGATGTGACCACGCGACAGGACCTGAATGGCATCGCAAACTCTCGAGAACAGAGGGATAATGCGGCAAAGACAAAGGGAGCAGGGGACGATTCGTTCCCAGCAGAGGTGCAGCAGGTCCAGGACACCGGAGACGCTGAGCCGAAGGAGAAACCATCTGGCGAGGTGATCCTTGCTACCACGGGGCCTGAACAGCCCAACTGTGATAGCAAATCACCTCGTTTACCATTTATCACCATGATAAATGGTTTCTTTCTTCGCATCATCCAGAGCGTCATCAAGTTTGCGCGTTTTGTTGGGCCTGGATTTCTGATCGCGGTGGCTTATATCGACCCTGGCAACTATGCGACCGACGTCGCGGCTGGCGCGGACAGAAAATACGCCCTGCTCTTCGTGATTCTGATGTCAAATCTATTTGCGATCTTCTTGCAGTCATTGTGCATCAAGCTGGGGAGCGTGACCGGGCTGAATTTGGCAGAGAATTGCAGGGCCCATCTCCCTAAGTGGCTGGTGATTATCCTATACGTATTTGCCGAGGCTGCTATTATTGCGACAGACATTGCGGAGGTATGATTTTTTTTTCTTTTATTTCAATTCCAATTTGATTCAATGTTCTGACCGCCAGCAGGTTGTCGGATCGGCTATCGCCTTGAACCTTCTCCTGAAGATACCTCTCGTCGCCGGATGTGCGATCACCCTCGTGGATGTCCTGTTCATCCTCATATTCTACAGGCCCAATGGATCCATGGTCGGACTACGAGCGTTTGAGTTCTTTGTCATGGCTCTGGTCCTTGGCGTTGTGGTATGCTTCTGTATCCAGCTGTCTCTCATTCGGGATCAACCTGTAGGCGAAGTGTTTAGAGGCTATGTACCGTCCTCCGCCGTGATTCAAGGAAGCGGGTCTGTACTACCATACACTGTCTCTTGGACATATCAACTGACACTATTCCATTAGCCTCTACCAAAGCTGCGGTATCCTTGGGGCTACGGTGATGCCACATTCCATCTTCCTGGGAAGCGGTGTCGTCCAGTCACGCCTGAAGCACTTCGATGTTGCACAGGGTTATGTCGAGTCG
This sequence comes from Thermoascus crustaceus, assembly GCF_041956765.1. Taxonomy (NCBI): domain Eukaryota; kingdom Fungi; phylum Ascomycota; class Eurotiomycetes; order Eurotiales; family Thermoascaceae; genus Thermoascus; species Thermoascus crustaceus. Next base: position 691,103 of record NW_027192535.1, on the reverse strand, counting down.
ACCGTTCCCTTAGGCAGCACGGGAGGTGAGGTAGAATATCGTCCTTCCGTGGAAGCGATCCGTAACTGTCTGAAATACTCGATAGTAGAGCTGGCACTTTCTCTTTTCACCTTCGCTTTGTTTGTGAATAGTTCCATCCTCATTGTTGCCGGTGCCTCGCTGTATGGCAATTCTGGAGCTTCCGACGCGGACCTGTTCGGTATTCACAAGCTCCTTTCCTCCTCAATCGCTCCTGCAGCAGGGACGATTTTCGCATTGGCTCTACTTCTGTCAGGTATATCGGCAGGGATAGTGTGTACTATCGCCGGTCAGATGGTTAGCGAAGGGATGTTAAGGTGGAGCATAAAGCCTTGGCTCCGGAGGCTTATCACCCGTTCCATCAGTATCGTCCCGAGCATCGCCATCGCCGGCGCTGTGGGCAGGGATGGTCTGAACACCACCTTGACCGCGTCCCAGGTCGTGCTGAGTGTCATCCTGCCGTTTGTCACGGCCCCTCTGATCTATTTCACCTGCCGCAATCGGTACATGACCGTCCGGACGGGCGAGGCCAGCGGAGAGGAAAACGATGCTAACGTCGAAGGAGTCAAGATGAGGAATAACTGGTTCGTTTCCACGCTGGCAGTCCTAATCTGGCTAGTTATCGCCGTTATGAACGTTGCTCTCCTTGTTCTTGTGGGACAAGGCGAGGCATGAACCGGTACCTTACATCGGGCTTGGCCTCTCGAGTGCCACCAAGAAGCCCATGAGCGTTGGTCGAGTTCCTATCAACTGCACAAGAATCGTGTATATATCTGTGACATCGTTCCCCTGATGCCATAGCATAGCTTAGCACATAGTATACCATTCGTCAACATAGCCCAATTGAAATCAGCATTTCAAACATGAGTCCCGGTGATAAATGAGTTCGTAGGCTTGATACTATTAATCAAACGCTAACCATCCCAAGTTGACATAGCAGAACCACCAACTCCATTGCCACATCCGGGTAACAGACCGTACACTCGTGACATCTTCTAACCCACACCGCCAGCAGCCTCCTTCACCTTTCCTTGCTCCGGAGGCTCGTCAATAAACGTGGGTGGCGCCACCTCATCCTGCAGGAAGCTAGGCATGGCATCCTCCCCGAGCTGGCTCTCCATCATGGTCTCCTCGCCCAGAGCCTCCAGCTCCGCATCCAACTCGGCCTCATCCACATCCTCAGGCACATCATACGCGCGGGAGATGCTCTCCTGTATCTCGTTCCCAATCTCCATCAGATCCGCCATCTCGTCCTGCATCTTCTCGATCTTGTCGATGTCGATCTTGCCGTACTGCTTCCTGAGCGTCTTGGTCGTCGTCTTCATCGCGTCCACCGTCGTCATCACGTTCTTCAGGTTGTCCTGCATCATCCCCGCCTGCTCCATGTTCCAGGACTGCTGCGACAGCTGGTCCCGTTGCGCCTCGTACTGCTTCCGCCGCTGCAGCACCTTCAGCGCCTTTTGCCGCAGCGCGGTCTTACCGGGCCCGTCGCGCATCTTGGACAGGCGGGATTGGTAGGTGGAGAGCTCGGAGTTGAGTGCGGCGAGCTTGACGTCGATGCTGGCGATCCGGTTGTCGACCTGCGGAGAAACAGGTTGTTAGCGGGGGATGCGGGGCGGGGTTGGGAGCAGAAGGGGAAGAAGAAAACTTACATTGGAGATGGCACTGTCGAGAGTCGGCTTGGGAGCCGTGTTCTTCGTACCGAAGAGACGGTTCATCGTGTCTCCTTTTCCAAGCGTTGGGAAGGGTTGGTTGGCAGTAGTGGATAGGTACAGCACGGATGGTAGGCAACTGCGGAGATGGCAGAACTAGGCACAGGACCTAATTGCCACAACCACCCTTAGCACAGGGGTTGCAGCCTCAGGATGCTGAGAATAATGACCGATGATGAAATCAGATATGCTCCGCGGAATTTCTGAAGCAATGCCAGACTGTGGCCCGGAGCTGCGGACCCAGGGCCTTGTGACAAGAAGGCTCAAGTCACCGCATGGATGCTTGCCTGGGGCGACGTCAGTCGGACGAGAAGCGGCGCTTCTGCACCCAACCACGTGACAAATGCAGCCTGCCACGCCGCTGGATGCACAACATAGGAGCGCCTGGATAAAAATAATAATGGCTATCTACGCTGCACGGTATATTTATCTGATCTCCCTGCGAGATAAGACACACGGTGACCGCACTGTGCGCTCCTGAGCTGCTCCAGAGCCCAAACACAGCCGACGCGGCTGACTGCTTCCCGTGATCAGATCTGATACTGCCGGGAAGGGAAAGGCCTGTAACGGAGGGGAAGTACTGGGTACATCCTAATCAGCGCCACAACGGTGCTCATCGAGGTACCGGGTACCTCCCTCCCTGCAAGGCGCGCGCACCCAGCAACCAAGGTCCCGTGCTACCCTGCGCAGAGAGTCCTGCTCCTCAGATGCTCGCCAGAAACACAGAAACATCCCTTTGAGAGAGGCCGACGACGACGCTGGCGACTCTTCGAATTACATTCACCATCCCCCACTCCATCCTTCCCCTCTTTCTCTGGCAGCTAGCAAGGCCTACCGTGAGTGGTTCTCGCCCTGCCGCTGCACTGTGCTCACTGTGTTCCTCCCCGCCCGACGACCCGCCGGCCGATCCAGACGCAACCGCGCAACGCCAGCGCATCAACCTAAGCCCTGACCTGTTTTCCTGTCCTGTCCTGTCCTGCCTGACTGACGGACTCGACTGACTGGCTCGTCTGCGAAGCACAGCATTCCTGCGCTTCCAGCTCATCCCATCGGGTCCGCCTGGCCTCGAAGAACCCTTAGCTTTTCATCTTCATCGTCACTCCCTTTTTTAAGGATTCGACGGTACGTCTCTCCTGTCCATCCGTCTCCCCCCTCCCCCTCACTCCTCGTCTATCCCGCCATGTCCGCTTGCGCGGTTTCTCTCACCTTGCCATGAGCGTGGAGTATCCGGATGTGGGATTCTCTCTCTCACTCATACTCCTCCCTTCACCCCCTTGACCAAAAACCCGCTGACCCCCCTTTGTCCGCTCACAGCGCGCGGTCGCTCGGATCGTATTTCTGTCACCTGTTGCTATCTCTCGCATGATTAACGAAGCCCATACGAGACACATCTTAATCTACGGCCGCCACCCGTGTACTACCACCCTGTCGCACGAGGCTTTAGATTCCTGTTCTTCTGCGCTGTACCAAAAAAACCGGCACATAGAACCTTTTTGGGAAACTCTCCGTTACGACTCATTCTTTTTCGGGGAAGGACCAAAAAGAGAAGAAGAAAAAAAGCACTTGAGATACCCTGGACCGTCTGTTCTATGAATCATTTCTATTTCTGTTTGTCACTGTCGCATAATCCAACATGTTCTGGCGTTTTGGGGGGTATGCAAATATCTCCACTGTGGATACCCTGCTTGACAAGCCTGATGTCACCCTCGAGGAGCTGCTGGATGAGTCTGAGCTCATCCAGGAGCTTAAGCAACATAATACGAAGCTTATAGAATATTTACGAGAGGATAATGTTTTGAAGCGGCTTATGGACTATGTCATCGCGCCGAGTCTGGTGGACGAAGACGAGGAGGATGAGGATGAAGAGGGGAAGAAGAAAAAGAAGGAGCGCCCTTCGTTGACGGAGGGGATGGATCCCGAGGACGTGGAAAAGGCAGAGAAGGCGCGTCTCAAGTACGCATATGTCGCGTGCGAGATCTTGTCCTCCGAGACATGGTCGATCGTCGAGTCCATGATGCTCAATGAGGCCTACTTGCGTGATTTCTGGGGTTTCGTGAGGAGACCGGCGCCGCTGGATTCGCTGCAAGCAAGCTATTTCACCAGGGTGAACGAGACCTTGTTTGATAAGAAGACGGAGGAAATGCTTGAGTTTTTCAAATCCCTTGAAGGGGTCGTGCCAGCGATGCTTCAGCATGTCGATAACCCGATGGTTATGGACCTTCTGCTGAAGATCATAAGTCTGGAGAGGGCGGAGGGTGGTCAGGGTATTGTTGACGTAAGTTGGTCAGGAAGCGAGTGTTCTGCGGGATAACAACTGACACATATCGCAGTGGCTCAAACAGCAGGATCTGATACCCATTCTCCTCTCTTTTCTTTCATCAGAGCACCCTGCGTCTGTTCAAACCTCGGCTGGAGACTTTCTTAAGGCGATTATCACCATATCTGCAAATGCAACTCAAAATGAGCAATCCTGCATCGGGCCCAATAGTCTCACCCGGCAGTTAGTTTCGGCGCCCTGCATAGAGACTCTCATATCAGCTATGCTGCAAGGTGGAAACCCGCTGACGGTTGGCGTTGGGATTGTCATCGAGGTTATTCGAAAGAATAATTCAGATTACGACCCAGAGAACGTCGGGGGACCTGATTCTCCACCAACTACATATGATCCTATCTACCTCGGTACTTTGCTTCGCCTGTTTGCTAAGCATGTGCCAGACTTCATGGCTTTGATTCTCAGTTCCAAACATGCTGTGAACGAGGGCGGCCAGAAGAGGCTTGTGGAGAGGGGCCAACTGAACTTGGCCTGGGGTACCAAGATTGAGCCTCTTGGCTTTGACAGATTCAAAACCTGCGAGCTTATGGCTGAACTCCTCCACTGTAGTAACATGGGACTGTTGAACGAAGCAGGAAGCGAGGAGTACGTCAGGCAAAGAGATGAGGAGCGTGAGAGACTCAGACAACAGGGCGCATTTAACCCTCGCAGGGAAGATGAATCAGGAATTGATCATACAGATACGACGGTGGATTTTGCCAATGGTTCCGCCCTCGCCCCAGGCTCTCCGGAAGACCTCAGAATACTCGAAATTACCAACACCAGTGAAGAAGACGGCTTTGAGGATGTGAGTTCGTCGGGAGTGCTGGTAGATGGTGTAAAGGACATTGAGGAGAAGAGCGATCATGAGAAAGAGACAAAGAATGAGCCGTTCACCAATATCCCATCAGAAGCGTCCAAGCTTGATGACAGTACTGAGCTCGTTGAGGAACCTTTCACAGAACACAACCACGAAGTCAGCAAGACTGGTGGCCAACCACAGCCGCAGACTCAGGAGCCGGTATCTCCTACCGCATCTGGTCTCACCGAAAAAGTTGGTGAGATCAAGATTGAAGGGGAGAAGCCGACCGCTGAAGCAACTCATCCTGGGCAAGCAACATCTATCGATGCCAAATCTGACAAACCACCAACCGACAATGTGCCTCAGGAGCAGCCGTCAGAATCCCCTCGTAGTTTGTCTCCACATCCAGAGGATACCCCTGCTCCTCTATTTTCTGGCAAAACGCAAGCGGAGCACCCTGACTCTCAACCATCAGCCGCCGGTGAACCTGGAAACACTTCAGCTTCTAGTGTTACAGAAAACACGCAAATACCTGCTCAACCACGTGGCTCCATTGATGAGAGTGAAGAGCAGGCTCGTTCCCAGATCCAATATGATCCTGATGGTAAACCTGTTGTAGGTGACTATCTCAAGATCATGTTCGTGGAAAATAAAGTCGTACCCACGATTTTGGTGAGTGCTCAACATGTCCTGGGACTCGTGGGCTTTCTGCTAACTTGTTTTTCAATCGCAGGGATTCTTCTTCCGTTTTCCTTGGAACAATTTCCTGCACAATGTAGTATATGATATTGTCCAGCAAGTATTTAACGGGTCCATGGAACGCGGGTTTAACAGAGCACTCGCTATAGACCTGTTTGCAACTGGACGCATAACAGAACAAATTGTGGAAGGCCAAAGGCGAAGTGATGAGTCCGAGGCGACAAAGAAAATGAGGTTAGGATACATGGGGCATCTTACCCTCATTGCGGAGGAGGTGGTAAAGTTCAGTGAACGATACCCTCCAGAACTGCTTTCGCGGACAGTCATGGACAAGGTCCTGAACCAGGAGTGGATAGAGTACGTCGAGAGGACTCTGTCAGAAACCAGAGAACGCGACAACGCGATTCTCGGTGGAGTGCGGCCCGATGTGACTATCGGTCATCGTCAGGCCGTTTTGAACGCTGTCGGTGGCTTCACGGGTTCCTCGGCTCTCGCAAATGCCGGCCTGAACGGGGGAATTGGCGGCTCGACCTTTGAAGGCTTCGATATCATGAACTCAGGGAGCGCGTCCAGTGGAGTATTCGGCCTGGGAGGTGGTAGCAGCTCATTGCTCAGTGGCTTTGGGAGCTCAAGTGATGACGATGAGGACGAAGATATGGAGGACCAGGATGATGACGACAGGAAGAATTCGAACGAAAACTCCGGCGAAGGAGATTCAGAGAATGTGGGTACCACTTTCTTCGCAGATGTTGACATGGGTGATTCGTGACAGTGTACATACACACTGTACATCTGTCACTCCCTTTTTGGCTGCCACTTTAGTTTTTATCATTTCCGATGACCATTTGGAGATCGTTTGACTGGGCCGGGTTTGTGCATGATGAATGATGGGAGTCATGTGGGGGGTCAAGGAGGGCCTTTGCATAGAGCGTTTCAATGACAGCGCTTCTCAGACATGTATGAAGGCATTCTGGACCTCTTGCAGCTCCCTGAGGTCGTGTCGCATCTTCTTTGGACCAATTTCTCCTACTAGCAAAATAGGTAGCCCCCCGGTCATACCGGTCTCTATATATCGGTCTCTCATGTCTGCCCAATCCTCGCCTGACTAACTTGCTCCTCTGCAGTCTTACCTGCAGGACAAGTTGGCAGCGCCAATGAAGTGGCATACCATCCCCACATCACATTTGTGCCATAGCACTTGTTACTAAGCCTTCATCCCTTCCCTGTTCTCTTATACTTTTTATGTCCTTTTTCTATTGCTTGTCAATGCTCTCTTTTCTGGTCCCCAATGGGACAGCACATGGACCAATAGACTGGGCACTGCTGACATGATATCCACTCCAGACGTCCTCCAACTCTTCAAGTCAGCCTATCCCGATCATCGCTCCACCCCCTGTTCCTCTGAACCTTGGGCCTTCCCGGGCGCGTCGACAGCTGGCCGCACGACTTGCCGCCCAAAAGCAGCAAGCTGCCGAGGCCGCTGCAGCTGATGGCAATGAAACCGATAGACAGGCAAATAGCGATAAGAATAATGACAACCAATCGCATTCCAACCCGTTCGTCCTGGATGACGACAACGATCGCGATTCCCCAGCTTCAGCAGCCTTCCCGTCTCATGATTTTTCGTCAAGGAGTAAGGATGAGCCATTAATGTCGTCTCCGACCTTCCCTTCTTCAGGCTTCACACCACCAGGCTCTCCTTCTACGAACTCTTCTGATGATGATGACGAAGGGACCGCCGAGGCCGTGAGGCGCAAAGTGCGCATCCCTCTTGAGGTCGATGACGATGACGACGACATGGGTGAGATGGTCGGCCCTGGTACCTCGACCGGGTCTGGCCTGACGGACTCTGACGACGAGGATGAAGCTATCATCAATGAGTCTCTGGGCTACTCCAACTTCTTCGGGCCTAGCAGATACGGCCTGGGCGGTCGATCGCGCATCCTAGGATCGCATTTCGATGACGATGATGACGATGAGCAGAACGATAGCAGTGATGGCGAGGAGGACGATGGACTTGTTGAGATATTAGTCCCGGGGAGGAAGTCGTCCGCCTCTCACTGATCTCTGGCTCTGCATCTTTCCTTGCTCTTCCTTTACGTGCGACATGTTCAGGACATGTCGCTTCGCTCCATTAATCGTTCAAACGTGTTGTCTCAGCGATGCATCTATACGGATTCGGATTGCCTCCTGCACGCCTTTCTCCTCCCTTTGTACCTCTTGCCTATCATGTACAGTACGGATGTATGTGACGATACATATACTTCGCCTCTGGGATGTTTATATTCAGTCTATTCTGGAATGGATATTTCGGGTTCTGGAAGAAGCATGAAACGCCTGACATGACGACGCACAGCATTGCCAATGAAACAGAAATTCTGTGGATCCTTTAGGATCTAGGACTGGCATATATCTCGGGGGGATGGAAAGAAGGAACGTCGTTTCCAAGGACGCGAAAAATTGAATGATGAAGAAGATTAGAAGGAACAGGTTTTCTCTTATGGCCGTATGATCATCTTAAGTCTCTTTCTACGTGATTTGCCCTATGGTAATTTACTGCGAAGATTGGTTATGGTGATGTGATGGGCGATGTTTATGTTCTCTTTGATGCTTTGTTTCCGTATACTTGTCAACACCAACCGATCTGTACACTAGCTTTGCGATGAAGTTGTTTTACCACGATAGCATCTCTGTAGGTGTGGCTGTCTCGTTCTCTTGTTCTGGGATCTTTTCATGATCCAAGACCAGAGAGAGTTCAAGAAGGTCGAATGACGGGCGCTATGCACTATGCACTTGGCATGGAGGGTTCTGCTAGGAATGTGTGAGGGTTCAATAATTTGTGTCCAAGTACCGTACCTTAATACTTAGCTTTTATACGATTGTCCAAATTATTATTATTGCAGTACAGTGGCACTACCTAGTATTCTCTAGTACCTATTTTAGCAATTTGCAGTATTGTAAATTGTCCGAGCAATGTCCCGCGCCGGCGGTTTGGCGCTGCTGATCTGAGATCGTCTGGCTCCGCACATGCAAGAAAAAAGTGGGACACAAATTCGACAATTATCCGTTCGAGTCCGTTGCACAATAATTACTTCAACTCTAGGTCCTAGGGGAACGCAGACGCCGCACGAGTTCTGAGACTGTCCTACCTCCCTAATTTCTGAGGTCTTGTCTCTCGGCGTCACGCAGTAGGAAGACAGTTCTGCTTCTTTTTTCCCTTGGGGAACTGTCTGTCATCCATCATGGCAACTGGCGGTAGCACCGAGCAAACGCCGAACCCGCAGAGGTAAGGTCCCGTCTTTTTCGTTCTGGTTTTAATTTTATCGATAGCGCGATGCATAGTGTTTCCGGCCATTTCCGTATAAATTTCTTGGTGGTCGGTATAATATAATGTACCAGACAGAGGTTTGGTGCTCGGTGCATTTTTGTTGTTGTTCTCTTTTCTCTTTGCTTGTACCAGGTATCTACTACTGGACCGCTACTGCGGCTCCCATTTTTTCTTAATCATTCATGTCTTACGATCTATCGATTGATCGATTGATCATGTCTATGCATTATGAATGTTAAATTCTGCTGCTGGTATTTTTTTTTTAGTACCTAACTTTATTGTCTTTTTGTCCTAATCTTTTCTCTAACGTTTCGACCCGAGAATCTGCAGATCCTCCTCCGAGGACGGCCTTCTCAACAACCACATCGCCCTCCAGGAATGGGTCATCCAACACGGCGGCCACCTCGACGATAGCGTCCAGCTCGCGAGGGATGAATCCCGCGGCGTGCACATTCAGGTCAAGCCCGACTGCGCCTCCGGCGTGCAGCCGGCCACATGCGTCATCAGGACCCCGCTGTCCTTGACCATGTCATACTTTGACGCTGTTGATTTCCGTCCCTCGACACCTACTTCGACATCGACAGGCAATGACAGCGACCTCCCATTCTTCTCCTCCCACGGCGTCACCTTCCCGCGGGAATTCATCGACGCTGTCGGTCCCGAGGAGACGACTGCGTTCTTCCTCGTGGGCCAGTATCTGAGGGGCCCCGAGGGGTTCTGGTATCCGTATATCAGGACCTTGCCTTCTCCGGAGGAGTTGACGACGCCGCTGTATTACGAGGGTGAGGATCTGGAGTGGTTGAAGGGGACGAGTCTGTATGCGGCGAGGGAGCAGCGGATGGAGGTTTGGAAGGGGAAGTATGAGAATGGGGTGAAGGTGTTGAGGGATTTGGGGTTTGAAGGTGTAGAGGGGTATACTTGGTGAGTATTACCCCCTTCCAGTTTTTTATGGATATGTTGCTGATTATGGAAATCAGGGACCTCTACAAGTGGGCGTCGACTATCATCGCTTCCCGTGCGTTCTCCTCCAAGGTTCTGTCTGGTGTCATTGGGGCGTCGGATCTCCCGGAGGACAGGATGTCCGTTCTGCTTCCGCTGATCGATGTTACGAATCATCGGCCATTGGCGAAGGTGGAGTGGAAAGCTGGCGAGAAGGACATTGGCGTGAATGTGCTGGAGGATGTTGCGGCTGGCCGGGAGGTTGGGAATAACTATGGGCCGAGGAATAATGAGCAATGTACGTCCCCAAATTGATTGCTCTCAAACTATTTATGCATGGGCTAACTTGTAACTCAGTGATGATGAACTACGGCTTCTGCATTCCTGGGAATCCGGTGGATTACCGCGTTGTGAGCTTGAGAGCGCCGCCGGGAAGTCCGTTATACGAAGCAAAGGGCAGACAGCAACAGCTGTTTCCTAATACGCCCGTGAAAACAGAGGACAGGTACTACGTCTTTAATGTCTCCTATCCTCTGCTCGATCCGAACGCTGCTATGGAGCATTCCATTTTCTCTCCGGACCTGTTTGATGCCGTCTCCGTGCTCTCGGCGAATGATAGAGAGTTTGAGACTCTAGAAGTGTCCGAAGATGCGGTGCGGATACCGGGGCAGCCTTATGGGAACTCCCGCAATATTCTTGCGTCTCTGAGCCAGATAGTAATCGAGCTCATTACGCACATCGTCAAGTTGAAGTCGTCGGCGCAGACTTCGCAGCAGCCGCAGAATCTGAAGCAGATTCATGCAAAGATGTACCGTGACAGCCAAGTCACGATCTCCGAGACAGCGATGGTTATCACTGAATGGACGCTGGCTCGGGCTAGGGAACAGGGAATTACCACGAGCAGTGGATCTGGAAAGGAGAAACTCCTCGAATCACACCTGTCCCGTCTTCCCGCGGGCAAGTTCTCGGAAGAGACGATTGCCCAGATCAGATCAACGATTCTGGGACGGAAATCGCTTCTGAGACGCGAAGGCGAACTGTTCCAGTTCCGGGATCTATTTGGCGCGCTCCCAGCTGAGATGCAGGAGCCTTGCAGGAACTGCTTGCGCAATGTACTCTCGCATGCGGAGCAGTTCATTGCCCCGCAGAAACCGGACAATGCATCTGGACCGCTTGGCTTCTCGGTGTTTCTCTGCTTCCTGATCGCAACTTACAGATTTACAGCTTCCTCTCCTGAGAATGGAAAGGTTCAGTTGTCGCCCCGTCTGACGCGGTGGGCCCGTTTTCTCCTCGAGGCGTACCCTGCGCCGCCGGACGACGTCGCCTGGGTGCTGCCGGACGAGGACGATGAAGCGCTTCTCAGCAACTTCGACGACCTCGTTGAGACGATGCGTTCTCAGAACCCGCAGTTCTTCTCCAGCGTGGCACATCTCACCGGCGATTGGCAGAGTGACGGATGGTGGCTCTCCCCGAACTGGCTGCGGTGGGCATGGATGGCGGCAGAGCAAGAGATGGTTAACGTTCCTGACGATCCGCTGAGATTTATCACAACAGGAAGCCTTGGGGCGGGAGGACCGGTGACGCTGTCTACGATTTCTTATCTGTACATCCCACAGGATGCAGATGCTTCTGGCGGGGGCAATTAGAGGCCTGCTGGGTTGTCTTGTGTGGGAATCGGAGGCGTCTCTACCTGCAGTATATAAACACATAGCAACAGAGACATTGATAACCTCTTCTGTGGCTCTCCGCCACATTGATGCCATTTCCGGGAAGAGCTGTAAGCGGCTTGGAGATCTCTGTGCCCTGCTTCAACCTGCTTCCTCCAGGAGCGGGATATTAAATCGACGTCCCGTCAGCCGTCCCACCGCCTCTAGAGCAGCACTTGTCGACCAAGATATCTCCCATCCAGACGCGTCGGGGATCGAAGGTGCTGGACCGAGGTCGCTGGCAGCCGATGGTGACGAGGTCCATTTTGATATCACATGACCGCGGGCAGGCCAATCAGGAAGGCGCCAAATCCGGGGTATTCAGCGAGTCTCTCCACACGCGAACCGCCCGACGACAGCGTTATCCCCATCTTCCCCAGCCTCACCTCCCGTTCTCCCCCACAACCCGCAACACTCCTCACTCTCCATCGTCACCATGATATCCCGAGCGGCGGCTCCCTCTACTTCCTCCCTCGCCCACCTGTCCTCTCGCGCCCTCCCCTCAGCCTCCGCAGCCTCCCGTCTCCCCTCGTCAACTCGCTCCTTTGCGACGGTCCAGGAGGGCACCCCCAAGAAGCAGCATGGAGGCCTGAAGGATCAGGACCGTATATTCACCAATCTGTACGGTCACCATGGCACGGATCTGAAGACGGCGATGAAGTATGGCGATTGGTACAAGACCAAGGAGATCATATTGAAGGGCCATGACTGGGTACGCTGTTAATGTTTTTTGGGTGGCTATGCCGCCATCCTGGGATTTCAAATCGAAATAAATGCTCATGCGACGTTCAATTCTGCAGCTTATCTCAGAAATCAAGGCCTCTGGTCTGCGGGGTCGTGGTGGTGCTGGATTCCCTTCGGGACTGAAATACGTATGTAAACAACCGTTGATTGGCATCAATGGTCGTCAGATCTGACAATTACGGACTGCTAGTCTTTCATGAACTTCAAGGACTGGGACAAGGATTCCAGACCCCGCTACCTCGTCGTCAACGCAGATGAGGGTGAGCCGGGCACCTGCAAGGACCGCGAGATCATGCGCAAGGACCCCCACAAGCTCGTCGAAGGCTGTCTCGTGGTCGGCCGCGCGATGAATGCCAACGCCGCCTACATCTACATCCGTGGTGAGTTCTACCACGAAGCAACCGTTCTCCAGCGTGCGATCCAGGAGGCCTACCAGGCTGGTCTGATCGGTAAGAACGCCTGTGGAACGGGCTACGACTTTGACGTGTACATCCACCGTGGAATGGGTGCGTACGTCTGCGGTGAGGAAACCTCCCTGATCGAGTCGCTCGAGGGGAAGGCCGGCAAGCCTCGTCTAAAGCCCCCATTCCCTGCTGCTGTCGGTCTGTTCGGCTGCCCCAGCACCGTCACCAACGTCGAGACGGTCGCGGTGACGCCGACTATCATGCGTCGCGGAGCAAGCTGGTTCGCCTCGTTCGGTCGTGAGCGTAACCAGGGCACCAAGCTCTTCTGTATCTCCGGCCACGTCAACAACCCTTGCACAGTCGAGGAGGAGATGTCCATCCCCCTGCGCGAGCTGATCGAGCGCCACTGCGGTGGTGTCCGTGGTGGATGGGACAACCTCCTGGCCGTCATCCCCGGTGGCTCCTCCACCCCAATTCTGCCCAAGAGGATCTGTGACGACCAGATCATGGACTTCGACGCCCTCAAGGACTCCCAGTCCGGTCTCGGTACGGCCGCCGTCATCGTCATGGACAAGTCGACCGACGTTGTCCGCGCCATCTCCCGTCTGTCCAAGTTCTACAAGCACGAGAGCTGCGGACAGTGCACGCCCTGCCGCGAGGGCAGCAAGTGGACCATGCAGATTATGGACCGCATGGAGCGTGGCCAGGCCCGTGAGCGGGAGATCGACATGCTCCAGGAGCTGACCAAGCAGGTCGAGGGCCACACCATCTGTGCACTGGGAGAGGCCTTCGCGTGGCCCATCCAGGGTCTCATCAGGCACTTCAGACCCGAGCTCGAGGCCCGCATCAAGCAGTACGAGCAGCAGCATGGCAAGCAGTCGTTTGCCGGCGGGTGGGCCCCTGAGACCAGGGCTCAGGGTAAGATGATTTCGCCGGGCATGTAATTCAACATCGAGTCTTAATAGATGTGCGCGCGCACGGGAGAAAGATACCACCTGATCATTCATTCTAATGGTTGGGTCCGCGGCTTGGCTGTGCCAGGAAGAAAAGAGGCGACGAGACGAGATTTTTTTTTCTATTTTTGTACAGTCCTGCGGTAGCAAGCAAGCCTTATTCTACCTAGCTAGATAGATATCCACGTTATCCTTTGTTTATCTTGTCTATCCTATCTCCTGTTGCTTTCTGCTGATGAAGAACAAAACGTTAGATTTTAGAGATCTTTGAGCGAGCAGCGAATGCAGAAGTTTGATTTTTATTGACTTTTTTTATCTCAATTATGATGGAACAAACAAGTTGAGTAGTAAACAAATGCTCCGGGAGCTAGCTGTCTGTCTTAGATGACCTTAGTATGGTATAAAGAATATAAAGATAAGCTAAAGATAAGCTCCTTAACCTACCTATCTACCTATCAGTCTATCAAATCCTATCTATCTACCGTACACATACATATTGAGTAAGGTGTTATAGGTGTTATATCTATATCTATATCTACGTCCTGCTGTATGTAATGTAATGTAGTCTGATCCATCCATTGAATTGAGTGGGATGGGATGGGGTAAGGTAACGTTACACCCGATGTTGAATTCTTTTTTTTCCCTTTTTTTCTGGAACAAGATCTTTCTAATATAAGCAGGTTTCTTTCTTTCTAATTACTAATTCCTAATCCTATAAGTAGGATCTCTTGCCCTCTTGTCAGTTGGTTGGTTCTTTTTATCTTTTTGATACATTCGTTACTTATTATTACACAGCGACCATCAGATCGATCTTCCTGAGATGAAACAGAGATGACCGACAGCAGAGGTTTCTTTCTTTCTTAAGAAGAAGATTTCAGTGCTGCGGCATATAATATAGGTATCTTTGATGTCGTCTTTTATTTTATTTCAGAGGTTATATACAGGGTATGTATGCAGTACACACCAGCTAGCTAGCTAGCTAGCTAGCTATACTTATTCTTTACAACGCAAAGAAATCAACCAATCAATTAATCTACGATACTCAAGTAAATTCAGTCCACCTCACGCGAGACATCCATTTAATTTAACCTTTGAAGTTGAAGACAAAAGAAAAAAGTACACTTTTGCTAGCTACATTATTAGCTTTAGCTACCTAGACTAGACTAGACAGGAGTGCTTTCCCCCCCCTTCTTAAAACAACATTACAACATCCCGGGCAAAAAGACAGCAGTGGACCCCGTCCAACGAACGAAACTGCTTAATCCGCGGAACGGCGATCAAGGACGAATAGTGAGAAAACGAGCTGACGCAGATCCAAGGTCCAAGTCCAAGAGAGGGTGGGATGGATGGTCGGATTATTTGGATAAAAACGAGCCAGGAACAAAAGTACAGGTTATAAGCATTATAGGTGACAGGACAGGACAGGGGTCATTGCAAACAGCCAATCAATCCAAAAAAAACAAAACAGAGCAGAACACAAACGCTACATCCATGCAATGCCAGTCAAATCCAGTTCTACAGTTATAACAATCTTAATAAGCACCTGCCATGACGATGCCATAGTACCGTCGACTCATCTCAGCCGTATGCATGACTCGTGCGTCTCCGGTGAGCGGAAGGTTGAGGACCGCGGACAATTCAACAGACTGTTTGCCAGTCGTTAGCAGTGAACAGATAACCGAACGTATAAAAGGGTAGTGAGGTACTCACATCTTTATCCTCACCCACACACCAGCCAGCAACAACCCGGCTCATTTCCCGGAACGCCACTCTTTCCTCTAGCCCTTCTACACCAGATCCCTTGTTGACAGTCTCTCCCATTGCAACCAGAGCGCCGACGAGACGCTTCAAGCGGTTTGGATCTCTCTTTCCGCCCCTGGTCGTCACAAGCCGCAAGAAGTCCTCGTACACTCCACCACCGCTCGGCCATCCTCTCACCTTCCTCTCCGGTGCGTCACCGAACCCGGACAGGAGGTTCTCAAGCGTGGCATAGTCACGCTCGATGACCGTCCTCGGGCCTACGATGCGACAGAATGTCGCATGTGCCTCGTTCCAGTTCTTGGCCTTGATGAGGTAGTCCACTTCACCTGGAGCGTCGCCAATATCACGGGCATAGAGCGACTTGGCAACCCAGATCCACGCTTCGGGCAGCTGGAGATCCTCGGTGAAATAACGCCAGACGGCATCCGGGCTTCCATCGGCAGCGATGGGGTTCGGGAGTCGTGGAGCAAACTGAGCCAACATCTCCTTTACCGCACGCTCACGGTCAGCAGCCCGAGAGAGATGGAGGAGAACGAACACCGCCAGCTCCAACTGGCCGATCGAGCTGAGCTCCCAAGCGTAATCCCAAGCCAGCTGATCAGCCCGAGCAATATCCAGAGTGAAGGAATCATGCTGGCCCACGAGGGCAGAGAGGAAGTGATGCAATTGGAATGAAAGACGGTTCGTAAGCCGGTCTCCAGACACCGACTCTGGAAGCACAGCCGCTGGGAATTCCAACTTCGGAAGACCAGTGGCATCTGCACTGCCTACGGCTACGGTGTAGACCTTCAACAATACCCAGAGAGGAGACTCCCGGCCGAGTACATCGGAATTGTAATTCTGTCCTGCGGGGTTCTTTGCCAAATGGCAGGGCACAGGGAAAGCGGGTTCATTCCCATTCGTGAGGTCATGCAGGTACTTGGAGACCGCGACCTCAATCGGCTCATCTTCAGTAATGCCATACCACAGACGGAGACCGAACGCCTGGAACCAGTCGAGATTAAACCGCTCGGTGAAAGTGAACGTAGAAGCCCGATCCTCCAGTGCGCCTCCTGGCTTTCCTTCACTGCGGAGGGCATTACCGGCAAGAAGCTCATAGAGAGCACGGATTGGCTCGCTCATTTCAGAGTAAACATTATGCTTACGCCAGGACTCGACTTGCTTCTGCATATCAGCGCGTGTAGTAGAGTCCCGACCAATCTGCGAAAGCAGCGTGGCCAAGTGGAGATTTCCGCTGTCCACCAGCGTCTTACAGGCCTCCTCCACACGATGGGAACAGAGAAGCGCGATGGCGCGTTCCTCAGCGGACTCGTATTTATCCAAGTCCTTAGCGTGCTTCTCGCGAACAATACCCTCCCACAGTCGGCTAAGACGGTCTTTCTTGATACGGTGGCTGAACTTTTGCCGAAGCTGGGGTGGGACGCCAGCGGAGATCTCGTCTTCAATATCGTCATTGAAGAGGACATTCGCCAGCTGCCAGACCCTTCTTTCCATGTCAGCCTGTGCTGAGTGAGTCGTCGACAGCTGGATCAGTGGCCGGAAATCTGTTTTGGCCAGACGGGCAAAGGGAACCCCGTCAACTCTACGAATGGTAGATTGCTGTCTCTGAGCGTCTAGCAACTCCCCGGGTTCTGGAGCTTTGTTGAAAGCCAAGAGAACGACGTCCCTTCCCTCACTCGTGACAGAGATACCCTGCTCCCATGGTTTGTCCGGATCGGGAAGTGTCTCTCTCATGTCATTCTTGGCGCAGATAACGGAGTTCATAGGACCCCATCTGGGTTTGAACGAGTGGTGGAAGGCGATATCATCCTCGGTCAATTCATTCGACTCGCCAGCGAAGGTCTTTGGTTTCTTCGAATAGGGCCACTGTGAAAAAGAAGGATTTAGCTAATCAATTCCATTCAATTTGATTCTGCTATCTGGGGTTAAACTAATTACATGCTTCATCAAAGAGTAGGGAGAGAAATGGAAAAAGTTAAGGGAGGCAAACCTCGACAGTTTTGGGCTGCTGTACCACAGTCTGTTTCTTAACCGGTGACTTTGCTTGTTTGAGTGGTTGTTGAAACAAAGAATTCATCAAGTCAATGCTGGTCGTAAACCCTTTCGGCCGGCTATCCGCTGCAGCCTTCTCTCTTGTCGGGGTGTCCTCTAGCAAGTTCCTGTCAGTGAAAGCATTCGCCTGTACCTCACGCAGTGCATCACGATCCTGCTTCCTAGGGCTGATTGTCCGCTGCAACTGATCCGCCCAGTCCCCGCTGAGGTCAAGACGAGCCTTTGCAGGAGTGGAGAAGCGAACCGAGCGCTTGGTGGCATCAAAACTCGACATGGCAGTGGTTGTGGTGTTTTCCTGCTCCACGGTGCGACGAGGAATCGGAAAGGAGCCTGCCATCTCCATCTCCTCATCCTCATCAGATCCAACGTCTGACTCTGCAGATTGCTGGCTCTCAGTGATATCTTCATCACCTTCATGCTCAGCAGTTGAACCCGTGGAGCCGTCCTCTAAAAAAGACTGCGACTCATCATCACCAGAAACGGAACCCATGTCCTCATCCTCCTCGGTTTCCTCCATCCGGTTACCAAAAGCACCGGGAACCATCTTGCGTTTCTTAAAATCGAAGGTGTCATCATCAATTCCAACATTGGACCCCACGAAGGACTCGTCGATGGAGAAGGACGTCTGCTCAGAACCCATGGTGTGGTCTTCGGATGACGGGTTCGCAGGGGATCGAGCCTTCGGAGTCGGAGTGTCAGGAGCAGCACTCAATGTGCTTTGGTTGAAGCTCTCACCTTCATCGTCCTCATCATCGTAGTCAAGACCATAAGTGGTAAAGTGAGGCACCTTGAACACCCACGTTCCGGTATCCTTCTCGTAGGCAATGAACTCGGTGTTGTGAACCTTCTTCAGACGATCGATATGCTTGTCAAACAGAGGACCGCTGGTGATCGGGGTGGGTGCCTTCTTGTCCCGACCTCGGGGCCAAGAGTTTTCGATTCTCAGAGTAGACGGGACGTTGAGACCCTTGCCCATAGGCGGCTTGTGTGCGTCGTCAGGGTAGACCGTAATGGATCGCACAGTGATCTCCACAAGGCCACCAAAGATCTGGTCGAGGTCGATGGTGGTGAGATCAACAGGCTCATCGAAGGTGACCTGGCCGCAGAGCTTGCGTCCAACTGTGAAGCCGACAACGTGCTTCAGCTGGTCACGGGACATCTCCTTGAGCTCTGCGCGGGAAGGCTTCATCCAATACTCGCCGGGCTGTGGATCAGCACCCGGGACGAAGGAGAGTCTCGAAGGTCCATCTGGGACGGGAGATTGTTCAGTGTCCTCAGGGACGACAGCGAGCTCGTTGCCTCGCACAGCTTCCATCTCAGGTTGAGCGGCGGCTTGCTTAGGGCTTTCCTTGACTCCGTTCACCCCGTTGACATGGCCATTCTTGCGAACTGATCGCAAGAAGCCAAGCTCCTCAGCGGTCGGCTCTGGACTCTCGGTTTCCGCACGAACAATTTCTCCGTTGGTGGTACCGTCGGGTCCCTGCTGTCCCTCGTCGAAGCTGACTCTCTTCTTCAGCTTACTGCCGGAGTCCTCCCCGTTAGTAATGGCAGCAGGGGGTGTGCTCGTGGAACGAGAGAAGAGGTCAGTTCTCAAGCTTCGATCAATAGTGAGCCGTTTCAGGCTGCCATTCGAATAACGTGAGCTGCCAGGAGAAAATGCACCCGGAGCCAAGACGCTATCACTATCAGGATCGAAGGTTTTGCGGAGGTTACTAGTAGAAAAGCTCTTGCTGAAGCTCCGTCCGAGGTTGCCGTTGGCGCTTGAACGGAGGCTGCCACCCAGAAGACTGCCGCCAAGTCCGTTGGGGGCACTAGGAGAGCCTGTCGGTGTACCATACGTAGAGTACGAGAATCCATATCCTTGGCGCTTCGGGGGCGTGATCAGACGATTTGCTGCATTGGGAGTGATCTTGTAAACAGGCAGAGGGGTCTTCTGCTTCTGCTTCATGCTAGAGGACAGCGGAGTTGCCAGAGGGCCGGGACTGGCCGCATTAGGCGCTGGCAGGCCAGAGAAGATAGACTGGTTACCGTAAGGGTTACCATCAAGCAGAGAAGCCTGAAGGGTACCAGGGGCCGGCTGCTGCTGTTGCGGCTGCTGATTCTGCTGCGTACCGCCGAACAGGCTGGCACCCAACCCTCCGGGTTGTTGTTGTTGATTTTGGGTATTGCCGAAAAGAGAAGTGCCGGTATTCTGAGTGGTAGTGTTCGTCTGCCCGAATAGAGAGCCTCCAGTGCTTCCGCCAAAGAGACTTGGCTTCTGCTGCTGCTGGTTCTGAGTGTTACCAAAGAGACCACCACCAGTTCCAGCCTGTTGGTTCTGAGTGTTGCCGAAAAGACCGCCACCAGTTCCGGTCTGCTGGGTTGTACTGGTTCCAAAGCCTCCAAACAGGCTAGGCTTTTGCTCCTGCTGTTGCTGAGTTCCACCGCCAAACAGAGAACCAGTGCCGGTCTGTTGAGTGGTGCCGCCACCGAAAAGACCACCACCACCAGCAGTCTGCTGTTGCTGCTGAGTGTTTTGTCCAAAGAGGCCTCCTCCCGTGGTGCCACCGCCGAAGAGGCTAGGCTTCTGTTGTTGCTGGTTCTGGGTACCAAAGAGGGCGCCGCCACTCCCGGTCTGTTGCTGCTGGTTTTGCTGGCCAAACCCGCCGAAGGCACTGGTAAACTGTTGCTGGCCGCCGAACGGAGAGGCAGTAGCGGTTGTGCCACCAAACGGGTTTGACGTAGTGGTGGTGGTGGTGGTGGTAGTCTGGCCGAAACCACCAAAGCCAGTTCCAGTTCCAGTTCCAGTAGTGCCCCCTCCAAACAGAGGCTTGTTCTGCTGCTGGTTCTGCGTGTTGCCAAAGAGACCGCCACCGGTTCCAAACCCTCCACCAGTTCCAGTTCCAGTTGTGCCTCCAAAGCCGCCAGTAGTGGAGGTGGTGCCACCGAACAGACTAGGCTGTGAAGTACCAGACGTTCCTCCTCCGAACAGGGACGTCGTCGGCTTCGAAGCTCCAAATAGAGGGTTCGTAGAAGTAGTGCCAAAACCACCAGCGGTCGAGGTCTGGCCGAACGCAGATGGTGCGCTCGTGGCGGCGCCAAATCCGGAGCCGAAGCCTGAAGTGGTCTGCTGTCCGAAGCCAGTTCCACCACCAAACGCGGAGGTACCAAATGCACCAGCCTGTCCGCTTCCATTGCCGTACCTACGGCCCTGGGCGTAGTCACCGAGACGGAGTTCTTCGAAGGAGTATCTGCTGTAGGGCTGCATGAAGCTGATGCTCTGGTAGTGGTTGGTGACATTGGAGCCGCTATCCTTCTCCGTCACAGGATTGAACGGTGTGCTGCCAGTTCCCTCACAAGCGGGCACAGGCTGGTTGAAGGCCGTGCCGGCTCCACCACCGAAGCCTGTAGTCCCTGTCGTGCCAAAACCACCACCGGTACCGAACGCACTTGTGCCAGTCGTGCTGCCAAAACCTCCGGTCTTGTTGCCGAAGAGTCCTCCGCCGGTGGTACCGGTGCTTCCAAAGCCGCCAGTGTTGCTAGTCGACCCAAATCCACCAAAGCCTGTTCCACCAGCGGTGGCAGTACCACCTCCGAAGAGGCTGCCACCGCTGGTTGTGGTGGTGCTGCCAAAACCTCCAGTTTTGTTACCGAAGAGTCCTCCGCCGGTGTTAGAGGTACTGCCAAAACCTAAATAAGACATATAGTCAGTATCACTGAACGTCATCCACACATGTACAAATGTCAGCAAACACAAAACAAAGCTACAAGTCTCCGGGTACACGGTGCTCCGGATTGCAGATGGGATTTATCGTCCAGAAAGGTGTCGTCTGGGCATCCCGAGCGCAAGTCCAGGAGTCGCATGTGGTCCCCAGAGGCGATTCACAAAGCGAGCGGCGAACCCCGATTACGGATGTCGAGTATGGATTCCGTCCGCCCAAGAGTAACACATATGCGCCCACAGGAGCCCGAGAAGGTAAAGAAAACCGCCACGCTTGAGCCTAACGAACTGGTCGTTGAGCACATACCTCCGCCAGAGCCGAAGCCACTTGAAGTGTTCCCAAACAGGCTGCCACCGGATGTGTTACCGCCACCAAACGGGGACGATGTCGAGCCAAAGCCTATATGACGGGGTAGACGCGGTCAGACACTGTCATGAAGCTGGGGGTTTTTCTTTTCCTTCTCGTAGGTGTTCGCTCAGCGTCGAGGTCGTCCGCGGGTTGATAGAACTGTTTTCGCTATTGATGTTGATGGGTTGCGCGGGTCGACGCCAGGAGCACCAGCAAGAAACGGGCGCAACAACACAAAAAAAAAAGAACAAGATGGCAAAAACGGGGGAACAAGACAATTGCGGTATATACCTACCTCCTCCAGAGCTCGTTCCTCCAAAGCCAGAGCCCGTGCCGAAGCCAGAGCTCTGCTGCTGGTTGTTCTGGCCGAAGCTACCGAATCCGAAAGACATTTTGCCGCCTGTGTCCTGTCTACTGATTCATCCGTTCAAATGGCGGTAAGCGCCGGGATCGACGAAGACGAAGCGCGATTCTCTTGAAGAAGGATGCCGCGGCAGAGAAGCTGCCCTGAGGGCGAAAAGAGACCAACAGATCGAGCGGCGAAGTCGAGAAGAGAGACGGATCACGACGCGCTCAGAACGGGGAAAGAAGAGATTGCAAAGCGAGACTGAGTCTCCCAGCGTAACGAGCTAAGCTTAAATAGCTCAGCACGAGCTGCAGAAGAGCCGCGAGCACCGTCAGTCGGGGTGTGCAGGGGAAAGAGAAGAGAAAGGGAAGGGAGAAGAAGAGGTGATGACGGGGGCGAAGGTATGGAGACACGCGAAGCCTGGGAGAAGAAGCTGTCCGCAGAGGAGGTTAGGGACGGGCGGGTTCGCTTAAGTAGCCTAAACGGAAATGGGGCGAGTTGGGGGAGGCGAGGTTGGGCCGTTGGCTGCGCCGGGAACGACGCGCTAAGGAACCGAAGGCCGCAGCCTCCAGTGCGTTCTCTCTGCCTACAGAGAGACAAGGAGCAGACCCGTCCGGCCGGCCTCTCAGCGCGCCATCCGCTGTGGTCATGTGATCGGATGACTCAGCCATCGCGCCTGCCTGGCAGCTGTCCCTCGGGCGCACGACCCCGGCCAATCAAAACAGCCCAGAACAGACGCATCGCCGGTAGACTGGACAAAAAGGACCCTTCTGGCCAGTCTATGGACGTTATATCGACGATGTCGCATCTGCTGCCTGATAGTCTACCAAATCTAGGAGCTCTGTTGTCCGGTCTGCTGAGCTTCTATGTTTACAGACAGACACCAAGTGAATAAAAGTTATATGTAATTGTTCCGCTACCGGTCGTACAAACATGGGAATCAGCAAAAAAGATATCCAAACAGGAGCAGCCATCCACACCGAAGTAGTACTACTCGCATATCACTCCACAGTGCCATCCAGGCAAAATACTCGTAGGTATCGAAGCCGACTTGAGTATGTTCATCCTTCATGCCATTTCATGTACAGTTATTTGTGTGTTATCGTCGTCATATCCCTACCAACTCCCGCGCACCTGCTTACTTCCGGGCAGCGTGCACGACCTCGATGATCCGACCCACAACGCTTGGGTCCGACAGCTATCGCTCAGTCAGCATCTGAGTGTCAATTTTACAAATGCATAACCGCAGGAACTTACAGTCGAAACGTCTCCCAAGCTGTCCTCTTCACCACTGAGGATCTTGCGCAGAATACGGCGCATGATCTTGCCGCTGCGGGTCTTGGGAAGGTCGTCGACGACGAAGACCGCCTTGGGGGCGGCGAACGGTCCGATAGAGCGGCGGACCTGCATCACGAGGTCCTTGCGGATCTGCTCGCTGGCATCGTTGCCATTCTTGAGGGAAACGAACGCGTTGACGGCCTGGCCGGTCAACTCATCCGCAATACCCACGACGGCAGCTTCTGCGACCGAGGCTAAGGATGCCAAGTCAGCTTGGTCCAATACGAACTCGATGGTACGTTTCACTTACGGTGCTCAATAAGGGCAGCCTCAATCTCGGCCGTGGAGAGACGGTGTCCAGAAACGTTGACAACGTCGTCAACACGGCCGCGGATCCAGTAGTAACCCTCGTGGTCACGGCCAGCACCATCACCAGTGAACTATATCTCTCTAGTTAGCCCGATAACACTGAAATGTAAAATGCAGGAGCCTTACGTAGTAGCCCTTGTAGACGTTAAGGTAGGTGTCCATGTAACGCTTGTGAGCGCGCCAGACGGTACGGGCCATGCTGGGCCATGGCTGCTTGATGGCCAGGACACCCTCGACATCGTTGCCCGTGATCTCCTCACCGGACACGGGGTCGATGATAGCGGGCTCAATACCGAAGAAAGGCAGAGAAGCACTGCCAGGCTTGGTGGGGGTAACACCACCCAAGGGGGTGATGATGTGAGAACCGGACTCGGTCTGCCAGTAGGTGTCGACAATGTGAGCCTGCTCCTTTCCAACAGCCTCGAAGTACCACTTCCAAACATCGGGAGCAATTGGCTCACCGACGGATCCGAGGACACGGAGGTGCTCCATCTTGTGGTGGATGTGCTCGTTACCAGCACGCTTCAGGAGACGCAGGGCGGTAGGAGCAACGTAGAACTGGGTGACCTTGTGCTTCTCGATGACATCCCAGTAACGGGAGAAGTTGGGGTAGGCGGGGGTACTCTCGAAGACAATGGTCGTGCAACCCAGGAGCAGGGGAGCGTACACGACGTAGGTGTGTCCGGTAATCCAGCCGACGTCACCACCACAGAAGTAGCGGTCTTCCTCGTGGATGTCGAAGACGTACTTGCCGGTGGCAGCGGCTCCCAGCAGGTAACCGGCGGTGGCGTGCATGACACCCTTGGGCTTGCCAGTCGAGCCAGAGGTGTAGAGCAGGAAGAGAGGGTCTTCCGAAGACATCGACTCCGGGGCAAGGTAGTTAGGGAACTTCTCGACCTCCTCGTGCCACCAGAGGTCTCTGCCCTTGGTCCATGGGACATCAGCGCCGGTGCGCTTGTAGACTAGAACAGTGTTCACGTCGGGGCACTGCTTCAGGGCCTCGTCCACAATTCTCTTTGTGCCAATAACCTTACCACCACGCTTGCCCTCGTCGGTGGTGATGATGACCTTGGCCTCGGCGTCAAGGACACGGTCGCGGAGGGAGTCGGAGGAGAAACCGGCGAAGACGACAGTGTGGATGGCACCGATACGGGCGCAAGCAAGGAAAGCGACGATGGCTTCGGGGATCATGGGCAGGTAGATGGCAACGGTGTCACCCTTCTTGACACCCTGCTGCTTGAGGACCCAGGCGACGCGGGAGACCTCGCGGAGCAGCTCGCCGTATGTGATGCTGCGGCCCTCGTTGGGCTCGTCGGCCTCGTAGATGATGGCGACCTTGTCGGGGTTCTTGATGGCATGGCGGTCAACGCAGTTGAACGCCGCGTTCAAACGACCCTCGACAAACCATGCGTTGTCGCCGTTGGCGAAGGAGCCGATGTGGGTGGTCTGGAAGTCCCGGTCCCAGGAGAGGAGCTCGCGGGCCATGCGGGCCCAGAAGGTGTTGGGAGACCGGATCGACTCTTCATAGAGCTTCTTGTACTCCTCGAGGCCGTTCAGGTGAGTCTTGGACGGGTGCTTCTCGTAGAAGACCTTGGGGACGTGGAAAGTGTCGACCTCGTGAGCCTCGGCCACCTGTCTGCCCGTCAGCACCGCCGATCTTCGGCGCACAACAGCTCACTCCCAGAGCTCGCCACCAAACGGGATGACGCTTACCACTGCGGGCTTGGGAGGCTTAACGTCACCGTCAGACATGATTGCTAGCTGTTCTCGGGGTCAGCGAATTTTTTTAGTTTTTTTCAGGGTTGGGACGAAAGCTGGAAACGTGGAAAGACAGCAGGCAAAAAAAAGGCACGGCGGCGCGCGGGGCAGGGCAAAATGTTGAGGCGCAACACGCGAGCTTGGCGGGAGCTATACCTTTCAGTTACTGCAAGGGGAACGGCCGGGTTAGGGTGTGAAGGCCGCAGGAGCGACTTATGACGAACGTCAACCACGGCGAGAGCAAGACTCTCTCGAGGACCGCCGAGAATCAGGACTCGACCGTGAAAAGGAAGATGGAGAAAAAGTAGGGAGAAAATAAAAAAGGGGGTGGTAGAGGAAACGGGAAGCAAATAGAGAGCAGGGCGGCGGCAGGGCGCAGGGGTTCGGAGGCGAGAGCTTTAAATGTTGGATGAAGGGCCTAGGCTATTTCTACTCCGTATACGATGGGTGAACTAGGTACTCTGTGAAATAATCCAAGGCCCGTCCAGCCAACAGCAACGCTCGCCCGAAAATGCAGCGAGCGCGCTCGGCCATGCGGGGCGTGACAGCCCATAGTTTCCGTTGCTCCGGCCCTCCGGGGAAGACGAGCCAGGCCAGGGATGATGCGGCGCCTCTCCACTCGGGCCTGCTGACTGGGCGAGTATCTACTTCGGATGCGCTTCTACAGACTCCAGCACGCTTCGGCCACTGACGAGGTGCCGTCTCCTCGTGCCCGGTGTGCTCTACAGGAATCATAACCACCGGGGGAGCCGCAGATGCAGTCGTCCACGATCCTGCAGAATAAATAGTCACGAAGATCGACCAGCAGCCTATGTCAGCCATCCGGCGCTCCTGCAAGCGGGGCCCTGGCAGAGAGAACGTCTACCCAGCACTCTGTATACTATGACATCGTCGAGGACCGTGTGGAGTTGGCCAGGGTGCAATAGCCAGCAGCCACGGGCCAATCATGCTCGGGCGCTTCTGTTCGCGGACAACTTCCCCAGAAGATCCTCCTCCAGAAACGGGTGAGAGCAGATGACTTTTGAGTTACCAGGTCCTTGGCACGAAATGACGAGCGAGTCGTCGTTGGGAGATCTAGTGGCGAACATGATCCACGATTCCTCTTCCACGGTGCGCCGCGAAGCTGCCTCGCTGCCCCTCATCTATCTGCGGCCGGCCCAACAGCTGCACGGGGCACGCCAGCTTTACCCGGTCGGTTGCTTGCAAAACCCCACTCCCGGCCTAGAGCTAGTGAAATTTTTTGGCATTTTTGGCGAAATAAGTTGTCATGCGAGCCTCCATTTCAGGAGTCTTTTGTTACCGTGAGAAGTTCAAAAAGGAGCGCATCGTTAGGTAGATGGGAATTGTTCTATGGTAAGCCGGTAAAGCAGGTTGGCGCTAAAAAGGTCCGGAGTATACGCAGTTGTTTTCCACGTATCGAGAAGTTCGTATCAACGAAAGTCATACACTAACAAATTCTATATAAATTACGGGAAAAACAAAAAAAAATAGCAAATCTCTATGGACCTATATCTAATCGATCCTGGGTGCCATTGGAACCCTTCTAGATCCTGTACCAAGAACAAATACCTACCTAGACCCGTAAAAATAGCAACCTTGAGCCTGGTCTACCCTTTTCCGAGGACGGCACGCGCAGGTGACGGGATGTTCTTCAGATCTGGGGGAGAGCGGGATATGTCATGGCTAAATCTTGGAGATGAGGGGTTCGGAGAATGCTAACCCTCCCCCGGAAAACACCAACATTGTACATCAGAGTCAAAATACGAGGTTCTCAGGATCCTGAGAGGTCAATCCCTTCTATAGACTTGTAGCTCAGGCCCTTTTTTCGGCTACGGACGACCAGGTTCACATGCCGGGGGGAACACCAATTTGATAATAATGGATGGAGAGACCTTTCCCCAGACGCCCAACTTAAAAACGATCTGAAAATTTGAAAACCACGAGTTTCGCGAAATTTAAACATCTCGAAATTTTTGAGACTCTAGAATTACCAAGCCTAGGTAGTCTCTCCCCAACCCTCCACTAGAGCCTCCAGAAGGTCCAGCTCATGGCGCAGGGCGCGGATGTGGGGAGGGGCTTCGCATCTATCCCGGCCGGTTCTCGGCGGTTGTGCTTGTTTCCCGCCGGGGAACTTCGAAGCAGGTCATACCTCGCGGAGCCGTACGCCGTACAGTTACGGTAGAAACGAAAGCACGGCCACGGAGAAGGGACAAAGGAGAGCATGGAGCGAGGGTCCTTGTCTCGGTCGGTCCATCAACTGTGGTCTCCCTGTTTTTCCCCTTGGCCATGGGCCTCATGCCGGCTGCTGCCGCCGTGTGTCCGTCCAAGACGAAACAGCTTAACCGTAAGTACGCCGTACGGACTTCTCTCGCGGGCTTCAGGACAAAGGCGGTTACACGGAAGTTCGGTGTTGTCTGTCCCCCTGGCCGCCGAGGTACATACTTCCTTCCCCCTTCTACCGCCTTCCAATGCCAGCCCACACGAGTAGTTTCCGGAAAACCGTTCTTAGTTGTCGAGATTATTTCATTATCATCGGCAGTTTGTTGTTTTTTGTCTCACCAGCCTATTGTAACATTCTTATTTATGGAGTTGGGTGGTGGGCTGTTGTTAGCTGTAGTCCAATCTCACGGTCTCATCAAGCCACGCAACTCTCCTATCTGCGAAGCGAGTGTATATATATCTTCTTTAGCTCCATGCAAGGTCGGAGATGACGAAATGTTTGAACCTTCAACCCCGGTCAGGAGTAAACCTTACGGCAAGACCAGACCAGACCCCTCCTTTCACACCGGAGCAAATAACATATGAAATGGAAAACGGGCTCCCCGCAAGGTTTCCCGGACTAGGGGAAGTTGATGATAATTGATCACGCGGAATTGGAAGAGAACAACATGAAACAGTTTGGATTTGCAGGATCATCTCATTTCTCTTGAAATGTTGCTCATTCTATCACGGTTATTATTATCCCGACACCTAAAGTAGGAACTACTGAACACTGACTACATTCCGACACGATCTATGCCGGCAGGTATGCCTGCCATCCTTCGCGCCACCAGCTGCCCATCCCGAATACAAACACGACGATGCTTCCATCCCTCACAACATCTTTCAGAAGCTGCACCCACGTGCCCGGGGTGGCGAGCTTTCCCTCCCGTCCCTTGGCTAACATCCTAGTTCCGCTCAGGAGCAGCTCCCCCGTCATGAAGACAACGAAGGGGTTCTGCGCCGTAGCCGGAGGCGGCGGCGGGCTGCCGTACATCGCAACCGACGACCCGATGAGCACAAGCAGGTACACCCCGATGGCAAACGAGAAGAACACATGAAGCAGCTTCCAGATCCAGTCCCGTCTCTTCTCCTCCGGTGTCAGAGGCTGCTGCGCTGCCATGCCGCCCAACAGCATATTCGACAGAAATGGAGGGAGACCCAGGGCCGAGGTCAGATCGGCCGGAGACAGCCCCCCTGGCGCCGCTCCTCCTGCTCCGCCTGCCCCAGGTGCTGCTGCTGTATCTCCTCCGGCCAGATCACCTAGCATTGCATTTAGCAGCTTAACGGTAGGATCTTCCGCGGTTTCCTGCGTTTGCTGCTGATTCGGCGGATGCGCACGCAGCAACGCTCGTAGATATTCCTGCTGCGCTTGGATGCTCTCCAATGACTGGTCTTCTACTCTCGGGGCCGGCGCCGGCGCTGGTGGTATAGGTGTCTTCGATCTTGGAGGTCCATGGACGTGCGGCTCTGAAGCAGCAATGGCTGGCGCTGCCGTTGGTTGTGGTGATGGGGATGGGCTCTCGTGGGCTGTAGCAACAAACACATCAGTATCCGTGCACGATAATCATCCAAGCTGGCAGAAAGAGAATAGCCATCGATGATATCAAGGTAAACAGGACAACAAAATGCCAAGTGTCAAGTCATACCAGACGCCAGCGTCCGTCCACTCAAGCTGGTGATCTTCTCTAAGCGCGCAGAACCGCCTGCCCTGATCTTCGCCTCGCGACGCTCACGGCGGAGGCGCGCCGCCTGCTGAGCGGGTGTTTCTTCCGTAGAAGACATTATCACGTCCTTCTTCTTCTTTCTGAAACTATTCGAAAAGAAAAAATAAAGTCGTTGCGATGGGAAGGATCCGGATTGTGCTACCGGAATTCCTCCTCTGCTGTGAGAGAGGGTCGGGGAAAGAAAATCGTATCTGGAAAGCTAAAGCTGTCCGATCGGGGAACGGTGACCAACGTTAGCGGAGACCGGTGTCAGGATTTAGAAGAAGAAATAGAAGTCACTAGCAACAGCGGTCTAGATAGAAGAAGGAAAAGAAGAAAAGAAAATACTCAAGCGTCACACAACATGCATAACACGTGTCCGGGGTCGAATGCCCATCTACTAGCTGTCGGTGTGGTCTGGCCCTGACGTCGGTCGGCAGCGCGGTCGCAGAACATCGGCCGGGCCGGGCGCCGCGCGTGGCCTGCAGCGACAGCATGGAAAGCATACATGCTTAGCTTCGGTCAACGCTTCTGTGTGGAGATACCTACACCTCAACAAGCAGATGGCTTAGATATCATTGTCACGAGAGTTAAAAATTTTGCTATGTGATAAAAATACTTAGAGCTACTCTGTATTTACATGGTCTTGTTAGGAGAATAGATGCATCTGAACTTCTATGGTGGCATGTCTTGTTTACAAGAACACTATGTGAGGTATATTTGTCGAGATAATTGGCTTCCATTCCTCTACTGTCCTCATTGACGGTAGGGTGATGGGTCTGAAATTCCATCCTATTCATTCTCTTTTCTGTGGCCATTTGCTCCTCTATATACAAATCATAAGCCTCCAATAACACACGTTTTGCATGGAAAAAGAAATGACCTGATACATCCATACGACTCCAGAACCCGAACAAGAAGAGGAATCCCCTCAATACAAAAGCCGTGACCTAATCATGTAAAACGGTCTGGATACTACGGCTTCGTCAGTTCTACGACGACGAAACGACCAATTGCTCGTCATTCTCTTTTTGTCCTTGCTGTTCAGCTTCTTGTCCGCGGCAGCATCTTAGCGAGAGCCTCCAAGGAAGGTCGCTGAGAAGGATCCGGTGAGACGCAGAGTGATATGATCTTCTGGAGCTCCGGAGGTGCAGAACTTTTGGCGGAGAAGACAGTGGGAAAGGCTCCGTCCTGGGTCCAGCCCATTTCGCGGTAGACCTTGGCCATCTCGACCCCTTCGCATACGAGATAGAGAGTGCGTCCGATCGAGTAAACCTCTGACTGGGTGATCGACTCCATTGGCCAATGGAGCGGGATACCGAGCGTCGTACCGCCGAGATGTGTGCATAGTTTCCTCACCTCCGGACTTGCAGTGACGAACGTGGTGAAGAGGCGGGTGAAATCTATCAGGACGATGTCCTCGTTCTCCGTGACGACAATGTTGTCTGGTTTCAAATCACCGTGGAAGGATTGGTGCTGCGCGAGAAACGACACAGCATCAACCAATTGCAGTGCCCATTTTACCAGCAGTTTCGGTGTCAGTTTCCCTTCCCTCCGGAGCTTGCGGGCGTAGAATTCGAGATTTCCGTTGGCATGATACGTGGTCAGGAATCCGCAAACTCGCTCGTCCGTCTCGCTCAGCGTAATTAGCGCTGCCGGTGGGTCTATTATGTTCGGATGTCTCCCGGGGAGGGAAATCAAATTCTTGACTTCGCTTAGGTCCAACATCGCCCTCTGGGGATAGATCGGTCCCTTTGCGATATGGAGCTTCCCCTGGTACTCGACCAGACGTGTCTGAGAGGGTAAGAACTGACCAATCCCCGCGACAGGTTTGAGTTGAGCCCGGGATACCAATGGGGGTAGAGGGATATCAGTTCCGAACGTTTCGGGTGCAGTCTTCAGTGCCGGAGTCAGACGATGATCAGGGAGATCCATGACTTG
Source organism: Thermoascus crustaceus (assembly GCF_041956765.1). Taxonomy (NCBI): domain Eukaryota; kingdom Fungi; phylum Ascomycota; class Eurotiomycetes; order Eurotiales; family Thermoascaceae; genus Thermoascus; species Thermoascus crustaceus. The sequence goes on along the minus strand of NW_027192535.1, from coordinate 659,968 downwards.
GAATTTGCCGTTGGCTGTGAATGCGTAGACAACGCTGCCAAACGGAGGCGCGCTTCTTCCGTATTTTGCTCGACATAGGCTGGTGATCCGTTCTGTGATCTTGTTGCGTTCCTGAACAGCGGCTTCCGTATCCAGGCCGTCACTATGGAGCTTCACCAATCGGTTCTCAAGAAATTCATCTCCGCCGGAACTTGGATGAGGCTCGACGATAATAGTCGTATAGTTACACTTCTCGATGTCTATCTGAAGCGTCACCCGGCGGATGTGAGGTTCATAGAAATCAGAAATAAATGACCACTTTTGCGTCTTTGATAACATGTCTGCGCCTTCTCGATGGCTTGATATTCAATCCCCCAGGGCTCGTTGGAAACCCGCTTGCACGAGACATCCTTCCATATAAATAATTTAGTTCCCCGACCCCCAAATCTTATCATTATACCTGTCGGATTATCAGACATTGGGCAGTCTAGCTAATACATTCATTGTCTATGGATCAGCGTGTGTCACTCCTAGCCTGCAAATCAGAGTGCCCCAGTTGTCAGGCGTACTCTATACCGCGTACTTGCCTCCTCCCTTCCAGGGAGACCATACCACAAATGAAGCCTTTACCCACTTAATCTGACCAGCAAAAGGTGCTACGTTTGCTCGCTCGTACCCAGTGATTCAGGTCTCTTAGCTGCAGACAAGAATTTCGGCGGCTGTCGCGAGACGAGATGTATCGAGGACTAGTCTTCTCGAAACCTGGACCATAGCGGGGCGACTTTTTTTCCGAGTCTCTATCTCGCTGGGCTGCATATTAATGGTCCGAATATTGCTGACGTTTTGCGACTTAACTTGACTACGGTTAATTTCTGCCTTTTTATGTAACGAAATTTCGACTGGGTGCCCATGCTCGAATCCTCTTTCGCTGCCTTCTTGGTGGGGGGGAGGGGGGGGATTTACTTTTTTTTTCTCCATAGGTTCATGGGATTGTCAAGCGTCCCGAGACTGCACCAACCATCATTCACCATAACAGAGCTATCATAAGCTATCGTAGGGCCCGAACATCCTCACGAGGGCGTAATCAAGAATTACATAGTTCTTAATTGCTCGGTAGAAGAATGCAACAGGTTATCTCTTGTTCGATGCCACCCCACGCCCCGATCTGTGAAGATGCTAATCCCTCGTCAGATCGTTATCGAGGAAGCACATTCGACAGGGAAGACATCGATCGGTAATCCGCCACGGACAATTCTTCTGCATAGTTGATCACGAGGGCAATGTTCCATATTTTCTTGGATCCTGTTTTCAGATCGACCACTTCTGAGGGCTACTTTCGTGCAGATACGACAGAGATTGTCATCCCAATGCTGGTGACTGAAGCCGGAGTATAGCTTGAAACTCAGACTGTTTCCAAACGCATTCGATTCAGCAGTCAGTCTAGTCCTTAACGATATTATCTCGCGCTTTCCACGAAAAGCTTCCTTTTATGCTCCTGCTTTACTATTATCTTCCAAAACGTATTTTATTGAAAAGATGAACTAGGCAGCACAGTTGGGCAGCGAAAACATCTCGATAAAGTTTCTTCTTTGATGACAGTTGTTCCTGTCGCCCTGATTCGAGTTCTGCTTCTCGTTGACTTCTGTGATATGTCGAGTGAGAGCTACTTCTTCCAAGTGCTGACAATGCAGCACTGAAATTACGTCAATACCTTTCTTCCAAAGAAAAAGTAAACAAGGGGAAAAAGCAAAGAGAAACACAAAGCAACGTACGGCCCTTACTTTGGAAAACTTTTCCGAATTAATCGCAGAGAATGAATATTATTTTAAGTCACTTCTCTAGGTTGATATTTTGGGATAAGGTTAACAGCAAGATAGCCGGATGAATTGTTCAAGGGATCTTTTCACCCCAGCCGCGTTTACCCCTCTTCTCCCACTCTCCTATCTTTTTTTTTCCTTTCCTCTGTCTTTCATCCTCTTCCCTATTTTCATCCCTCGCGTCTCGTGTCCCATAATGCAATTACTCGACAATTTTACGAGCTAGCTCAAAAACATCGAAAAGAGGTGGGCCCTCATGGCAAGCTCTAAGCTTTCTGACAGAGCAGCTCAGGCGAAACCCAGCCTTATGGTCAACTTTCCTGTCCCCTTCAGGACAGACGACCGACTTGTGGATCTCCAAAGTTTGCTGTCCTAAACAGAGGTATCCACCTGGGCGGTAAGCAGCGGTTGAAGGCACCGAAGCTTGGAAGGTCCTTTGACGCCCTCTCCATTGCCTGTTAATATATCACAATAGTAATGCGACTGCATCAGACAGCCAGCTTCCTTGGATTTGCCTATTTTGAGAACCTAATTGTCAACTGTCCAAATTCTCGGTGCTTCAGCGTATGCAAACGGCTTCTGGATCTTTATTCCGCTCGGAGGTAGACGCCAAGCCCGGCCGGGCTGCCGTGGCGCCTAGGTAGACGGGATCATCTATGGCAATCCCGTACTCCGTGAGCATCTCTTTTCCTACACTCAGCACACGGAGCATCCTTGGTAATCCAGGCCAACTCGAGAGTCGTCATGTTTTTTCTGCACTTAGCCATGGATTCGCATCAGCAGCTGATCGTGTCTTCGGACGCATTCAGTGTCGACTCGCAGCGGGTCTTGGCGAGTCCCTCCGCAATGACGTATGCGAAGGCTTGCGGCAAGCTGCTGGCCAACTCAATGATATCAGAGACTTGGGGTGTACATACTAACGGCTGAGGTGCCATGATGAGGTATGGCTTCTCAAAAGTTTTTTCTTGCTTCAAAGTGCCTTTGGAGCTCCTTCTCTTTCACCTTGACTTACCCAGTTGTGGTGATCTTGCTTCACCACGAGATCGAAGACTGTATCTTCCCTGATGTCTTTTCCCTGCCCAGTTCCTCTATCGGGTGGACTAGTTAATTTAAAGTTTGCTTCGTTTTTAAATAGGTAATTGGAGCTGGCCAGTATGGAAACCCAACATCATCATCCAGGAAGCCATTGGAGTGCCAGAAACCCCGTGCCCACGATACAGAGGTTTGTAGAGAACCTCGACAAGGATAAGAAGGAACGGGACAGAAAGATCGACGAGGCAAAAAAGCAGAAGAAGCAAGAGCATGAAAGGGACAAGAGTCGAGAGGATGCCGCTGAAAAGGGAGAACGAGCCTCCGGTTCGTCACAACGCTCCCGCAGGGTTACGGATCCCACCACTGGCAGAGAAGTGGAGATCGAGGATGTTGGCGAAGACTTTATGAACTCCGTCAAGGATCCGAAGGTAGGTATAGCCTCATGAATCAAGGAGATGGTGTGCTGAACCGCTTGTAGCTCACGGTCCCCAATGCCAATCTCAACAAGCCGACGGTAAGTGGTTCCCTCGGGACCACCTGTGCTGTAGCGCAAATCTGACTCATTCCAAAGCCCGTCAAGACAGATCCCCACCAGAGTCTTCCAGAGTACAAGCATAACCAGGATGTTACCGCGCCGCCAGACCCAATGGCCCGCGGCGCCACGTCGGACGTTCCCATCCATGGCGAGAAAACAAACGTCCTTTTTCACCCTACCCCATCGGTCTCCTACCAGCCTATGTTTGAGGCGCTAGAGAAACGTGCTAGTGCTTTGACTGTGGGAATATCTGTCGCAATTATCTTCCTAGGAAGAATGTTCGGGGGCTCACTTTGGGGACTCCTGCCATTGGCTTTCTGTGTCGCATCTGGAGTGTGGCTTTGGGTGCAAGAGGTAATCCGAAGTGGCCGAGAAATGGAATGGAACAGTGAGGAGTTGAGGGGCAAGACTGTACGACTCACCGGTTATCGGACTATTAATCAAAGCTCTATACTGATATTTCCAGGCAACTGCGAATCTGCTGCCCGAGTCTGTCGAATGGATGAACACCTTTCTTGGTGTTGCGTGGGGTCTGATGAACCCGGACATGTTTTCGGGAATCGCAGATACGATTGAAGACATAATGCAAGCTTCTGTTCCAGGTGTGATCGAGAACGTCCGTGTTGCTGAGATCGACCAGGGAAATAATCCTGTGCGCATTCTCAGCGTACGTGCGCTTCCCGATCACCATGTCCAGAATCTCAAAGACAATGTCCGCGAGGAAAACAAGAAAAATAAAGATCCACAGGCAGCTGCTGCAGACGAGGAAGGTGGGAATTACTACAACCTTGAGATCTCTTTCGCATACCATGCGAAGCCTAGCGGGGAGAGCACGGCTGCCAAAGCTCGTAACATGCATATGGAGCTGGTGTTTTATCTTGGAGTAAAAGGCCTCTTTGGAGTTCCTCTCCCCATTTTCGCTGAGCTGATTGAGCTGGTTGGCACTGTTCGACTCAGAGTACAGATGACCCCGGAGCCCCCATTTGCAAAGAGCTTGACTTTTAGTTTCATGGGTCTTCCCCATGTGCGGGCTGGTTGTACTCCGATGGTCAAGAGAGGTGTGAACGTGTTAAATCTCCCGGTGATTTCTCAATTCGTCAACTACGCTATTGGTGCTGCCGCTAGTCTCTATGTGGCTCCCAAATCGATGACCCTGGATCTTAGCATGATGCTCAAGGGTGATGATATCGCGAAGGAAACAGAGGCGTTGGGTATCATGTGGATTCGAATCCATCGCGCCATTGGACTGAGCAAGCAGGACAAGCATGGCTCTGAAGGCGGCGGCAGCGATGCTTACATCAACCTTTCTTTCTCGAAATATGGGAAGCCGATGTATTGTACCCGGGTCATCACGGACGACCTCAATCCCATCTGGGAGGAGACAGCAGCACTGCTTGTTACTCCTGAGCTGATAATGGCCGACGAACAGCTCAGCGTTGAGCTTTGGGACTCCGACCGCCACACCGCTGACGATATCGTTGGCAAAGTGGAGCTGTCAATACAGAAAATGATCCAGCATCCAGGAAAGATGTATCCTCAAGTATCCAGACTTCAGGGGATGGATGCAGACAGCACCATGCCTGGTGAGCTGCATTGGGAAGTTGGCTTTTTCGGGAAACCCAAGTTCAGACCAGCACTTAGGACAGACGGGAAGAACAAGAATCTGCCAGATAGCCTCAAGGATGCACCCTCGCTCCAGGATGAGAAAGGTGTAATATCGAACGAGGAGGAGGACGCAGTCACGCACACCCCTCCTGACCCTCTCTGGCCCAGTGGCATTCTTAGTATCGTCGTGCATCAGATCGTTAACCTACAGCTTGAAAACATCAAAGGAAGTCGTGGCAATCGGAAAGGGAGAGAATATGAACCTGCGAAGCCATATGGCGAGAATACCGAGGAACAAGGCAAAGACCTCCCGACTAGCTACTGCACAATCCTTCTGAACGATACGCTGGTGAGTGCAACTTGTCAATTGATATACTATCAAGGGCCAAATCTGACACATTCAAGGTCTATCGTACCCGAGCAAAAGCAGTCAGTAGCAAACCGATTTTCAACGCAGGAACCGAGCGGTTCGTACGTGACTGGAGATCGAGTATTGTCACTGTCACCGTTCGGGACCAGCGATATCGTGAGCATGACCCTATATTGGGTGTTGTACCATTGAAGCTCTCCGACATATTCGAAAACCGCTCCCAAGTGACCAGGTGGTATCCTCTCGATGGTGGGATCGGGTTTGGACGCATCCGAATTTCACTTCTTTTCCGAAGCGTAGAAACCAGGTTACCACCTAACATGCTCGGATGGGACGTCGGGACTTTCGAGTTCACATCAGACAAGATTACAGCTCTAAACTATGCACACTTTGCTAAGCTCAAACTCCGCACTGGCGGCAGCATTGGTCGAATCCCACGACGCAACTGTCATTTAGACGATAACAATAGGGCTGTCTTCGACCTTACACAGAGACACGCCAAACACGGAAACCGTTTGCCTGTCAAGCATCGCTACCGTTCTCCAGTCGTTTTCGAGTTTCACATCCCGAGTACGAGGGGCGCTTCCGCGTATGCGGTACTCTGGCTCCAGCATCTTGTTGATAACGAAGATACCCCCATTGACATTCCAATCTGGACTACGAAGAATGGCAACCGGTTGACCCAAAACTACGTCACGGAGCAAAACTGGAAGGCCAAGGAAGTTTCCGGCTTAGAGGACCTCACCGAAGTTGGCCGTCTGCAGTTCTCAGCACGGTTCTCCCCCGGTATTGACGAGAGTCACTATCATTTCGTGGTGGATAACGATTCCCGCGAGACATACGAAACCTGGGAGGCTTGCCTAGCGGAAGGTGTGCGTGATCGGAGTGTTGAAATAGAGACATCCGACGAAGTCAGGGAACTGCACGAGAAATCAATGGTGGAAGGCCGCGACGTGCTGAAGCAGGCTCCCCCCGAGGAACGAGAACGCTGGATCGCCAAGGACGGAACAGACTGGAGCAGTGCCTTTGGCCACGATCCACGCGCGTACACAGACTCGAGGGGTCGCAAAGTCGCTGAGCCAGGCTGCGACAAGCCTCGACATGACCCTGTGTGCCCGCCTCCGCTCTGCGACAAGTCAGAAACCAAACCGGGAACCCAAAACGCCAATAAGGGTAACGAGGAAGCTAAGAAGAACTGCGAAGATGGAGGTGATGACAGCAATTCCTCTGGCGAGTCCACCGGAAGTGAAGAGCAGTCCCTCACGACAGCTACGAGCCAGTCGTCTTCCTCCAAGTCCAAGGAGGCGGAGGCCAAACAGCGTATGGGAAACAAGGCGAACAGGCACACCGAGCACCGTAAGCAGCGTGGTCTCATGCAGTGGAAGCCCGCTCGTAACGCGGTGTTTGCGAAAGACGAGGTGAAATTCGCACTGCGGAAGGTGAGGCAGAAGCTTGGTGGTGATCTCTCTGGACGAGAGCCGGATGTTGAGACTGAAACTGGTACCTAATTATCAACCTCATTTGGCTTGATTTGGCCTTTGGAGAGCTCAGATGGGAAATTTTATGAACTCCGCTCTGACACACTTAATAACGTACATTCGATCTTGACAGCTTAGGATATCTCTAGTGAATTTTTGTTTATATAATGTGTTACGTGATACGCACTATGCACATACACGCATGGCTGTACGAGTTTATCTGTGTCTAAGTCTACCCTCGTGGTTTTGGTTGTTTTAGTTATTGGTATATAATAAATGGAACCTAATGGGACAGGTTTTTTTGTGCTTTGATACGACATAGACATCTACTTCACCTAAAAATAAAGCGCGCGCCGGGTGATAGTAGGCATAGGTAGGTAGGTGGGGCAAACGAAAAGCATGACATCGAGCAGTCCTCAAGGTTGCATGTACATAAGTACAGGTACCTAATGTATGCCGAGTTCTAAATGGAAAGGGCACTATGTACCTAGCTATAATTAGGCTTTGTATCGTCACATTGCAGGAACTTACAGATCCCATTCAAGAGGTTGAATGGAACAAAGAAGGAAAATAAAAACCAACAACCCCCACCCACATCAGGAATGGATGTTATGTCGTCATGGATCTCATACCTACCTAACATATCAGACTTGAGTTAGGTACCTAGCTAGGTAGCACGGGCAGATCCCGGACCAGGACCCGCCAGCCAGCGGCGCTTATTGTTTTTATTTATGGTTAAGGGACCAATTCAATCATCCAGATCTACATCCACATCCAATCATGTGCACTTTGGCCATGTGAATCCACTGTTATGTGTAACGTGTAACAGTAACATGTACCATGTGCTATGTGCTATGTCCCCCCAACAACAGCTTGCTGCATCTATCCATGTTTTAACTTTGGTCCAACCAACGCATATCGCCAAGGGTCAAGTTGAGACAAGATGCGTTACGAGTTAAGCGCCGGCCATGTAGCAAAGGAGTCAAGCGACCTCACAATACTCTCTCTCTGGGGGGCGGCTGCTGCTATTTTTACGGCGGATAAAAAAAATCACCTAACTTGATCGGAGATTTGATTTGATCAGCGCCAACATCCAACATAACATTACATAACATGAGACAAGAATAGTAGTAAGGAGTGGTGGTGTATAAATAAACTAATTGCAGGAATGACTCGCATGAAGCATGAAGCCTTAGAAAAAAAGAAGTTGGCATACGACAGATATGCCAGCTTACCAAGTTAGGCCTGGCCATGTAGACTTCCAATCTTGTCCCTGCAAGCCGGTTTCATCTAAGGTACCTAGGTATATACATGTAGCGGACCGGATAGTCAGGTGGAAAGGAGGGGCTGAAAACTAAGTAGGGACAATCATGACCGAGTCCGAGTTCACCCAGGCGTAGATTATGCAGGATCTCTATGTTGCACAGTCTCTACCTCAATTGTCATCTGCCAACTTTCTTTCTCTTCTCGCACGTAGAATTGAACTATTGCAGCTGAGATGGCACAGCCTACGACTAGGTATCTCTCCCAACAACCCAAAATGTGATACAAAACGTTATACCACCTCCGAAGTCTGCGTTATCTCCGTCTGCTCCCAAATCTCTCCATCCCCAAGGCTGCGCTTCTGCGACACTGTATCCCCACTGGTCTTCCTCCCACAATACGCCACATAACCCTGTTTGGTATCACCAAAATTATTCCATCCCAGCGCCTTGATCTTCGGTAGCACCGGAACGCGAGTAGTCCCGGACTCATTCAACCCCAGACCCTTCTGGCCGGCCCCAAAAGACCGGATTTCAATATCGTGATGGCTATCACCCTTTGTTCTGGTCATGAACGATCGAAGGCGGTCGAAGAGGCTCCGAGGGGACCAGTCGCGCAACAGACGACACAGGACCGGGAGGCAGATGGCCACCATCCCGACGCCTATCTCAAGCATTCCCCAGAACATGAGGATGCTGACAATTCCTACGCGCGCATGGATGTTAGGGACGGAGGAATGAGGAAATGTGGGTGGGGGGGGGGGGGGGGGGGGATGAGCATGATACCAATATCGTCGTCCGATGCGACTCCGCCAACTGTTTCTTTGGAAAACACTGGTGTTATTTAGAAATGAGTGTGCCGTTGATAACTCATGGGGGGAACAATACCCGAATCCATTCGGATATGAAACTTACATGAAGGGCCCAGAATCTCAATAAACAAAGACATGCGAGCAACGCCGCAGCCGGTAGCCCTACGGTTTGTTTCATGAGCGCAAGGACAGCCAAGGGAGAGGGGTTTTTTTTGCAAGCGAAACATTTGTTACTAACAGTGTGCCCACCAGTAAGATGGCTAAAATACCAATTCTCTTTTTCAACGGCAAGTGCAATGACAAGACCTTTTGGCACCGTTAGAATAGGATTCTCGACTTCGGTGACAGCACCCAATCGTCCGAACCAAATCATCGTCCACTCACCAAGGGCACAGGGATTGCCAGAATGACCAGATCAACCGCAACATCCGAAGCAGCCAGGGCAATCAGGATGGCGAACGTGTCGATGCATTTCTCCTTCAAATCGCCCAGTGTCTGGAAATTCGCGACAATGTTCGAGCCGCATTGTGCCAGAAGGCATACGCAGAAAGCAACGGCCCAGGTAACAACCAAACCGATCAGTGCCCAGCTGGCGATGTTGAACGCGCGCCCGACGAATAAACGTCGGTAGAGGAAGAGGATGGAGAGCTTGAGGGCTGCGAGGGCAAAGATCTGGATCATGTCGAAGGGGTATTCTAGCTGTATCATACATGATCAATCAGCGTAAATAGTATTTTGAGACAAGTCAACAAGAAGAAAGGGGATGAATTGAAGATGGCCCACATACCCTCTCCAACAAGAGCTGGTCCTCTCCATCATAACTCAGAATCTTTGGACCCAGTCCTGGTGGAGAATGGCTTCCAACTGTATGTGTTGCGGAACCTGGAAGAAGGGACAAGGTCGTTCAGGATCTTTTTTTTTCCAGTAAGAATAAGAGCCCGGTTACCTATAATCATAATAATGCAGTCGGCCGTCACGAATAGCTTTCACCAACGTCAATACACAGTCGATATCTCAGTGAATAGGATTCCAACTAACCCAAGCCAAAAGACAAAACCAATCATCCATGCCCAGGCAAAGAGTCCTCAGGCGAAGGAAGAACCGGGCCACCACGGCCGAAGTTCCCAGAAGAAGGAACAAGATGCCAACGGCAAGCACACTGCTTTCGTTGACATAAGTCATCCTTGATGCAAGCCAGCGCCTGTCTGTTGGGGAAAAGAAATAAGAGACCTTTCTCCGGAAGAAGCCACGAGAGCCTGTTGAAGGTATTCTTGGATGTCAGCACACCAAACCGAATGTCTTTATCTCTCCAATACCTTATTTCCAGACTTGAGATACTAAATAAAGTACAATACCTACCATAGTTCCACCGAGCTGACGGTCTGGGGGCCTGTAACCTATCCAATGCCACAGCTGGGGTGGCGGACGTTCGGAATTCTGCCATACCCGACTAGCATTGTCGTACAGCTTCTACAGGCCACACTGGACGGACTTCAAAATTGCGATTACGCCAAATGCTGCCGCCACCCGCGACGCCCTTCCATTGTCACTGGTGGTGAATCCATGTATAACTTGCAGAAGCTGATAACCAGGGCCATTCTGAGGGGGATCTTTTCCAACTGTAGCATAGAACTCTAAAATGGTAGCATGGCCCCCAACCTGCACAGATCCTCGAGCATAAGACAGAGATCATCAGCTGAAATAGTGTCATACCAACATTTCACCAGGCATACATCATAAATATCCAAGCCGAACCAAGCCAGATCTTGCAGCAAAAACTCATTCTACCACGCAATACCTACCTATCCAACCAGCAGCAAAGGAACAAACCTCCAAACATGCAGTTCAAGATCCTTCTCTCATTCCTCGCGCTTTGTTCGGCAGCTGTCGTCATCGCAGTTCCAATTTCTGCTGGTAAGTAATGACTAGATTTTCTATCTGTGTTTTTCTCTCACTGAGCCTGTAAAACATCACTTGATGAACATTTATTCCGGACGTCGTCCAAAGTTGACTAACCCAAAACTCCAGAAAGCGAACGTATCGATAGTCCGGAGAAAGTTGATCTTACTAAGATCGGCGATGGGTACTAGACATGGCTGGATAGAAGGAAGGCTTCTGCTTGTTGATCACATCATGAAAAGGGCTCCTCTATGCGGCCTTGCTGTGGATCTCGGGTTGTCCACGAGGCTTTGGTTTACCAGTAATAACGTTCGTTATGGACGGATATTGGGCTGTTGCTCCACTCAATCAAAGACATTGCTCTCATTCCGTTTATTGTGTCCTGAAAGTGTGCCTTTTTTTTCTAAACAGCCATCTTATCTCATCATCATCGAGTCACTGTTGACGCGTAGAGAGCCCCTTGATCTGATCAGAGTAGACGGAAGCGTGAGGTAAAGAGGAGATAGGGAAAAGAAGGGTGTTTTGGACATTTAAAGCACAATGCTATGGGTTTTGCGTCTGGGCCAGTATCCTCGCCTCTTAGATCATGCGATCATCCCTTTCAGTCATCTCTCTAGGTCCGGGAGACTATCGAAACATTCCTGTGGCCTCACTACCCCTCCCAGTATGTCTCAATGATAGCCAGGGTAGCTCCCTCTGGTGTCCAGATCTTGGTGTTCTTGAAACGGGGATCGGCCTTCCGAAGCAAATCTGTCCAGTCCGCCTTCTCCCGCTCCCTCGCGTTGAAGAGGGTGAGCATGATCATATCCATGTCACTAGACTCTGTATTAGCCACAATCCAGTCTTCCTAGAACAGGTCTGCACCTACCGGACGGCCCGCTCTTTCATAGGGGACATTGTTCCAGGCTCGGGAAGGAGGTAGTCGTTGATAACAATGCGCGCACCAGGCTTTAAGGCAGGGACCATTGCTTTGAGGATTCGGATTGCATGGGAGTCCGACCAATTGTGAAAGACGTTGCGAAGCAGATAGACATCAGCCTTGACAGGTTGCTCGGTAAAGAAGTCGTGTGCCTGGAACTCAACACGTCCCTGGATGTCTACAGGAAGGGTTTCTTCGACCCCGGCAATCATATCGGGAAGATCCTGCACGATGAACCTGAGATTAGGGTAGGACTGAGCCAGCAGAACGCTGACGTTGCCTTTCGACCCGCCGACATCGACCACAGTGCCATTGCCAATCGAGGCCCAGGGATAGCCTTGCACTAGGAAGGATGGGGAGTTGCCATGTCCGTTTGCGAATGCTGACATGGCTCCTGCGAAACGGCGAGCCATCTCGGGATGAGAGGCATAGTATTCCCATGCAGGCTTGTCGGTGTCATGATAGTGACTCCAGCCCTGAAAAAGGCCCTGGTGAGCTCCTGGTCTCATGATTCGTAGATGGCCGACTTACCGATTTGTTGGGTTCATCGCTCTGAAATTTCTCCATCGCGGCGATGGTCTACAGCACGTCAATGTGGTGAGACCGGGATGTGGACAAGCAAATCACGTACATGAGCAAACCCCTGCCAGACCTCATCAAACATGTAGCCCACTCCTGCTCGGGCATGAGGATCTTCCACCAGCTTCCGCGAAGCGGCTGTGTGCGCGACAAACCCTTTCCGCGGCTCTCGAAAGACACGGTGGAAAGTCATAGCGAATCGCAGGATTCGTCGGATGTTCGTTTCGCTCAGGCCACATTTCTCGGCGAGCTCTGCAAACGATATCTCACCGTGAAGAGGCACTTTCGATGCAATGTCGTACTTGTAGATGGCTTGGAGGCTGACACCATTGTACTATTGAGAGCCCGGTTAGTTGAGGAATAAACGGTTAACAGACGAATGACGTACCACGGGACGGAGACATAGAGATGGTCCCAGGAGAAGGTCATGAAGCTCCAGCGTCGACTCAAGGACTGCATCGCGGGCCTTTGCAACCTCGCCGGCTGAGAGACCCAAATCAACGGGTCCATCTTCGTCGAAGGTTGGGGAAGGGAGATTGTTGGACTGAAGATATTCATCGATCTCTGAAGTACGCTTCTGAATCTGGGAGGCCAGCTCGACGATTCTGCTGGTCGCCATGTTTGCTGGTGTGAAATCAGGAAAAGGAACGAAGGGTCTTCTCTGTACAGACAGCTTGTTGACAAGATGGAGTGAAGCAGCTCTCAACGAGCGTCCAAAGACAAGAGGCATCTTGGTGGCAAGAAAAGGAGGAAAAGAGAGTGTACAAGGTAAACAGTGGTGGTAACTTTCCCTTTGTTTTGGTCTTTCCGCACTGCCAATTTGGTTATACTTTTCATTGGTTGCTGCTGGACATGCATGCCAACAAAGAAATCATTTCTTTTTGGAGGGCTAATCCATGTAACTTGGTGGTGTCCTGCAGTGTGACCATACTCTTATTTGGCGCTACGGAATCGCTGGTAAATACACGTTTTGGTGTTGCAGCTAATCGCCCAAATAATGGAGGTGCATTGAGTACCAATATTGTTTACTCAGTATCCAGTCTATCGTGCAAACTTTGGCACTTTACAGCCCTGAACAACAGATATTGGTGGGTATTCTTGGGAACGTACTCTTATCGTCAAACCATGCCGCGTAGCGGAATCACCACGGCAAGTTACATTCGGATCATCGACCTCGAACAACATCAGGAAAGGGAACTGGAGGAGGATGATGTCAATAAGTCGTGGATACAGCCACCGACAAGAGACTCTCCTCAACGTCTCCCAAGCTGTTCGTTTGGGCGCCATATGATTTTTATCTGCTGTGTCGCGGCCGCGTTTCTTCTCGGAGGATTCGGTGGTGTCTTTCTCACAACTCGCTGGAGCGCCTCATCTGAATCAAAAGGGACCCCGATAACCTTCACTTCTTGCAAAAAGCCTGCGGTTCGCCGGGAGTGGAGAAGTTTGAGCAGAAGCGAAAAGCTCGAATACATCCAAGCGGTTCAGTGTCTGAGAAGCAAGCCTTCTCGACTTGGCCTCGGCCATACCCTTTACGATGACTTCCCGTACGTTCATATTCACATTGGCAATGACTGTAGGCTCTCCACGCAGACCCACAAGAGAACTCAGAGCACGAGCTGACATACATTCATTAAGCACATTACACCGCCGCTTTTCTCGCATGGCATCGATACTTTATCCATAGTTACGAGGGCGCCCTGCGAAAGGACTGTGGCTACACTGGGCATGTCGCGTATGTTATGTTTCTTTTACTAAGAAGGCTATGATACTGCTAACGGGGAATTGACGAGAACATTTTGCCAGCTACTGGGACTGGTCACTAGACTGGGAAGACATCACCCAAGCCTCCGTGTGGGACGCAGAACTCGGGTTTGGGGGCAACGGGAACAAGAGCGACGACTCAAAGTCCATCCATGGATACTGCGTGACATCAGGTCCCTTTGCGAATCTCGAGGTTCCGTACGTGGAGAAGTTCTCCTATCCTCACTGCCTCTCGCGGGACTTCGCGCATGGTGAGGATCTGGCTTGCTTCAGCCGCGCCACCAGCCCTTCATCGATCGAAACACTTCTGCAAGTGGAGGATTACATGGCCTTTGTCTTGGGTGTGGAAGATGGTCCGCATCTGAGCATACCTCGTGCCGTTCATGGAGACTTCTCGACGATCACTGCGCCAGCAGGTACACTCCAACAACCTATAGGACAAGGCAATGAAGGCTGACCTGCTTCATATACAGATCCTGTCTTTTTCCTACATCATACTCAACTGGACCGCCTCTGGTGGAGATGGCAGCAGGTCTACCCGCAGAGACGGCTGATGGAGTACTCGTGGAAAGCGACATACACCAAAGACCCCCAGGCTGCAGATCTGGACGATCCAATCCGAGTCGGTGGTCTGGCGCCCGATGTTCTCGTTCGAGATATCATGAACACAGAGTCGGATGTTCTCTGTTACCGCTACTAGGCTTCAAGTTTGTCAGGAGTGGGATGAATGAGGGCTATGTGAATAGAAAGCCATAGGCAGCTAGCTACCGTCGGTCTGGAACGACCTTCTCAATGCAGAAATACTTGATATCCTACATATCACCCTCTGGCAGCGGGATGAAAGTCCCCCGCACATCCCACGCCCGCCATCGCTCCGCCCACGCCTTGATCTCCTCGTAATCCCGACACTGCCGCTCAAATCCCCAATTCGGGTCCTCAAACACCCTCTGAGTGGCCGGCTCAATGCTTGGGTCTACCGAACACATGAGACTCTGCCGGAGATAATCGAAGCAATGCCCAACATGCGGCCCCCGTTCGATCCCCAGGTCAAAGTCTTTCTCTTCTGTCCTGTTTGCGGCGTAGTAGGCCCGACGTACGAGGTACTGATAACAGGGCATGAGACGAAATGATTCAGTCGCATGAAGCTTTCCGAACAACTTACCAGGCAATGTAGGGAATGAAACACTCCGACGACGGATAGATTGGGGGCTAGTTCAGGATGAATGACATAGCCCAAGCCATCTGAAGTTAAGACAAGCACGTTAGGACGTACTTGTTGAATGACCTCACAACGCGCACTACTCTTTCATAGTGTACGTACTCGGTATAAGAGTGTCCCAGACCGGCTCCTGCTTCGCTATCTCCGAGGGAGGTGCCTCGAACTCGTGATGACGGTGGACATCCTGCTTGACCCAGGCGTTGAGCGGAACTATAACCATTGCTCAGTTTATGCTGAATCCATCCCCAGACTGCCGGGGATTGGTGGTAACAATGACTAGCAAGCGCACGAATTCGTACCTCGCGTAATCGTTCGTGGAAAAGTGGGTTCACAATCCGAACAGGCAATCACGAACCGGTGGTTATAGGCAATGCCAACAATAACACCTACAATTAGACCGAAGGACCAGAAAAGAAAGTAGTAGGCCAATCTCTTCGCCTCGGTGGAGGTCGGATGATGATTGTGGTTGCAAGATGTTTGATGGACAGTGCACTCTGCAGTACTAGACAGTCGAGAATATCGTTTTCGACCGATCAGCCAGTCCATTCTTTTGTGGCTTCTATGCAAAGTCAAGGCATATACACTGTGCGAATATGATGACAAGAATGTGTCTGAAGACAGAACCGGTCGGCCTTCACTCCTTGTAAAAATTTATTTGGCACCAGCTTCAAGACAGAGCATTCCCCTCACGCCCAAAGATCAAGACAGAGGCCTGTTCGTTGGTATGACTACCTAGGTAATTACAATACCGACTGCCACAGAATCAAGCGCCGTTACTAGTGCTTGTCTCCCATACAAGGTTACACTCAGGCTTTCGAAGGGAGGTTTGGAGGCTGCATAAAGCGCAGCTGAATGCAAGGTTTCTCTGAGGCCCTCTTATCCCCGAATCGCAACGGAGAGCAGAACTAGGTACCTACTACCCTTCAGGCGCTCCAATTTTGAAACAAGTTTTCTTACCCAAGAATCTGAGTTGCTGAAGCGGGGATCAAGTATCCTGGATCAGTCAAGGAAACGCACCCTCCAATCCATCCTTGCCCTCATCGCAGAACCCGAAATGCTCACCAAGCGGTATATCCCCCACACTATCCCGGTAGCACGCCGTGTATTTCGTTGCGAAGTTGCGAAGCTCATCCCAGTCTTGACAGCGATGGAGCTGTCCGTTGCCGGCTGTAAAGTCTCCGAAGGTGTAGAGTGGCGTGTTGTCTGCGTTGCACTGCACGGCCTGGACAAGAATCGCGGTCAGCAATCGCCTTTCAAAAATGGAGACAACCATCGCGATCTTGACCAACTCACCTGCCGCAGTGTATCGAAGCAATGCTCCATATGACTCGAAGGAGGATACGTAAACGGGCGGTTCTCAACCGCCTCCCAGAATGTCTTGCGTATTATGCGCTGCAACGATCCCAATTGAACCGGTCAGTGATCATCTACAAAGACGTGACTGGAGGGGAGGTCACACAAACCAAACAATGCAATTGATGGTAAGCCTCCAATAGGTACACGCCTTTAGTCTGGTCATCGGGCAGGTACATCGAGACCGGCCAATGATGGTCTGCTGCCCATTGGCGATCGATGGCCACGAATCCGTGAGATGGTAGGATCGCGTTCCAGAGGTGGTCGCTTTCGGAGTGGTTGTGGGGGCTGTATTTTGTGTTCCACCAGAAACGCTTCCAGGTTGTCGTTAGAGGGCTGATTCTTGCTGGAGGCTCATCAGCTCGGGGCTCGAATTTGGGAAAGGAACTATTGAATTAAGACGAGTACCGTAGTCCGTAGGAACTTGCTCATGTCGGAGACGTTGGAGGAAGTAGACGAAGGGGAGGACGTAGAGAAGTGCAGCGAATGCAATGAGGAAATGTTTCGAGGAGATGAGGCCGAATCGGTGGTGCTTGCGTTTAGGTTCCAGTTGACGGTTGTTTTCGTCGGGGAGCTCTGTAGGCAGAGGGAGGTAAGGTGGTTCTTTCATACTTGAGCGTAAAGCCTTTCTTCGACAGAGTAAAACGACAAAAGACTTGAGAGATATTCGCAGATTCTCAACCATGAGGGAGCGTTCAGCATTCGAACTGCAAATAAAGTAAGCCGCGACAGTCAATGCTCTTGTGACAGTTGCGGGACTACGACCCCATTACTTATCATCAACTCACATCTGGCTAGACAAGGGTGTTTTGGATCGTCAGACCAATGCCCAAGGTTTCTATTCTCCTACTGCATGGTCTGTACAACCAACGGCTGAGAGAAGGGTCCGTTAATCCACTCACTGAATCCCCAGATACCTACCTTCAAGGGCCTTCACTCTCCGCTAGCACTCCAAACCCCTTGAGCTGCCGTCTCCAAAAAGGCTCTTCTGTTCAGGATGTTCTACGTCAATGAGCAAAGCGTTCTCGTTGTTGGCATTCTGTTCCTCATTCTCGCCCCGGCAGCAGTAAGATCATCCGATGGAGGAGGCAGAAGTTGGGTATCGATGACTGGCTGTGTCTTCCTACCTCGGTAAGTCAACGATTCAATGACAAGTACTGAAAAGCTAACAGTTAAGCAGGCTCTTACGATCCGCCATTGCATTATCATGATTTGTAGGTAAATTAAACTCAACGGATGTCTTCCAGGTCCGCTGCGGACACCGTGAGAGGACATTCACCTCAAAACCTCGGAGTTGCGATAGTAACGCACCTCGACTGGCAGCAGATACTACTCGAGAGGCTATGACGCCTCGGGGTGGGATTTCCGAGAACCGATAGCTTTTTGACTTGCTGATAATCTGTTCCAGCTTGAATTTGCATTCGACATAATGCAAGTGCTACCACTGGCAACCATCAAGCTGTCAATCCTGTTCCTCTACCGCCGCGTCTTCATCGGGAAGGCCTTCAACATCGTGACGTGGGTACTTATAGGGGTCATTTCAGCATGGGCCGTGGGCCGTTTCCTTCCACATCATGACCATTGCGGACTACCGCTACTACAAGCTCTTGAGGAAGCTTGCACAAAATGTTCGTCATGGTTTGACTGTCCCTGCAGATTTCGAGACTCCCACAATGTGAAACGTTCTGATGAGTTTGGCAGAGGTGACACCGTTTCCCTCGGCTAGACATCTTCCGAAGAAAAAGAATATATAAAGCTTTAACCAGAATTAAATGTAGTCCTAATAAGAAGGAGAAGAAGAGGAGGGGGTTGAGGGGCCAAGTAGTCCTTTTAAAGGCTTCGCTGCGAACATTGAGCGGCTGGCTCTGAGGCAAATGGGGATCTTGGAAAGCAAACCAGGTACAAGAGAGGCTAACAGTCTTCGGGTACCTTATCCTTCTATGCCATACCACTCCAGTTATCTTACGTTCCATGAATACTCGTTTCCCCGGCTGCAATCTTAGTTTGTACCGCTGAATCTATTTCATCTGCTGAGAGCCCCATGCTGCTGGAATTTCGGCAATTCAAGAATGCCTCGGATATTTATGGCTGCATGCGGCTCACGCTTCCTTCTATGGTGGTGATAGCAGTGAGAGGCTTCTTGACCTTTTATGAAGTATAACCATTTCAGACATTGTCGCCTGGTATATCTCGATATCTCACAGAGCTTCGATGAATTTCAGATGATTGCCAATCATATTTGTACTAAGTCTCATTTGAACCATCCTGTGTTCCCCCGACTTACAGATTACACAGGTAGGTCCCTAATCTACTACTAATTGCGAGAGGAGACATATGTCGGAGAATTAGATCCCACAAAGAGATTGATACTGGCGGGTACAGTGGAATGAAGCCAAGACCATAAATAAATAGTCTCCAGTAGTCTCGTGATCTAATTGAGCATTGACAAAACTGGCTGACATGAGATCTACCCCTGTAAGATCTTCGACCGAAATTTCAATGACATCATAGGTGTATGTACATGTCTCATTTCGTATATACATGGCTCGTAGATCCCAGAGGCTTAACGTATGGAGACGGAAATAAACATCATGACGGCTGGATAAAACACTGAAATGTACAAAGTTGGAGACCGAAAATATAACATGAGAAGAAAAAGATTAATTATTAGAATGTCTCTGTCAAAAAAAAAGGTGGGGGGGGGGTGTCTGGACAATAGTCACATAACACCAAATTGAGAAGTAACAAATGAAGGATAGATAGTCCGGTCCAGCCATGTTTGTTTCAGAAACTCTCTAAAGTTACATGGGCGCTGAATATCTGCCTTCCTTTCAAATATAAACAGAGAAGATATTAAAATAGAAGGTTTCCTGCGAGATCTAATACATCGCTGGGACATTCATGATTCTAAATAGATCCCACCTCTATGCAACGTAACCTCGTCATTTTGTTCGACAACATTAATGTCAAGTAGTGGAAGACTTTTCGTTTATTCATTGATTGCTGGCATGGAAGTTCATGGTGGCGGTGGTGCCTTTTGTGATCGTTCGGTGCGTCTAATCCATCAACTTCATCAGACACGACCGAGAAGGTGGACGGGGTAGGGAGTTTAGGCCTGGGCTCGAATTGAGACTATCGGGCATATTTCCCTTGCCGTCATCGAATAGCTTCAGTTTTCACATCATCTGTTTTTGAGAACTCTGCAGGCTCTGTAGATGTGTTCTGTTCATCAACGGCAGTACCACTCGTTCCAAGAGGTCCCAACGTCCATCGCCATTTGCATTGACGTTTCAGTCGGCCCTGGCGGGGAGTCTGAGGACTTGCTATGTTGTAATCATCGCCTTTCAAACTATCGCGCAGCGCAGCGGCCCGGATTTGCCTCTCACTGCCCAAGTCCTTCCTCCTCTTCTTCCCAGACCGCGAAGGAGATGAGGCCTTAGCACGTGGGCTGGTCTCTTCGTCTGACGCACCTGAATCCGACTGTGAAGTGCTCAAATATGAACTCTCATCTGACCCAGATGCATCCGAAGTTTCTGAGTCGGATTCATCAGAAAGATCTGAATGTCTCGCAGTGAAGCGGACTGTTTTGATCTCCTCTTCAAGAGGGTACCGATAGCTGACTTGCTTTTTTGCTGGAAAATATACTCGTCTTATTACCGCACCCGTGGTCATTGATGCTGAAGAGTGTCGTACGGAAGATGACGGTAAAGGTGAATTTCGAAGAATGCTTTTCACACCAAGTGGTAGTTGATAGGGAGCTCCTTCTCTGTTGTTTGTGGCATGTGGAGACGAGAGTCTGTGATGCCTTTGTTTAGGAGATGAGGTTGCGCCAGCCGAGGGTGACGGCCAAAAGTCATAAGCATTGCCGAATGTGTTGAGCACGGTTGGTGAAACCGCCGAGTTGGTTGCGAAGGCAAGAGACAGTCCCGTCGTCGATTTCCCAAAGGTCATAGGGAGTGATGTCGTCTGGAGAGATAGCTTTGGTCGCTTAGTGACATTCTTGCCATGGCCTGCAGACTCTGCGGGCGGAATGGTGGAGAGCATATCCCGAGGCACTGATGTATGTTGTGAAGATATCGATTGCGGCGCAATGGTCGCTGTCGTCGTCGAGGAGGACGGACAGCCTGCGTCTGAGGTGGGATGGCAGAGGTGCGGTGCTTGCGGGGTCATGGAGATCGTGAGCATGACGGAGGACAGAGGGTGCGATAACGGTAATCAAAAGGGAAAAGAGAAAAAGAGAGAAGATGGCACGGTCCGGGCCCCGCAGGACTGTTCTCGAGGGAGGTAGCTAGGCCTAGAAGAGCGCCTGCAAGGCTGAAACAGATACTATAACCCCTCAATGCAAAAATTTGCAAACAGGCGCACTGAAGCTGCGCCGTGTGTCTGTAAGCTAGTTGGGTATGCACCTTGCGGGAGGGGAGCGGCAGCAAAGACTTTTAAAGCAGAAGAAATCAGACGGCAAGATTAGCCGCGTTAGAAGCCTTCGATCCGGTTGAGATTATTTTTTCTCTCTTTTAAAGAGGCAGCCGGCTAAAGTAAGTAACAGGGATAAGCGTTATGGAGCGGAGGAGCTGACGCTTCGAGACTATCGTGCGCCATGGACCCATCGAGATCGAGACGCCGCCCAAAAGGATCATGTTGAGTCCAGATGCCGACTCAGAGACTCCGGGGATCACCTATTTTCAGTGGGGCAATCGCGAAGCAACACGCGGTCAGAGACGCAAGGTGGGAGACACAACCACCGCTAACTGTCTGTAACTAGGACGTGCAGTGGATCGACGATAGGCGCTGCAGCCAAGAGACCAGGACTATCGTGCTCTTTTTCGCCCCCGCGTAGTGACAAGCTAAAAAAAGGAGCCGGGACACGAGCCAGTGGGCCTGCCAAGAGGAGCGACGAGGACAGGGGCCCTTGGGAGGTTGGAGCTCATCGTGGAGCGTTGGACAACTGCCAATGAGACCTGGCGGCGAAAAAAATCCTGCCCCAACGCGCAGGAGGCTGGACCAAAGTCAGCCAGTTGTTCCAACGGAGCCAGAGCGGGGAGATGTTATTCATAGTATCTTGTACCCGGTGGTTCACGGCGGACGGGAAACGCAGTGCCGGCGGTGAAGGGAACAAAGGAACTCGGATGACCAGCATCTGTTTGTGTAGAGAATCCACGTTGACATGCGAAGCACGGTCGGAGATGTACAGATGAGGTCGTTAGTGATGGTGATGATGGGTCTCAATGCGTGTCGATACGAAGATGGAGATGGAGGTCTCAGATCATTGTATCACGTGATCCATAAGCCACTGTGGCGGTGATATATGTGGCGCATGTAAACCAGTCGCGTCGCGAGGATGCCGCGAAGCAGCGCGGAGAGAAGCCTGAAGGAGACCTCGGATAGCTCCAAGCTCCTCCAGCTCCCGGCTTTGTCGATCATGTTCCTATAAGGCGGTTGTTGACTGAGAAGCTTTCGCGGCAGCCTATCTCCGGTGGGACAACCACTCCGTTGGTTCCACCAGATCTACCCCCAATTGCTCAAAGGCACTTGGAAAGTCCCACAGATCTCCATCTGCTGCTAACCCATGCCTATTTTCGTTGCTTCGCCGCTGTATGACGCGTTGGGATGTCCATGTTTGCCTACGGGAAAGTACATACTATACCTGCTTACATAGGAAATGGCTGCGCCCCCTCCACGGAATGACGGCCGGATTATAATACATTTTGTCAGTGAACGCATGTTTGCGCCTTCTACCGGTGCTGGGCCCGTTAAATTGACTATAGTGCGGCTAAACAGGATTATGATTGTTTCTATGCCTCAGTTTTCGAGGCGGAGAACCCGGTACTAAAATCACTGCCCCTGGCAGTCCAGCAGAAACAGATCGTTGTGACAGCCAACTATGAGGGAAGACGACGGGGGCTGCGCAAGCTCCAGCTGATAAGCGAAGCCAAGAAGGTCTGTCCAGATGCAGTGATCCTCTTGGGAGAGGATCTCACCAAGTTCCGTGACGCGTCGAAGGCGCTGTACAGCTTCCTGAAGTCGTTTGTTTGGGGCGATCGCGTCGAGAAACTAGGTTTTGACGAGGTGTGTTTCCGTCATTTTTCTAAGCCAAGTGTAGTTTCTTATCACTGCAAATATAGGTATACTTAGACGTCACAGAGATGATCGAGTATAACGTGGAGCTGCTGAACAGCCACAATTTGGCCAATTCGTTCTTCTATCTAAACAAGCTTGATCCAACTATTGGCTTCGCGTATGACGCCACAACGTTCTGCGGTCCAACCTATCCACCATCCCCGGACGGTCAACCCGAAGCGACGATTACTCCCTCGTCTTCCTCTTCCGACGCGTTGCGTGTGCGACTTCTTGTTGCTTCTCATCTCGCCCATTACCTCCGGGACCAACTTGAGCAACAGAAAGGTTACACTGCCACAGTTGGTGTATCCACGTCCAAGCTTCTTTCTAAGCTAGCCGGCAGTGTCCATAAGCCGAACAATCAAACCACGCTCCTTCCGCCGTACACTGCGGGGCAGCCAGGCGAAGAGAGCAATGTGACGCGTTTTCTTGACGCCCATGACATCGGCAAGGTCCCTGGAATTGGCTTTAAGCTTGCTCAAAAGCTCAGAGCGCACGTCCTTGGCCGTGAACCCAACTCTGAAACCTACCATGCAGCTACACCAGGTGACAAGGTCACCGTTCGACAGGTTCGGCTATTCCCCGGGATGGGACCGC
The DNA here is from genome assembly GCF_041956765.1 of Thermoascus crustaceus. Classification (NCBI taxonomy): domain Eukaryota; kingdom Fungi; phylum Ascomycota; class Eurotiomycetes; order Eurotiales; family Thermoascaceae; genus Thermoascus; species Thermoascus crustaceus. The sequence continues at coordinate 636,634 of NW_027192535.1, read as the reverse complement.
CGTTACTGGATAAGATCCTTGGGGGACCAGGCTCTCCTAGAGATATCGGCGTGAAGGTATGGGGGCTGCTAAACGGAGTTGACTCCTCCGAAGTCTCGCAGGCTAGAGCCACGCCTACGCAGATCAGTATCGAAGACTCCTACGGGAGGCTTGATAGCATTGATGCTGTTAGGAAGGAGCTTGTAACGCTTGCTGGTAGCCTAATCCGCCGCATGCGCACAGACCTGACTGAAGAGGAGGAAGAGGATACCAAAGATAGCATTCCCGCTGACGAGAGGAAAGAATCCCGTTCCGTGAGCAGGATCCGGTGGTTGGCCCGTCCGCGGACGCTCCGCCTCTCAACGCGCCCCCGGCCCCCGGCCAACCCGGATGGATCCCGCAGTCACAGTTCCAACAGGATATCGCGCTCCGCCCCCATCCCGCCGTTCATCTTCAACCTCGGGGACAGTGTAGACGCCCTAGCGGAGCGCCTTGTCCAACACAGTCTCATGTCCATGTTCCGCAAACTACATCCAGAGAAGTCCGGATGGAACCTGCGCTTACTCAACGTAGCCGTCACCAACATGGTCGAGAGTGCTGGTGAGCAGAAACAAAGCAGCGGACGGGACATAGAGAAAATGTTTCGGAAGCAGGAGGCTGTGCTGAGAGACTGGAAATCCTCCTCCGAGAGCGAGCCTGCGCCTTCGCAGCTTGACTTTCACCACTACCAGTCTTCTCACGAACCCCGGTCGGGGCTGAGCTCGAAACTAGCGGCTCAGACTCCTCTTTCGTATGAAAGTCCCGCGGAAGACTACCAGACGGCAGGTTCTACACTTTGCGAACTCGCCCAAGATGACGATGATGTCTGGGAGGAAATTAGTGATGATGCTGGTGAGGAGGAGGCAATATTAAGTGATACATGTAAACTGTGCGGGGCTTCGATCCCGCACTTTGCGATGGAAGCTCACGAGTTGTACCATAGAGTTCCTGATTAAAACTCGTACCTCCTATCGGAAAAAGGAAACAGGACCATTATACCTCGTAGTGCCAGAGCGCTGCAAGACCCAGAGACCGGTATGGTCCCGTATATTGCATAATATTGAGCATCGATCTAGAAAATCCGAATGATCCGGCTATGCCATGTATTCGGATACAGTGGCTTCCGAAGTTGATATCTAATTACCTAATCTATAGTAGTATACCAATCATATAATCTGCTATCTTACTTTTGACGTGATCCCTTGTCTGTTCATAGGAGCTTACCGGGAACGAAAAAAATGATCTAATCAGGAGCCAAGTACAGAGTGTATTAGTAGAACACAGCCCCTTCTAACTGACTAAGATAATATCAATTTTGCCTGGTGATATATATATGTAGCTGTGCTTCGGCTTGGAAATACCATAAGCCAAATTCCGCCTGCGGACAGGAAGGTGTGTGTGAGAGAGAAAAACCATGTGATATATCGAGGTATGCCGTTGTTATTTATCCTTGTATTTTAATGCTTAGTTTGTGTCCTATGATATACAAAATAACAATAGCCACAAGTGAGTTGGTCATATTCTGTCAAAGTGCACAGTCGCAGTAATATGAGTGCCTTGAACAGTTGTCTTCTTCTCTACCTAACTTTAAACCCCGGTGCCCAACCAATTGTTGAAACTCTACTTCTGCACCGCTGTCACGCATTCGAGGCTGTCAACTCGAGAAAGCAGGCAGAGCCTGTGAGGTATATCAAGAGAAAAAAACGCAGGATGAATATCTCAGTAGTAGTTCTTCAACCGCTAGTTAGGAATCTGGATATCAAATGGATACGCTTGACTGGCAATCTGGAGATGAGAAATTGGCGTCATTGGTATAGATTCGTAGTTAAAAAAAGGTTGTAAACGAAACCCCCTCTAAAGCATCGATGTTTGACTGCCTAATTTACCTATTGTAGCGGTCGTTGAGGCCAAGATCTGGTAGATTATAATAGATGACATCTAAATATTTAACTGAGAGACATTGATTAAGGTAGAAGATCTGTGCGTGTAGAGCAAGTTATGTATAACTTGTCTTGTAAGTCTCTTCACTGCTCGTTTTATATAGAGCTTTGCCTTCATGAAGAGAACTTTTGATGATATTAAACCATATCTACACTTTGTAAATAACCAGAAATGGAGATAAAAATAGGGCACTATACAGCAAGCTGTCCTTGATATATTATTATAGGTTGGAAATGTGTCCCCAAGGGAGAGTGCGGAACGGGATTCTCAGACGCATACATGCTATCCCGCCAGCAACCCCTACCTAGTCGCTATCCACTGGTGAGAAGAATCTGGTACAGCAATGCAGTTGTTACTGAGGTACTAACCAGTGGTACCCGCTCCAGACTAAAAGTCGCATGTATAATCCCCATTGTCGCAGCAGTATCAATCAGAGATATCAATATTAATTGATACCTGCTATCATCCAATTGGGGGGAATTCTTTGTGGCCCCGGTAGGATGTGTTGGCCTTTTTTCACATTTGTATGCTATGGGTTATTTTCTTGGTATCTTGATGTTCAGTGTGCGTGGGTGTTCTGCTGAGAGGAATGTTTATTACCTTGAACACTGTGCTGGCAAACACTAATAGGAACCGTGTACTGTCGCCTTTTTTTGTTGCTATTCTTGTATCTTTTAGTTGCTAGTTATTTGTCCCCCGGGTATGTTAGATAAGCTGATTAAAACTTTTATTCAGGTATAAATAAGCGCTAGCTCCTTCCCTTAGAGTTCAGGACTGCGGTGGATCTTTAACTGATGCCCCAAGTGAATTTGCCATTTGTGGTATTTCCCCCATCAATAGAAGCTCGATAATGCCTTCACCCAGCAATGAAGAAGCAATTGAAAAAGTAACTGGGGCATGAGGTGACTTGCCTGGTTGCATTGGCAACTTCCTCGACGTCTCACAAGCCACTTGGCGTTTCAGGTGACAGAAGCAACTTGCTGGATGACTTGCTGAAATTCCCTCCCCATAAAATTCTCTTACAAGGTCCTGGAAATGTGGTGATTTAATCCTGCCAGCTGTTTCTATGGTTTTTTCTTTGAGCATTATGCCCAGAGCAAGCACTTTGCAACCGGCAGTTTGTCGTTGCGGGACTATTTGACAACGCACCGTTCGTTGCTGCAGGTGACGAGGAGCCACTCGGGAACTGGCCTGTAGAGGGTTTTCTAGTTGCGGTTCATCGTTCATCTAATGTAGGCCTGAGGATAACTGTCTTCGTTTTGAGAGTCCTTGAGCTTCAAAGGCTCCGGTGCCTCTGATGGTACCAGAAATCTCCTGATATGGTGTTTGCGGTCAGAATTTGGCGTGCGAAGAATACATTGTGCAAGAATACAATGATAATAAACATAGCGTTGATGTCGAAACTTTTCCTGGAAATCTGGATTAGTCACGGGCAATGGCGAGAGAGCCCATTCAAATATGTCCTGAGTTCCAAGGTTGTAGCTGATGAGGCTACGAATGGGAGGAAGCCGTTAAGCGGGTAGATGAAACATTTCTAGATGCAGATCCAGATGTTGGGGTGAGGGTAAATTCCCATGTTGATAGAATTGTAGATGTACGCCCTCTGTACTCCTTTTTGTATAGGTTGAGTTTGTCGGATGAGCCTCAGATTTTAACCCCTCGTTGGCGGGTGGGACTCACGATCTACGACCAAGACACTAAGTGGCCTGTGGATGGTGGGACAAGGCTGAGGTGAGGAGAGTCGATCTAAAATAAGGAAAAAGGCCGAGAAGAAGAATAAAACTGGATCGTTATCTCTCGAACAGTTCCGGAGCAGGCGCCGAGACGTCTCAGGCTCAGCCGGTCTCGTGCAGCCGTCAACGTCCAGCCTTCGTCTCCCGCTTTCTGTCGCTCGCTCTCTTCCCTCTTCCCTCTCCCTCTCTCTCCATCTCCGCTCTTTTCAATTCCATCACGACAATTCCTTATAGGACGCTTCCTGTCCTGCCTCTCTTGTCGCCAAGCCTGCTGCGCCCCAGGTGATTACGCCGGCCGGTATCCTTCCTCCGAGACTCTCTGGGCGCCTAGGAGTGACCGCCCTACAGCCACCGCGCTACGGCGCCGCTGGCATGATTTGGATGACCTGCGATACATTCCTCATCTGAGTCTTTCAAGCCGGAAAGAAAAGATACCGTCGCGGACGAGCAGAAGAGGGGCTTTCGCTCTCTGTCGCCCCGAAGCCTTGGGATTGAACGAACGGCCGTGATCCGATGCGACCGCGTGCGGAATCCAGAGTCTCTGGAGTGAACTCGCTGGTTGGACAGCCCAGACACCCCAAGAACTGCGTCTATCTCTAGCCTCTTCTCTCGAGACGAGCGCATTCCCTTGCCTCACTGTGGCGGTTCTGTCCTCTCGCTCGTGCTACCTAGGATCCGGGGCCCTGTTACTTTTGGTCGTCAACCATATCTCCGCCGGCAGACGGCCCTGTATATAGTCGGCCCATTCTCACTTAATCTCACGGATCTCGCTCTCTTTAGACCTACGGAGGCGTTTCTTTCATATCGATAATACCACAGCTCGGCTGGAATCCCGACAAAGAGTGGAACTGTGTGGACTGTAGCTTACAAATCTGCTATCGTTATCCCCCCCATCGCTTCTGCACGGTCCTGTTGACCGTTACCCCGTCCTCAAATTATGAGGCTTTTTCGCAGCCTGGTTCCTCTGCTAACCAGCACAGTATCTCTCCTGACGGCTAATGTTTTTGGTAGGTGCTCACCCTGGTGCGAGTTGTTCCTTGGCCATGTCTCACTGACCTTTTACAGCACGCTCACACGAGCCGGCTGCAATCAACTATGTCTCCTTCGTCGAGGATCCGGTGATAAATACTCCTTCCCACCGTGTAAATTCACTCTCGCATTTCGACGTCACATTCTACCTTCATGAGAAAAGCCAGCGGTTGAAGCTTACCCTCGAGCCAAATCATGATATCCTCGCAGAAGACGCTCACATTACATACCTTGACGCAGAAGGCAACGTCAAACATGCGGAGCCTATCGACAGGTTGGCACACAGAGTCTTCAAAGGATCGGCCTGGGTCCAGGCAGCGGATGGTAGCTGGAATCGAGCTGGCTGGGCAAGAATATACGTGAAAAAGGATGGAGCTCATCCGTTATTCGAGGGTGCCTTTAGCGTTATGCATGACCAGCACCACATTGAACTACGGTCGAGCTATATGCAGACAAAACGCGAGTTCGATGTTCATCTAGAAGATAAAGAAGACGACTACATGGTCGTCTATCGGGACTCGGACATGATTCCTCCGGAGCACTCTGAATTGAAGCGGTCATTATCAGTCTTTTCGTCATCATGCCAGGCGGACAAGCTGGCGTTCAACTCCGATCCCAATCATCCAGTCTTCCATCTCGACTCGCAGCAGTCTTCGAACTGGGGTTCATTATCTTTGAATTCTCTTTTTGGGCTGACCAGACGCCAATCTGACATTGGTGGTTTTGGCGGGAATACAGGAACTGTTAACCTTAGGTCGACAATCGGCAGCACAGCTGGATGCCCGACAACAAAGAAAGTCGCACTGATCGGTGTTGCGACTGATTGCTCTTACACAGCGTCATTTAACTCGACGGAGACAGCGCGCCAGAACATTATAAATGTGGTGAATACGGCATCCGATCTTTATGAGCGTACCTTCAACATCACGATTGGTCTGCGCAATCTAACGGTAAGCGACAAGGAATGCCCCAGCACTCCTCCACAATCGGCTCCGTGGAATATGCCATGCAGTAGCGGGAACATCACCTCTCGACTGGATCTTTTCTCCAGCTGGCGTGGATCAAGGGGCGATGACAATGCCTATTGGACGCTCATGAGCAATTGCCCGACTGGAGCCGAAGTTGGACTATCGTGGCTGGGACAACTCTGCAATAACAAGGTTGTGGGCGATGATTCCCAGGCCGTTACTGGAGCGAACGTTGTTATCCGCACGCCAGCAGGGTGGCAGGTCTTTGCTCATGAAACAGGCCACACCTTTGGAGCTGTACATGACTGCGATTCTGATACTTGCGCACAAGGCCTCGATGCCTCGTCCCAGTGCTGCCCTCTTTCCTCGTCAACATGCGATGCAAACGGGCGGTATATAATGAACCCCAGCACAGGAGACGATATCACGCAGTTCTCGCCCTGTACGGTTGGCAATATCTGCTCCGCTCTGGGTCGTAACAGTGTTAAATCTAACTGTCTTTCTGATAACCGTGGTGTCGTGACGATTACTGGCAGTCAGTGCGGTAATGGAATCGTCGAGTCTGGGGAAGACTGCGACTGCGGAGGCGAAGAATCGTGCGGAGACAACAACTGCTGCGACGCCAAAACCTGTAAATTCAAGAACGGGGCAGTTTGCGATGACTCCAACGAAGCTTGCTGCGTTAACTGTCAATTCGCATCCGCCAACACCGTCTGCCGTGCTAGTACGGGTCCTTGCGATGTGGAAGAGAAATGTACAGGCCACTCCAGCGGTTGCCCTGATGATGTCCATGTACCTGACGGCCAGGAATGTGGTAACACTCCAGGCCTGACTTGCGCGAGCGGTCAGTGTACCAGCCGGGACCAGCAATGCCAGGAAGTGATGGGCGATCTCATCCACAGCAATCAGACTCGTGCCTGTGACAGCAGCTCATGCTCACTGAGGTGTAACTCTCCAAACATGGCATCAAATGTGTGTGCAGCCATGAACCAGAACTTCCTGGATGGAACTCCATGCAGCGGAGGGGGGCATTGCAGCAACGGCCGCTGTGTTGGCGCGACGGTCGGGAATGAAGTCAAATCTTGGGTGGATGACCATAAGCCTCTAGTTATCGGTCTCGCAGCCGGCCTGGGAAGTTTAGTCGTACTAAGTGTCTTATCTTGCCTCTGGCGATCATGCCGCCGACCAAGACAGTCCGTGAAAGGTGACAGACTGCCATCGCGGCCGGGTCCATATCCTATGCCTCCACCACCTGCGATGGGCCAATATCGTGGGGCGGACGCTAATGGATACTGGCAACAATATCCCCCTCCTCCATATCCCCCACCGGCGTATGGCAGCCCAGCGGGTCGACCCATGCGGTATGCTTGATCTGCTTGTTACAGCTGTTCCTTCATGGCTAAGTGTTTATACCGCTCTCGATTTCGCTCCCTCCACTTTCCTTTATGCTTTTTTAATGCCACTGGTTTTGTGATATCTGTGAAAGACGCCTCACCGTTTGCATCTTCGCTGTCCCTTTTTGAGGGGCGGCACCGTTGGATGGCATGTATTTTTCCGTGTCTCTCTTGCATTTTGCATCTTGCATCTCTTGATTGGATTGGGGTTAGGCTCCCGCTGGTGGCCTAGGTTTTTTCTTTTCTTTTCTTGTATCCAATTGTTCTGTCTTTTCCTTTTGGTGTTTCTTGTTTTTTTTGTTGGCGGTTTCATGGCTATGGAACTAAGACTAAAGGCATTGCATTATTTGGGATGTGGTAACGGCTACAACAGCAGGTTATACAATACAATCGATACACTGTGGTGAAAAAAACTGAACTTGTACTGTTCGAATAAGAAAGATGGTTTTCAATTGAATCGAGACAGACAATGGAAACAGCTCAGCAGGTTCCCTGCTACACGGTTGGGAATGAGAATAAACTGTCAATTAGTATTCGATGTTCTGGTTCATCGGTTGTAGAAGTTCAGCTGTAAAGTCAGCTTGCCCGTATCGTAATCTTTTTTAAGAACTGTATACATCACACGGTTAGAGCAATTTTTTCTCGAGGTGGACTCCGCCCCCACGTGTAAAGGCCCGCCGTAACGGAACCTGTCCGTGCCAGTACCTATCTCCCTCCTAACCTGCTCTAATTCAGGAAATTGCCAAATTGGGTATCCTTCTAGAATGGGTTGGAAAAATGAACAAGTTCATGCCAGGGTAAATAACGGTACAGTACGGAGTACAATACAGTAATAAAGTGGCTGAAGAAAGACAGCTGAACTATATTATGTCCCGTCGACTTAAAATTAACGAATGCTATGATGCTACATACCTACCTTAGCATTTTGTCTCTCTTTCTCTGAAGTCCATGTAAAGCTAACATGACAGCGCAGATAACAATCTTTCCTTTTTATTTATTTATTTATTTCATTTGAACTCTGAAGACTAGGTAAGCTAGATATAAAATATAGATATAGATAAGAAGGTAGGTATACATAAGACCACAACACGAAAACGCAAACACAATGATACAATAAATGACATGCTTTCAAAACCATCCTGTAGAAGAACGAAACCTAGAACCTACCTAAACTAGACAGATAGATAACACACAAACTAGCAGGCGCCCCAAAACCAAAAACTCCCAGTCTCTCCTGCTCTTGCTCTGCTTTGCTTGGACATAAAACGAGAAAAAAAAAGAAGAAGAAACGATTCCCTCCGGTGATTATAAAAAAAAACAAAGGGGAACACACAAAAAGCAAATACCACCGGACCTGACCTGACCTGAGCCATGAGACAAGACAGATAGATAGAAAAGCCATGGACCCCTGAATCCTCGATCTATTTCAGATTTCCTCCCTTCCTTTCCCTTCACTTCCCTTCCCTCCCTTGCTTCCCGGATTCGCGGTAATATCGACATCGCCCATTGGCCGTGACAAAAAATAGATATAAAAAGAAAGGTAAAACAAAAGATCACAACGCAGTAACTCGACCGACGGACGGATTGGATCAGATCACTGCCAGCAAATACTCACGAACCCCTCCCTCGTAACACCACCGACGCCCTCGAGGTCAAACTCCTCAATCATAGCCCGGAGCTCCTCCTCCTCGAGGCCCGTCTCGCCCAGTTCCCGCGCGACGCGTCGCAGATCCTCCAGGTCAATGTATCCCTTCCCGCCTTCGTCGAAGAGCTCGAACGCGCGCAGGATCTCCTCGCGCGGATCGCGCTCGAGGATCTTGTGCGCCGTCACGGCCTGGAAGGCGGAGAGTGGCATGAGTAAGGAGGAGGGGTGTTGCGGGTTGGTTCCTGCGGCCTTCGCGGCCTGTTGTGACTGTTGCTGCGATGAGGATTGCTGTTGCTGTTGCGAGATGACTTGGGGTCGGGGTACGCCGTATGTGGTGAGGAGGGTGATGAGTTCTTGTTTGGGGACGGTGAAGCCTAGTGCGCGGAAGGCGACGCGCAGTTCGTGGTAATCGAGGTGGCGATCGCGGTCGAGGTCGAAGAGGGTGAACTGTCGTTTTGCCTTGGTGTCAGTGATTTTTCAAGGTGTGTATATACCTGTGTTTGTTTTGACGCCAAAACAAAACAAAAATAGAACCGGTCAAACAGAACGACCTCAAGAGGGAGAGGGAGGTCTTACAGCCTCATTTATCTCTTCTCTTTGCTCCTCCGTCAATCTATTCAGTGGATTTGGATCTTGTGACTGCCCGTGGGCTTGTGAGTGCGCTGGTGGAGGCGGCGGTTGTTGTGTCGACTTTCCAACCTCTGCGCCGAAATCGCCTCCAACACCTCCCAGACCACGATTCCGTGAGAAGGTTGATGCAGAGAATGGCATCGCATTGGCGCCTAGCGATCGATCGGGGAGCTTGCCGGCGTATGCGGAGCGCGAAGCGAAGGGCTGGTGCGCGGAGGATGCCATGGTCGTTCGTCACGAACGCGGATGCGAATGGCGGATGGAGGAGGACTGGACGGCCGGAGGATGGAGGTCCGGCAGGAGGACGAGGAAAAGACAGTCCGGAACAGAGACTGGCAGCAGGAAGAACTCAGTGCGACGTCGAAGCTGCTGCGGAGATGCTTTGAGGCTTCAACTCTGGTATGGAGAGACAAAACACGCGCCGGAGAACGCGGGCGCGGCGGCGGTGGACCCCGGGCCAAGAAGCCGCAACGCCAGCTGGCGGACCGCGCCGCTTCGTCAATGTTCAAAGAATTGGTCACTGCTTACATGTATATTGTCATAGCCAATAAAAAAGATTTAATTAACCTCTTGAGCCGTGAAATCTATCGCACCAATTATTATATCCAAGTTCAAATAGCGGCAAACAAACCAGATGAACCAAGCAAACAATTGGGAAAATGCATGTATCAACTATCCATAGTACAAAAGAAGCAAAACAAAAGGGTCCGGTGTCTGCCTACTCCAATAAAACCCCATTCGTGGCATCTGGCTCCCAATCCGGTATATCTGCAAATAGGGTATCATCATGGCCAAGTTATGCAGCCTGCCTCAAGGGTATATTAACCATGTCCGTTGAACCTGATCACTTCCATCGCTCCCTTTTTTAAACTTGTATGAAGCTTAAATAATGAACAATAAACGTAAATCCAAGAGCCCCAAAAACTCCGTATGAGGGAAGAAAAATGTAGTCAGGCGGGGAGGGTCAGGATTGCGACAGAAAGCATAGAAAACACGACAATGTCATGAGCTGCATCTTTAAGCAAAAGTGGCTTCCCAGTGTACAAAAATACCAATATAAGGTCAGTTCGATAAAGCCAGGTCGCATGATTGTTCCGTGACGTCGGAAACCTTGAGCTCCGTTAAGCCTGGGATGGTTCCAGGGGCTTCTGCTGAATCCGAAATCCCGGAATGGCCACCCTCAAAACCAGAGCCAAACAAGTCTCCATTTGCAAAACATGAGTTCCAGTCAATGGTGCTGTTGTTGTTGTTGTCCAGTGCAAGATTGGAATCCTCTGGACAGAGTAAGTCAATCCAAGTCCAATCGGTAAAAATCGAATCCACAGCGGTTTTCCCTTCAAAGCTCGCACGGCTAGGACGGTCAACATCGTTATCAGATGCTAAGCTCTGCACTTCCGGCTGATTTCGAACAGAAGCTGTGTCTGACGGTGTCGTTCCCTGGTCAACGACTGCTAGACAGTCTTGTTCGGAAGGTGTTCGGACATCAACTGGTGAAGGACCTGGAACCTCGCCGGAATGGTCTTGAGGTAGCATGTGCAAATCGAAATTCTCATTAAGTAGACAACTAATCCAGTAATAAAGCTCAGTGTACGGAGTACTTTGCCGAACTAGCGCCGTGGAGACTGGGAACTCGGTCTCCGATCCCATCCAGAAAGCGATTTCGAAGTAGTCTAGGACCGGAACTCTAGGGATGAACTCGTCGACTAAGCATAGCTTCGACGAAGTCTTGTCCGTGCCTTGATAGAGTGGGACATTTCTGAGAATGTTTTTGACCTTTGAACGCGTGTCTCTTAGGTGAGATTTCATTTCATCAAATATCTCAGAAATGAGGGGACTAGGTGCGAAGTCAACAAGGCCGGTTATAACGCGATAGTAGAGACCTGCTGCAACCCAGACAGGGTTTAGGAGCTCTGTTTTATCTGCATGGTGGCCTTCACCAGGGGAAGAGCGTTCCTGCGGCTCTTTTCGACGCATGGCATCGCAGAGCTCTGAACAGAACTCCTCGGATGTCTCACAGAGAGACTTCGCCAAAAGGCACAAGATGAAGAACATTGTCAGTCTGGCGGGATCGAGATCTGCTGGTCGAAAGTAGATGCGAGATCTGGAAAGAGTGACAATGGCCGCGAGTAACCGCAACATTCTCATTGCGGACTGCACAAGAGATAATCCGACCACATCTGATCCGAGTTCCCCAACCTCCGGGAGGCGAACGTTTGCCAAGGAGTTTCGGATTAGATCCTCCTTCAACGTAAAAGATATGTCGGAATCCGTTAGATTCAGCTGTGAGATATCAGCGACCAGAAGATCAGCCGGATGCGGGTCGTGCCAACGGATCTTCACGGTGACTTGAGGGCTACCGGGCTGTGGTGACGACGCATCCCGTAGACGTCGGAAGACCTCATGAGCTCGCTGGAAGGTGCGGTCTCTCGCACTTCGAGAATTCCTTTTCGTACAGGGTTCCAACAAAGGCACGAACAGCCAGAGCTGCGAACAATCTCTGAAGCATCCCCTTTTATTCGTACTGCAAGGGGGGCAAGGGTTGTCGGTGCCGCACTTTTTCTTATTCAAATAGCACCAGACGCAAGCACCACCGCATTCTTTTAGTAGCTGACTATCCTTTTTCTGCTTCTCCAAGTCCTCCTTAGTCCGCGGTCTCTTCTCTCGATATGGGGAAGGGCTTTCAGGATTCTCTATTACGAAGCTCAGTGTCGACATTCCTGGGGAATTCGACACCGGACCATGGCTTCGAGTTCGGGAGGATGAGAAGGGATGATGACGTTGACGTCTCGACCTCATTGCAGCTAAGCCTCTCAGTCTTGGTTTGCATATGACAGGGTAAACGGGAAGCTTACACTGCCCTCCATGCTGAACTATTGGATGAGCTCCAAAGGGTAAAGCGTACATGTCCTGTTGGACCACAGGCTGTTGAGGTAAACCATAGTCGTTAATTAGCGAAGCGGGTGAGCCGTGAGTCTGACTGGCATACAAGTTCGGGGCTCGTAAAGAGGCCTCGGCAGGAGTTTGAGAATGTCCTGGTGTTTGCGGGCTCAAACTGGGAGAAGTGGCAACGGATCCATGGATAACAGGAAAGGAACTCGGCGACGAGCTCTCTGTTATACTGGAGGTTAAGGCGGGACGAGAGACGTAGTTCGGTCTTGCACTTTGCGAAAAGGGATATGCGTTGCTTCCCACTTCCGCACCAGCTTGGGATGGATGGCTATTCAGACTGTATGGCCCACTGTTAGGCTGAAGGTGGGTGGAAAGGCCATAGGGGGGTTGGAAAGAATAGTGATGAGGGACATAGGGCGGAGTTTCTGCAGCGGCCGGCTGCCCGATAGTCTGCGGAAGCTGGAAACAAGATGATGGTTAGAGAGGGTTCACACTCTGGACGCGGGCAAATGAGGTGCACTATTCAAAGCTGCCAGGCATTTAAGCTATGTACAACACTTACGAGGCCAGGACGAGTTTGGAGAACTAGAGGCCGCAGACGCTTCCTAGGTGAGGGCGAGTTCAGGGGAGGAGACGAGCTGGGAACGGAGGAAGCAGGAGGGGGAGTTATGGTAAGGGAGCATTCTGGCCCGTAGGAAAGGTTGTCGGGAAACATATTATGGGCCATGGTAGCAGGTAGCCCAAGGCAGCGGCAAAGCCAGAGCCAAAGAGACGAATGACGGCCGTCGAGAACAACAAGGCTGGCATTGCAAAGAGGACGAGGCTGAGGCTGCTACCAAACGGGGCGTCCAGGGAAGGAAACGACAGGATCTGAGACAGGGTACATATAGACGGCTCGACAGACAAAAGAGACCTGACGCAGGAGGGTGAAGTTTGTAAGCGGGCAAAGAGTTAGGGCACGGGTATGATGGGGGGTGGAGGGTGAAAACCACCGCACAGGAGGGAAAGTAAGAGCAGCAGAGGACAAAGGGGGACGGGACGTATTTAAGGACGACGAGAAGACGAGGACACATATCGAGAGGAAAAGAAGAGGCCTGGTGAGCGACTGCGCGACTGAGCACCAGCGGCGCCCTAGAGACCAGAGGCTGAGCCCGAGTCAACCTGCTGGGCCGCCGCGGCCCGATCCGGTATGGCGCGCACCCCGTCGTGGTAAAGCGCATGGCGTCCCCAAACTGCCATTGGCTGGAAGAGGGCGGTGAGCTAGACGGTGGTGTACTGCCGGCACAATGGGTTGATTCTCCGCATCCCAAAGAACTCGTCAGTGACGAGTGTCGGCGTCAGAACACATTAGACAAGACGCGTTCCAGGAGAATGGTCCATTCATGATGTCTAAACTCTGCCAAGAAGCGACCGTGAAGCGTACCTGCAGACGAGGTTCTCCACCGTATGAACACTGCGTCTTCCTCGACCCGCAGACATGAGAAGTGCTCACTGCCGCTGGACATAGGATGATTATGACTTAATCTGGTTCTGGTCATCCAGCTCTATCGAAAACCGCTTCCTGTCCGTCGATCCAGGTTTGGGATTTCGGCGAGAACGATATGAAGGCACGTGAGTGCTCTCGCTACCCAGCCTTTGGCCGCCCAAGCCAAGCCCATGTGCCTCGGTACCTACCCCCCCACCTGTGTAGGTAGGTATAGCCCGTCATGTTGCTCTTACAGTGGTCGCAAGTTATTAAAGACTGCTGGCAAGATATGTCATACCAATGGCGCTTCAATCCCCCTCAGCTTCTAGATCGGGATCGACTTGTAGTCCAAGGTCATGATCCTCGAGGAACCGCCGCCCTCGCAGCTTTTCCGGCAGGTACTCTTGAGCTACACGCCCATCCACGTAGTTCGGGTTATACTTGTATTCCTTGCCGTATCCTAGCTCCTTCATCAGTCGAGTGGGAGCGTTTCTCAGGTGGAATGGGATGGGCAGCCCAGCAACCCCGGGCTCTTGGAGTGCCGCGAAGGCGTTGTTCAGTCCGCGGTACGAACGGGTGCTCTTCTTCGAAAGCGCCATGGCGACGGTGGCATGTGCGAGGTTGATACGGGCTTCAGGGAGCCCGATCTTCTCGACGGCACTATGGGTAGAGATCGCGAGTGTCAGCATGCTGTTGTCTGCCAGACCTATGTCTTCAGACGCGACGACGATAAGACGTCTGGCAATGTAGAGCGGGTCCTCGCCGGACTGGAGCATCCGCGCAAGATAGTATAGAGCCGCATCGGGATCGCTCCCCCGGATCGACTTGTGAAAGGCCGAGATGGTGTCGTAGTGCTGATCTCCTGCACGGTCATATACCAATGTCCTAGTAAGCGCTTTCTTGAGCTTCTCCTTGGTCATCCCCGGCCGCTTCGACAGATCCATCGCGAGTTCCAGTAGATTCAATGCTGTTCTAGCATCGCCATCTGCAAAACTTGCGAGATATCTAATCAACTCTTCATCGACCAATTCCGACGGTGAATAGTTCGGCCCCTCTATTTCCAGGGCCCGGTTAAGAATCGACACAATATCATCGTCGGTCAGTTTCGACAGTGTAAACGTCCTGCATCTCGAAAGCAGGGCATTCTGAACTTTGAATGACGGATTTTCAGTCGTGGCTCCGATGAGCGTGATCTGCCCGCTCTCGACGGGACCCAGAAAGACATCCTGCTGCGATTTGGAGAAGCGGTGAATCTCGTCACAGAAGACAATTGTCTTCCTTCCGGTAAGACTCAGCTCGCTCCTCGCGTCCGAGAAGAGCTTCTTGCATTCTGCGACCCCGGTGCTGGTGCTGTTGATCTCCACGAACCGACTGCCAACCATTGAAGCAATTACCCTCGCGATGGTTGTCTTTCCTGTACCTGGCCCACCCCACAAAATCATGCTAGGAACCCTATCCTCCTCGATGAGCCCACGAAGGACGCCGTTTGGTCCGACGAGTTCCTGGCCACAGACCTCATCGAGAGTCTTGGGGCGCATGCGTTCCGCCAGCGGGGCAGCCCTCTGAAACGCATTGGTCTTGGGCTTCTTGGACTGTGTCTCTGTAGCTGTAGTTGGCTGTTCCTGTCTGGTCCGTGTCGTATCCGTCACGGTATCGGTGTCCTGTGCAAAGGGCCGCTTGGTGCGGAGACTCGGTGATGGACTGGCAGGATGGGACGATGGGGGATCCTTAGATAGAGTGAACTGTAATGCTGCTTTGCGTGCAGAAGTGGGCTGGAAAAAGCTGGGGACTGGCGTCTTCTCCCCTTGGCTGGAGTCCGGCTCATCGATGAAGTTCTTGCACTCGGAATCTATATGGTCATTGATCCTAATCTCCCTGACGTTCTTTCCACATATCGGGCAGGAGACCATGATGGCAGGCTCATCGGATGTGGGAGAGGAAAGGAGATGGTCCGAAGCCCTGGAGACGATGCAATCGTTGCGTTGAAAGACTGTTGAAGATTATCAGCTCGGCGACGCGTGACGACGCGTTAAGTCCGTGGCTCCGAAGTCTTCCTCAGGCATCCTCAGGCAGCGAACTCCGCGGGGCGCAGGCGGAGCACTCCCATCGTCGCCGGCTTTCCGTCGTACAGTCATAGTCATCCTGCAGTTTGTACATACGCCACGTCCACCGCTCCTTTTGCTTTCCAGTTCAATTGTTAGCAGCCTCCCTTCGTTTTCTCCATGCTTGTTCCCTCTCGACGCTTTTTGAAGCCAGCGCTCACCGGCCTCCGTTTCTGTTCTTCAGGCATCCCCGCAGTTTTCGTCCCCGGATCTACCCTTCCCCGCCCGCCTTTCCTGATTGCCAGAGCCATGTCCGCGACGCCTGCTCGTACGGATCCCTTCCGGCCGGCCAAGAGGGTCGCTGGCCAGAGACAAGATGTCTGGTGTGTGGTGCCTTGTCCTGGGTATTGACAGTGCAGCTTGCTGATCGAGCCTGTCAGGTCCATCGTTAACGAAGCCGCCGCTGCCTCCCCCGTCCAACCGATTGTGAATATGGGCCAAGGGTTCTTGTGAGTATGCGAGGTCGCACACTCAGGAGAGGAATGAGACGCTGATCACTGCTCGAACCAGCGGTTACAACCCTCCCCAGTTCGCTCTCGATGCCGCCAAGGAAGCCCTGGACAAGGTTGAATGCAACCAGTACTCGCCTACGAAGGTATGGAACAGTCGTCTACGCTTTCAGGAACCTATTTTGTTCTGGGATGGAATCCCCTTGCTTACTGTCCACTCTACAGGGTCGTCCACGCCTAAAAAAAGCCATTGCCGATGCGTACTCCCCTTCTTTCGGCCGACAGCTGAACCCTGACACGGAGGTCACCATCACAACGGGAGCCAATGAAGGTTTGGTCTGTGAGCTTCTGCTGGGGTTGAGCTTGACTTACGATAATTATAGGAATGCTGAGTGCCTTCATGGGATTCATTGAGCCGGGTGACGAAGTCATTATTTTTGAGCCCTTCTTTGACCAGTAAGTTATCTAGAAAACTTGAGATTCCACCGATTGAGCTAACATCTGGCATAGGTACATTAGCAATATTGAGATGCCTGGCGGCAAGATCAGATATGTTCCGCTGCACCCACCCAAGGACGGAGCGACTAGGACGTCCTCTGCTGCGGAGTGGACTATAGATTTTGAGCAGCTCGAGAAGACCGTCAACGAGAAGACAAGAATGATCGTAAGTGAATGTCCGCGTTATAATAGCCCTTCTGGACAGAAGCTGACTTCAATCAGGTCCTCAACTCTCCGTAAGCAAAAATCTTTCGCGAATATCTACTCCTACTAGGCGAACTAACGGCCATAGTCACAACCCCGTCGGTAAGGTCTTTTCACGCGAGGAGTTGGAGCGTATCGGCGCCCTCGCTGTGAATCACAACATCATTATCCTCTCGGACGAAGTCTACGACCGTCTGTACTACGTTCCTTTCACCAGAATCGCGACGCTGTCCCCGGAGATCTACGAGCGCACCCTGACCGTCGGTTCCGCGGGCAAGGCCTTCTATGCCACCGGCTGGCGAGTCGGCTATCTCATTGGACCAGAGCATCTGATCAAGTACGTCGCGGCTGCACACACCCGGATATGTTATAGCAGCGTGTCGCCCCTGCAGGAGGCGTCCGCCGTGGCCTTCGAGCAGGCGGACAAGGTTGGATTCTGGGACCAGAGCCGCACAGAGATGAAGAAAAAGATGGAGCGGTTCTGTGAAGTATTTGATGAGCTTGGTATTCCTGTACGTGACTTCTCTCTCTATCCTCCCCCCCCCCGCCCCTTTTTCAACCATCATAAAACCTTCTCCCTTCCCAATCAATCAACAACAGATTGATATTAACCTATCTACCATCAGTACTCCGACCCCGAAGGCGGTTACTTCGTCCTCGCCAACATGGCCTCCGTCAAACTCCCCGAGGACTACCCCTTCCCGCCCCACGTCGCCAACCGGCCCCGCGACTTCAAGCTCTCCTGGTTCCTGATCAAGGAGGTGGGCGTCGCGGCCATCCCACCCACGGAGTTCTACACCGATGAGAATGCCCACATCGCAGAGGACTACCTCCGCTTCGCGGTGTGCAAGAACGACGATGTCCTCGAGACGGCGAAGGAGCGGTTGCGTGGTCTGAAGAAGTATATCGTGCGGTAGGTTAGGTTAGGTTAGTTGGCCCTTATATAACGAACGAAAAAAGTATCGAGAAAAAGAATGGCAAAAATAGATTTCTACGGTTGCTTTGTGGGGAGCAAGTTGCAAAAACACTTTTGAGATAGTGATCAGATAGAATCTAGAGTATACCACCTACGAAGGGAAAATACAAGAAGAAAGTACTGGATATCTCAGAATTGCGTTCTCATTCCCATCAGTCATTCTTCATTAGAATAAAAAAATTAAAGAATACAGGATAATAACAAAAGAAAAGACAGAAAATGCCCTACACTCATAAAACAAACGACTGCATCCAAACCCCTATCAATAGAAAAGAAAAAGAAAACCAGCAAGAAAATGCAGAAAGACAAAAGAAAGAAAATACAAAAAGGAGGAGGAAAAGGAAAAGAAAAAAGTAAAAAGATACAGGAGCAAAATACACATCCACATTAACAAAGAAAAAAGGAAAAGAAAAGAAATCCAGAAAAAATGCAAAAAGGAAATACAAAATAATAATAATAATAATAATAATAATAATAATAATAATAATAATAATAATAATAATAAGAAATAAAAGAAAGACAGAAAGACAGGATCCAGGCCACGCAATCAGCCACCACCACGACAATCTGCCCCCTTGCCTGGCCCCCGGGGAGGAACTCAAGTAACCAGGGTCCAAAGGAGGATGGAAGATCTCGGGACGCCAACGCCCTCGCCCATCTCCCCCTCTTCCGAAGAAGGGAGAAAGAAACTGAAACTCAGACGTTGACGCCCTCGATCTCCATCTCCCCGGACCCGGCACCATCCCAGCCCTCCCCACGCCGGAACACCCTCCTGTCCTCCTCGAGGACCTCGTCGAACCCTTCCCCCCGCGTCCGCGCCGCTACCTGGGCGACGGTGGGATGGGTGATTCTCGCCGCGCGGAGGAGCCAGTGGCTCGACTCCATGTAATCGCAGAGGCGGCGGAAGCCCCGACCCATCCCAAGGTCGCCCAGGAGCGTGCGACGCTCCGCTCTGCACACCGGGTCCTGGCAGTGGCGGGCGTTGCGCCCATCCCACTCCGTCTCGCAGGCATGTCTCTGCCCGGTGATCCCCGGGGGTAAGGCCACGGAGAGCTCGTGCTGGATCTGGTATCGCAGCGTGATGTCGAGCTCTCCGCTCCACTCCCCCCGGGTCCGCAGGTTGTCCCGGATTAGCCGGAACAGGTAGTCGACGAGGTTTGTAAACTCGATGGAGGCTATTATACGGAAATCCGTTAGCTCATATATTCAAAGTATATACTTTCAGGGGCGGACATTCTTACCGAACAAACACACCCCCAGCACCCGGCGGAATCGGTCCTTCTCCTCCGGGTCGTCGAACTTGACAACGCAGAGGACCCGGTCGGTGCACCGGACCGCCGCGTTGTTGGCTGGCTGCCCAGCCGCCGCGAACTCCGCCCAGTCGTAGAAGATGAAATAGCCACCACCGGGGTTGGTGGCATGGTGGACGGCTTGACGGTGCCGCTCTGGGGTGTCCCATTGGTGGCGGCTGGGCAGCAGCGGCGCTCCCTCTCTCTGCTCCCTCGAAATCGTGTTCTCTTGGCAGGGATGGCGGAAGGTCATCCGCCCGCAGTAGACCCAATGTTGCTTGACATCTGCGTACAGATGTTCTGGGCCGCAGTAGCGGACCTCCGAGAACGGTCCGCAGCGCGGGCAGATGACCGACGCGCCGTCCCACGAGTTGCAGCGCTTGTCGCAGTCAGCCTTGGCGCATGGGAAGCCATGGCTATCGAGTTGCCAAAAGAAGCCCGGTGGCCGTTGGATTGTCGGGCCGCCAAGTCCGCTTTGCGTTGACGATGGAGCAGGATGGGCATGACTGCTGGCGAAATTGGAGCTTGCTACGCTTGACGAGGTAACGATTCCTTGACGGTCTTGTGTAGTCTCAGGCGTCATCAGTTCGACTTGTTCGGTCTCTCGATTGCTTTGCGTTCCAATCGAGAGTTCTTGAGTGGTAGGAGTGATGGATTCCGCGCTAGTAGTATCCGGCATATCTGGATGACTGTGCTCCGCCGCAGACGTAGTATCTTGACCGAATGGTGATTCATGGATAGGGCATAGGCGTTCTCGGATAGAAGTTCTAGATGAACGCCTGGCTTGACCATGTTCGGCGGAGTGAGTGGGAGACTGGCTGACAACTGCACGGCACTCTTCGACGGGACAGTCGGTGCTAAATAAATGAGTGCTTTGGAGGTCAGTGCCGGTTTCAGAGATCGATTCCGGAGTCCGCTGATTGGTATCATGTTCAGTATCTGTTGTTCTGAGGGCGGAGATCGTGTTGTCATCTTGGATCTTGCTAAATTCTTTTTCTTGGGATGCCGAAGCAGTGGAAAGTCGGTCGTTAGGAGAAGAAAGAAGTGAGAAGTCGGTACCGTTCGTGGACAGACGTTGACGTGAGTAAGTAGAAGAAGCGAGAGTAGCCGGGGAGTCAGATGTGCTTTCCGCAGTTGCAATTTTCCCCTTGCCTTTCGTAGCGTCTCTTGACTCACGGGCCGAGCTTTCGATTCCAAGTCGTTGATTCCGCTCAGATGTATAGGAAGATGACGTTGAGGAAGATTCTTTAGGCCGAAAAAGAAAGCTAGTATCTCCTGGCTGATAATTAGGGATGTACTCTAGAGCAAGAGGATCGAGAGTAGATTTTCTATCTTTTCTACCGGGACTCTCCTCAGATTTCAAGGTGCTCGAGTGGGTTTGTAGCAACGACGGGTGAGAGGTGGGTACCTGTGTAGTCTCCTTTGGGACAGATTCGGTGGGTGATGCTTGGCTGGAAAGACCTTGCTCAGCCGCCGTACCGGCAGAGGTTACGGGTGCTGCGCCTTGAGAAGGAAAGCCATAAGGATAGTGCGTAGTGTCGTTTCCAGAAGGGAGTGTGGTCGGCTGGTCGGAGCGATGTTTCGATTTCTTCTTTTTTCTGTTTTTCTTTCTTGTCGTACTCGCAGTAGCCGTTTCAGAGACAGTTGGAGAGTCCGTAGACTCCTGGTGAAAACTATCTTCGCTGTGCTGTGTCGGGAGGTCTTTTGCCGCAAACTCTTCAGCTGGGGACAAGCGAGACAGGGTTCGAGTGCGAATCAGTCTTATGGCATCGGCGCGTCGTCTCTGATAATCTCCAAGGTCGCTAGTGCGTTCATCCTCTGAAGCTCGGGAATCTGTTCTCGAGAGCTGGTGAGTAGGAGAACTGAGCTCGGAAGGGAGATTTGTATTGAGAGGAGTAAGTTGGAGGCGAGTGTAGCTTTCAGTCAGGGGTGCCACTTCCAACGATTCTGTGGACTCAAGACCCTCATCCGTAGGCCGAGAAGTAGCTTCTGGAGAATGAAGGGGGATAGAAGGAGTAGAAGAAACTTCCAATGGTTTTGAGGACTCGAGATTCTCATCTGTAGGTCGGGAGATGTTTCGTGGAGAAGAAAGAGGGACAGGAGTGGAAGAAAGAGAAAGCGAATCTACCACTGTGGTTTTATCCGTGATCTCTGGCCTATTCTCGGGAGGGACACACGCGGTACGAGGTGGTTCTGATGATTGTGAGTCGTTCTGCTCAGACAGTGGATCTGTTGCTTTTGGGATCGAGTCTTTGCTTTTTAGGCTCACGTCCCCACTATTCGTGTTGTCGTTGTCAGAATGAAGGAGAGGAGTCAAGACCAGTTCTGCCAATGTGGTTTCATGTTCAGAAAGAGAGATAGAAGAAGGATCCATAGCTGACGCACTGCCTTGGACTGTTGAGATAGCAGTAGAGGGCTGTTCAGCAGATTGGATATCTTCAGAAAGGTAGACGGAAGAAGAAGGATTCGTAGCCGACACACTTCCTGGAGTCTCTGAGATAACACTAGAAGGCTGTTCAGCAGTGGCTTTCGTGCCGCTCGAATCCATCTGTTGTGGGGTTGTGCTCTTCCACTCTTTCCTTCTTTCCTTCTTGGCCTTCTTGGGTTTGGTGGAAGTCATATTCGAACGTGAAGAGAGCTGCTGAGAATCTTCTTGTGTGTGGTGATCGCTCGTAGCAGTCTCGCTAGTGTCAGAAAGAGGGTGTGAAGAAGGCTGTAAAGAAAAAGGTTCGGAAGGAGAAGGTTGTTCAGAGAGAGGATGCTCAGAGTGGTTGGAAGAAGAAGGTCGTGAAGAAGGTCGCTTGGGCGCTGCGGTTATGTTGTGATCAGTAGGATCGTTGCTAGCAGACTCTGAGTGACCTGTCACCGTGGCGTCCCCTGATACGGCTGCACGAGCCCTTGACTTTCGTTGTTCTTCCAAAACAATGGGCCACCACCACTGATCCTCCGGATTCGTACTTTGGGACGCCTCAGGTTCTTCTTGCTGCTGCTGAAGGCGGTTCTCTATTGCCAACCTAACAGCCTGTGTCCTAGTATGGTCCTTCCACCAAGCGACTCGGAGCAGGACTCGAAGAGGAAGAATAGCCGCGTTGATGAATTTTTGCTGTCGTTCATGAGTCGGTTGTTGAGGGCTAATATGCAAAGAGCACACGTACCTTGTCAGAACCGAGTTCCTCTTTGTACTCCTTGCTCTCACTGTCTACAACCATCAATGCTGCTTCCTCCTTATCAATCCTAACTCTGAAATTGATGAGGTTTGGCTTGGAGAAGTCTTGCGCCCAGGAGACCTGAGTTCCAAAGGCTGAAACAGCCTGGCTAAATCGCGGGCGATTCTTCTTAGAAACAGACTTCTTGAGGGTTTTCAAGTACGCTTCCGCGCTTCGGTCCAGAAATATGCAGGTGATCCCCAACGAAGTTTTGTTCCAGAGGAAGTTTCGTGTGCAACCCAGAAAGCCAGGCCGACCTCCGGGATAATCTAGTGGAAACTTGAAACGAAACTCCAAGTGATTCCCAGCAGGGTGCACATAGTCTTCGAAGGTGCCGTCAAACGGCGTACCGTCGTCGGTTATTAAGTAGAGAGAGGGCTCGTCAGTCTCCCAATCTTCAACAGCCAGACACAGTGTCTCCTGCTCAACTAGTATTGTGTTACCAGGTAATCTAGCCATTCGGTCGAAGAGCTCATCAGCATCCATAGCAATAACATAGCTACGACCTGTAGCAACAGGGCCAGAGCGCTCTGGGTTTCGAGATTGGCTCCCAGGAGCTGGCTCCTGATGGTTGTTCCTGTCTGAACTCGCGTTGAGGCCCATGTTTTGGGTGCGGCTGGTGAGGATGTGTCTGAGAGAGAGGTGAGCACAGCCGCGCGTAACTCGATGCCAATATATAAGTTAAGACATGTATATTAAGAGAGGACTCACCTATGTATCAAAGACTGTCAAGCCGCAGTTGCATCACACGCGTGTGATGATGTTGTGGTGGTGTGTGCGGCTTGGTGAGTTGTTATGAGGAGGAAGCTTTGCGGCTGGTGCAGAGAAATAACAGTGAGGGAAGCAAAAGACATCTACTGCTCCAGGATGGCGGCGGCCTCCGCCATTTTCAACAGAGGAATTGTCCGTTCTCACAGACAGAGTAAAGTCCAGCGAACGCTAGCCCTTAAAGGAGCATTCCAAGATTGCACAAAAGGCTGCACCCAGGAAACATTGCCACTAAGGCTCAAGCCAAAAACAATGACACACTTAAAGAGCCATACAAGTTGTTCCTTTTGTATGAGATTTTCATACTTTCATTTGGGGATATGAGAGATCCCTGTCAGCCGGGGCACTCTATCATGGCCGGTCAAAGGAACGAAGCACATGCACTGGATTGGTTGGAAAACCTGGGATACAGTTGCGTATAGAAGTTCTTCGAAAAGAGCCAACATTCTTCTTCATGTTTGCCGATTTTCTGCTTCGGTATATTAAGAAACGAATCAAGGGAAACAGTAAGCAGTAACGGAGTGTAGAGCAATATTGACACGCTCTACGCAAAATAGCAGATAGCTTCATCTCGAAAAGCTTTGCAGATAGTTGTATGACAGCAAACACTTAAATTAATGTCAATTCTCTCCGGAGAAAGAATCTAATGAGGAAATAGAACACTTTTTGAGGAGTATCATGGTCTATCAGGTTTACGTCTGTAAACAAACTGCATCGAATGAGATGTCCACGGTATCGATAAAAAGGGCCCTTTGTAACACTTGTCCAGTCATCAACACAGCGGAAAAGCCCGGTATCAAGGACATATATCGCATTCAGTGCAGAATTGGGTCAGAAATTCCCGTTCTTCCCGGAGTTGTCGTTGTCGGACGTTCATATTAGATGCTACGCGAAACCGGGGATGAGGCTGATGCGCGGATGGCTTGGCGGGCTAGACCGCTTGTGGGTTAGGGCCCCTGGCTGTGAGGGCGGAGGAACCTTAGTAAGCAGCACTGCATCCTTCGTTCTAGTAAGCATCGCGTCGCCAGCTGGCCCAGCTCGACCTGGCCGGGCCACTTTTCGTCTGGTCTTTTGGTTTATTACAGGTCACTGGCTGTTTTTCTACAGAATATAGTGGCTGGAGCAACATCTGCTTCAATTGTGCTGTGTCTTGCCTTCACAGCGCTCGGTGTGGCTCTCACCAGGAGCGTCACTCCTGTCAGAAAGCACAGACGCGGTTGAAGTGGCATGCAGCTATGGCTGATCAACAGAGCATCTCCCAAATTTTGGCTGCACTAGGTATTTACTGTTATTCTTTATCTGATAATATTCTTGTGTTTGGCTAATAATGTTCACCCACAGCTGCTCAACAACCAGGTGGGATCACTGGCCAAACGCCTCTAGGTCACTCCGGACCAGGAACTCCAGCTAGTGGATTATTTCCCACATCAACCGCGCCTGTTGGCAAGCTGAACTTTCCATTGCCACCCCCTGACAGTACTGGGAGCTTAAACCTCAGTGGAGTGAAGCCTGTTAGTACTGGTTCAGTCAACATTGCGGAGGCAATCGACAAAGCTCGCAATATCACTACAGACAAAGGTATGAATCGTTTTCAGTCTTCCTCAAATTGGACTTTGTTTTGTTGGAACTTATTCGGGAACAGTACAATCGCGAGGAGCGGATACTAGAGCCAGCCCGCGGTCGTATCATCGCTCCCGGTCTCCCTCCCGTAGCCCTCCTCGAACCACGCGTAATAATTTCAGAGACAACTACAATCCCTACCGCGACGAACGTCGAGATGATCGTGGTGGCAGTGACCGTGGCTACATAAGGGACCGATCTTTTTCGCCTCGTCCTGGAGCGCGTAGGCGGAGCAGCTTTTCACCGCCGCCAGCACGAGCCTATGCAGGAGGCGAAGTGTCTCCTCGGGTTCGAGGAGGCGGAGATGATAACTCAGAGACAATTCCAGTTGATTCCAAGCTAGTTGGCCTGATAATTGGGCGACAGGGTGAGAACCTACGAAGAGTCGAAGCCGAAACTGGAGCGCGCGTGCAGTTTTTGAATGGCCCTGAAGCTGCTGGCTCGATGAGGCTGTGTAGGATTTCAGGGAGTCGGGCCTCGAGGAGTGATGCAAAAGCCGAATTAGACCGCATCATTGGCGATAATGGTGGATTGCGGTCTGGCAGTGGTAGTCTTGACTGGTCCGAGCGTGGGCCACTGAAATTTGGCAGTCAGCCCATGCAGGAGAGCGATAGTGCTGCACAAATTATGGTTCCAGATAAGACAGTTGGTCTTATAATTGGGCGTGGCGGGGAAACGATCAGGGACCTTCAAGATCGCAGCGGTTGCCATATCAATATTGTTGGAGAGAGCAAAAGTGTCAACGGTCTTCGTCCAGTTAACTTGATAGGATGCGTACAGGCTGCCCAGAGAGCGAAAGATCTTATCTTAGAGATCGTTGAGAGTGACACTCGACAGTCGGTGAACCAGGTTCAGCGGGACGGGACCCGAGGTGGCCCTCCGGCGTCCGGTGGCGATTCTGCCTCCGGAGAAAGGGTAAATGATGCCATATTTGTTCCTGGTGAAACCGTCGGCATGATTATCGGAAAAGGTAAGGCAACTACTACTTGCACATATGACCATTATGATTAACAGAGAATGCAGGAGGCGAAACTGTCAGAGAAATGCAGAACATTAGTGGCTGCAAAATAAACGTGCAGCCCCCATTTGGTCGAGATATTGAACGAGAAATTCAGTTGGTAGGATCTAGGAATGCAATAGAGCAAGCAAAAACCGTGATCATGAATAAAATCAGCAGTGTGGTAAGGATGGCCCCTGGCTTACTTCTTTTGCCATCAGCTAATAGAGGAAGGAACCCAAAAACCGTGCTTCTGGATTTCGCCGTGGAGAAGAATATAGTAATCGGTACTCACAGACCCAACAGCTTCACACACAGCAGGACCCTAGTCAGACAGCTCAGCAGAGCGCCGATGGCGCTGACCCCTATGCTATCTATGGTGGTTACCAGAACTACGTCGCAATGTGGTATGCGGCTATGGCCCAGCAGCAGCATACCGCCCAAAAGCAACAATCCAACTAGCCCAACCCACCAGGGATATCGTAATACCCGGCATAAAATACCTCCATGGGCGAATATCCATATGACAAGATGAGCGCCAGCCAATGGCCCAGAATGATCGTAACAATATCTGGATTGTTTCGATGAACCTGCAAACAGCGGTCCTCAACTAGCTCTGTTTGAGCTGGCCTATGGCAGATAATGAACTTGATCAGGCAGTATTTTCCTGGAAAACTTCTATATGTGGCAGAGATTGCCATTTGGTCCCAACCTTTTCAACGGGTACTCCATGACTAACCTGAGATATCTTAGAATGGTCTCTTATGGCGTCATGGCTATGATTGAATTGCTATTTTTGCTACTCCTCTTCGCAAGAGTTGCACATATTTCTTGCACATGATGACTGGTCTCCGCTATTCATGACTACACAAGTTTTCGTCTTTTGTTGAACATGATGTTTTTTCATGGAGGAAATTCTTTGTATCTTGCTTCTCTTATTTCTTTTCTTTTCTCCTCTATTTCCAATTGAGAATCCCGTTTCTGGTTGTCTCCATGGTAGGTTCATCTAACGGTCACTCCTGCATGGTGAAGCGCTATTTGGTTTTTGGCACCCCCACATTCACTGTATACAAACACGGCCATTTGGCCATGATACATCGTTTCAAGAGCCAACAAATACAGATAGCAGTCTACGTATATCTTGACGAGCACCGTTTTGGAACAAAGTTATTATCCATTGGTCGCATAGAGCCGAATTTCAGATGGTCTGCCAGACCCGCTGCCTGAAGGGCGGTTGAGCACTACCTGAAGCAGGTGCAGCTCGGGAAGATGACGCCCAAAAGATTCTGAAAGAAAGTCTCTGTGCTGGCACTATCTATTTTTATCGGTCTCAGTTTTTGCTGCAGATTACAGTTGATTTGCTACGGGTGTCGATCGCCGTTTCAAGACGCGCCTCAATCACGTGCATCCTTACATGCTGTTTGGGAGTAGGATGAGGCCAAAAAAAGAATTTAAAAGAACATAGATTGTTAAGTCATCAATCAATGATAACAATGGAAGTGCCTTCGGTCAGTAGCTTCTATGATATACTACTGCTCCCGGAATCCGTAGCTTGATAACGGCGGGACAGATGAGGTCGTCAAGGTCATAAGTAATGTACCAC
The DNA here is from genome assembly GCF_041956765.1 of Thermoascus crustaceus. Taxonomy (NCBI): domain Eukaryota; kingdom Fungi; phylum Ascomycota; class Eurotiomycetes; order Eurotiales; family Thermoascaceae; genus Thermoascus; species Thermoascus crustaceus. The sequence goes on along the minus strand of NW_027192535.1, from coordinate 609,210 downwards.
TGAACACGTGATTTTCTGTCGTCCTTGACCTCGAGCGGATCATCTCTCTTCATCATTCATTTACCACGCAAAGCACAATAGGATTGAGCAATACAAACAGCGGGCCGTCTCTACAAATAACTGTGGGGATCCACGTTCTAGCTGATACTGTCAGGCGGTTGAAACTCATGCCTCTTCCAATGCCAGGGCCTTTGCACGCGCGGCCGCGTCGCTGGCTCTTCAGCAAAGAAGCGCCTCGGAAAATCAGTCCCCTAAAAACGGCCACTGGCCAGAGCTTAACTCCATGTTACTAAATGGCCATAGGCCTTCATTATCGTGTAACGGGAGCCAAGTGCTCCACATTCTTCACGTCGAGATGGCGGGGTACAAAGGACTGGCTGTGAATTGTCGGAATTAAGCGCCTGCTATTGGTCTATATTTGGGATGCAGCGCTTCTCTAATTCACCACAACACACCACTCAGCAGCCATGATGCAAGCCGACATGATGATCCTTTGGTAGATCGATCGGCTTTTGGCTCTAATGCATTGTTTCAGACTGCCTCGTCGATCATCTGCTGGTTTATGGCGGCAAAAAACGTGTGCCATCCCAATGTTTAATGTTTAATGCCTTATGTGGACAGCTCCTTTATGAGGTGCTCTCCTCCGATTTTGCTGCATCTGACGTTTGTTACCCTGTGCATTCACTTCCATTCAGCATTGTCCTTCATTGTCCTTCATTGTTCTTATTGTTTACGTGACGAATTTCCTTTGTATGAGTCTTTCTGTTCACGAACAATAGACTCGACTAATAGACGCCGTTGTTCCATTATTCCCCTGTCCGCTGCGCGAGACAGTCTCTGAATCTTTCATTCCTTGATATCTCTTTTCTTCTTCTTACGGATTAATTTTGAGTCCTATTTCGAAATTTCATCCAGCCATAACACTATACATTCGACTTGCATTCCGTTACTGCCTACACCGTTGCTATTCGAACTACATAAGGTACCATCATGGTGTTTGGGAGATCGGGGCGGTCGATATTTCCGCTGCTTCCACCATACGCAGTGCACGATCCTAATGGCCAAAGAGTCCTACAACCTCTCCATCCAGACGACATTACTCCCTACCTCGGCTTGCGAGCGCGCCTCTCTCAAGTATGGCTCAATCGATGGACCATCCTGCTGCTTCTTGTTCTTGCGCGGACCCTGATTGCCGTTTCGGGTCTTCGGGGTGACATGGATACGGCTAAGCGGGAAGCACTGTCGGCCTGCACAAGCGTGGAGTCGATGGGAAGCGCCATGGCTTCTATGCCGCATTACATGTCACAGGGTATGAACGAAGTGACGGCTGATGGAATTGAGAAAGCTGTCAACGGCCTCATGTCCATGCTCATACTTACCGTAACCGGCGTCGAAGAGCTCGTGGTCTTCTACATCAATTTCTTGACACAAACATATGTGTGCCTCATTACCATGGCTGCCAGGGGAAGTGCCGATGTTGCGTTAGGCTTGATAAACGATGTTAAAAACTTTCTGAACCAGACGCTTCCGAGTATCGGGGACGAGATCGGTGACGCTGCCAAAACTTTCCAAGACACCCTTAATGACTTTGTCAAGGGTATCAACACCATTACCAGTGCTTTCGGGGCCGAGAAGCAAATTCCTCAAATCAATATGTCGGCCCCTATTGACAAGCTTGACCATCTCCAGCTCCCGTCTTCGTTGAATAAGGACATCGACGCTATCAATGCCTCCATTCCAACGTTCGACGAAGTCAAGAACTTTACAAACAACGCAATTCGACTGCCGTTCGAGGAGCTCAAGAAGCTCATCAATTCATCCATGGTCGAGTACAAGTTCGATCGCTCTGTCTTTCCCGTTCCTGCAAAGGAACAACTCACGTTCTGCAACGACAACGATGGTATCAACAGCTTTTTCGACGGCATAGCCAACATGGCCCAAATAGCCCAAAAGATCTTCATTGCTGTCATTATCGTTGCTGCCGTCCTGGCGTGCATTCCCATGGCGTGGCGTGAAGTCAGACGCTGGAGACAGATGAAAGATCGTTCTCTTCTCGTTCGGAGGGATGCTCATGATCCTATGGATGTCGTCTACATCGTGTCCCGACCTTACACCTCGACCATGGGAATCAAGGCCGCCAGCCGCTTCAGCAACAGCCGGAGGCAAATTCTCGTCCGCTGGGTCTTTTCCTACGCGACGTCAACATCCGCATTGTTCGTTCTCAGTCTCGGTGTTGCCGGCCTGTTCTCCTGTTTCTGCCAGTTCATCCTCCTCCGGGCCGTCCAGCAGACCGTTCCTGAGCTGACAGACCAGGTCAGCCAGTTCGCGGAGAAGGTCGTGTTCTCACTGAACAACGCCTCCGAGCAGTGGGCCATCGGGACCAACCACGCAATCGACTCCACGAACGACGACATCAACCAGAAGGTCTTCGGCTGGGTCAACACAAGCACCACCGCTCTAAACGCCACCCTCAACACTTTCGTCGACAAAACCACCGACGTCCTCAACGGCACCTTCGGCAATACCCCCTTCTATGGAGCCATCATGGACGTCTTCGACTGCCTGATCGGGCTCAAGATCGAAGGAATCCAAAAGGGCCTGACCTGGGTCCACGACCACGCGCACGTCAATTTCCCCCACGTCCCAAACAACACCTTCGCCCTCGGCGCCGCGAACAGCATCTCCGGCGACGCCAACAACCCCAACGACAGCTTCCTCGCGAACCCAGGCGACCAGACCGCAGACAAGATCAGCGAGGTTGTCGTCCGCGTCGTGCACAAGCTCGAGGACGGCATCCGCACCGAAGCCATCATCTCCGCCGCCCTCGTCCTAATCTGGGTCTTCGTCGCCTTGTTCGGGATCCTCCGCGCCCTGACACTCTTCTGGAAACGAGAAAAGAACCGCGGCGACGGAGGCGCGATGCCGCCGGCAAACAACATCAACCCTAACCCTGACCCGAACGGGTTCACTGACGTCCCGCTCACCACCGTCCGTGCCCATTCACCTCCACCCGTGGTACTAGGATACACACCTAGAGCGACAGGCGCGATCCCAGACGAAGTCGAGTTCTACCACGACCAGAAACTGGGTTTCGCGGGACAGAGGGACTATGACTCCGCGCTGCAAATACCCGGCGGCGCCCCTGCTGCGCGGGGGAGTAGCTACGTCGAGTATGATTCGGAGAAGCGGTAAATAGAAAAAAATTTACCTACGCTGTTTTTATTTTGATTGGTTTTTCTGGGTTTCTGTTCGTTTCTTGCATGGATAGTCATACCCGTCCAGTTTCCCTGCATATACAATACAGTGCCACAGCGCAAGCATCAGAACCAGGATCAGGATCGGGATTGGTATGGCATGACATGGCATGGCAGGGATATACATGCACGCATGAATCGCATGAATATACTGTACAGTTGTCTTCTTTTCGTGCTTTTATCGTCTATTCTATCTATTCCCTCTGGTTTTAGATGTCATATCCCTTCTGCAATTCGTCTGCATAAAAATTTTTTTTCCATGGATGTGTGTATGTGTGTATGTAAAATACAGTAGAAGTACAAGTACAGCACTAAACCGATTTCTCAAGACAATTAACAAACACAAATATATTGATGGATGGAACGGAATGGGGAAAAGAAAACAAAGGTCATTTCCTCGCATCGAACGAACAACGCAGAAAAGAAAAGAACAAAAAAATATAATAATAGCATTACGTCCTTCTATCCTAAACATCTTAGGGCTATCTATAGCGAGAATAGGTATATGTATACCTCGGTCACGAAAGACGGTTAAATGTACCGTACTGTATGTACATACCTGTATACCGACGGACAACAGAAAAAGGCCAGTCAAGGTATTTCCCCGTCATCTACCATGATCCATGAAATGCCATCAAAAACTTAATGACTACTTACCTAAATAGGTAACGCGCCTAAATAGCCACAAAGAAACTCTTCTCCCCTTCCTTCGGGAGCACCCTCGCCCTCTCCACAATCGGATCCTTACAACTAACTCTAATCCTCTCGGGCGTCGCGGGACTCTGCAAGCTCAACACCTCCTCAACACCCCACTGCACCCTCGCAGCCTTCAACGCATCGCGTATGGCGAAGAAAACGGCACTGCCCATAAAAAGCGGCGGTTCCCCGACTCCCCTGGAGCGCTGGATCGTGCGAAGATTCTCCCACTCGACGTCCTTGAGCAGACTGACGTTGAAGATCTGCGGGATGTCTCTGAAGCCAGGGATCTTGTAGTTTCCAGGGCCCTTGGTGACGAGTTGGCCTGATGCACGGTGCCAGAGGGATTCTTCCGTCGTGAAGAGACCCTGGCCCTGAATGAAGGCGCCTTCGATCTGACCATAGTCGATGGAGGGGTTGATGCTGCGGCCGACGTCCATCTTGATATCTGCGCGGAGAGGGGTCCAATCTCCTGTCAATGTGTCGATCTGGACCTCTGCGGCGGTGACTCCCTGCGTGAAGTAGAAGAACATCTGGCCCTTGTTCTCGCCCCAGACGTAGCCGATGTCTGGAGTGCGGTAGTAGCCCTGGGCGGAGAGGTTGACGCGGTCGAAGTATGCGGCGTGGGCGAGTTCCTTCATGGTTGCGTTGGGCATCTTCTCGCGGTAAGGGCGCAGGCGCTCGTTGAGCTGCTCGCAGGCGTTGAAGATGGCATAGCCGTTGAGGTCGGAGCTCGCTGACGCTGCGGTGGAGGAGGTGTTTGCGACGGTATTGGTGGCTGTTTCGGAGATGAAGACATCAGATAGAGGGACTTGGAGAGCTTCAGCTGCTATCATGGTCATCTTGGTGTGAAGGCCCTGGCCCATCTCGGTTCCACCGTGGGCGACCAGGACACTGCCGTCTTGGTAGATATGAACCAGTGCGCCGGCTTGGTTCAGGAATAAGGCCGTGAAGGAGATACCAAACTTCGTGGGGATGATGGCCATGCCCCGTTTGGACCACTTGTGAGTCTTGTTGTATTCCGTCACGGCTTTTCGACGCTCCATGTATGACGACTCGTTCATGACTTGCTTGTACATCAAGGGCACATGCCAATCTTTCAGTTCCTGATTGAAGTGAGTCTTGTCTCCAGGCTTATACATATTGAGCAGGCGGAGCTCTTCAACGGGTATCCCCAGGTGGTCTGCGATCTCCGACATGAAAGACTCAGCGAAGAACATCCCCTGGGGCCCTCCAAAGCCACGGAATGCGGTATTCGAGACGGTGTTGGTCTTGCAGACACGTCCGCGAACATAGACATTTGGGATGTTATAGACCCCATCGACGTGCGATAGGGATCTTTCCACTACAGCACCAGACAGGTCTTGTGTATGTCCTCCATTCGCATAAATATCTGCATCAAGAGCAAGAAGTTTTCCTTCCTTGCTCACAGCGACTTTCCATCGGCACAAGAATGGGTGACGCTGTCCTGAAGTGGCAATATCTTCGTCACGGTTAAGCATGCATCGGACCGGTCGTCTCACTTTTGCCGCTGCAGTAGCACAGATGCCTGCAAGCTGTATCGATCGAGTTTCTTTTCCACCGAAGCCGCCTCCCATGCGCTTAACCCTGGCGACGACCTTGTTTGAAGCTACACCAGTGACCTGGGCGACGTATGTCTGACTGTGAAAGAGTAAGTCTTCGAAACAGAGAAGAACAGTACCTAGTAGATCACTTACGTCTCGGTAGGATTCTGAGTGCTGCTCCAGACCTCCATCTCACCGTCCTCAGGCTTCGGAATAGCCACACAAGCTTGCGTTTCCAGGTAAAAGTGTTCTTGACCGCCCATCCTTGACACACCGGTGAAGATATGATCTGCTTCTTTAAAGGCAGTCTCAGTATCACCCTTCTTTATGAAACGGTAGTGATCAAAATAAGATTCCGCCTCGATAGCTTCTTCAATCGTGAGGATCGCCGGTAACTCCTCATATTCGACTTTGACAGCCCTTGAAGCTGCCTCTGCGATTTTAGGAGTACTTGCTAGGATCATTCCAATCGGCTGTCCAGCAGTGAAGACATGGTCGACGGCAAAGAATTGCTCATCGCACTTCGGCGCTCCCCACCAATTGGCCTTAGGGTTTGGAAGAGCAGTATGATCCACAAACTCGTAGACGCCTGGCATGTCCAAAGCCGCTCTAGCATCTACACTGATGATCTTGGCGTGGGCCTTGGTAGAGAGGACCAGGCAACCATACAGCTCATTCTTCTGCGTGGGGATGTCATCGGTATACTGAGCCTCTCCGGTACACTGCTTCAGGGCAGAAACGTGAGCGGTTGGCTTGCCCAAGATCTTCTGTTGATACGCCACGGAAGCGTCATGATCTTTCTTTCCCGTCGAGATTGCCCTCTCGATCTCGTCAATAACATCCTGGTCAATATCCGTTTCCTTGACCTCAAGGTTCGAGAGCACATCATGGTAAAATCTGTAAAAGAAGCCCAAGGCAAGCGATTTTCGATATGTTGCCATGCCTCCTGGGACCGAAAAACTCAGGTTGAAGTCTTTCTCTAAAGCATCCATGACGCCTTCAAGGGTTGCCGGGTTGGTAAATTTCTTTCCGACCAGATATTCTTCCGCGTTCTTTGCGGATACGGTCATCGGAGCCATGCCACCATACACCAGATTGGCGCTTGTCACATCATTTGACTCTGATAGCGACACACGCAGGGCGGCGTTCACAATCGCAATATCGTCGTCCTTCCTCTTGGACTGTTTGTACGCTCTGAAGAATTCGCCCTTTTCCTTTCCAACGGGAATCCGTAGGTATGCTATAATAGCGTCTGGAGGGAGGGCCGTGCTTCGGTACCCCTTGAAGAACTGACCCATTGGAATTTCAGTCTCCTTCTCCAAATCTTTTTCCAATGACCTAGCAACGAGAATAGTGTTCGAAGCCACGAGCACCGGGTTCAGGTCTGAAATCGGAGACGCGGTAGCTATATTCCCGGCCGGCGAAGCGACGTTCCGAATCTGCCTTCCAGCAAAGTAGCGGATCTGCTTCTTAATAGCTTTGAAAGGCTGTCCCTTGAAAGGACCATAGCGTTCAATAGCCTGATCGCATATAGATTCCAGATCCGTCAGGGAGACATTAGCCCCCAACTCCAGATGATCATCCTTGAATTCATACCGACGCAGCTCCGGAATATCGCCAACATACACGGAAGCATCGTAGCGCATCGCCTTAAATTTGACCTCAATCTGCGTCTCTGTGCTACCTCCGATAATTTTTGCTGCTGGAAAGGTGCTCTTGATTTCTAGAAGCTGTTTCAGAGTCACCGGCCTGTACCACTTCTTCCTCTTGTTGCCAAACGCTAGCGGCTTGAAATCATGCTTTGTCAGAGCCGGAGGGAAGATCAGCTCTGTATCAGGGTTGTACGGGATGAAGTCCGGTCGTGCAAATTTTGGACCATTGCTGTCCGTGCCATCAGCGATGGATGAGTCCTTGCAGCATCCTCCAGCACCGTTTTGCTTCTCCATACAGCACCCTGTTCCCCCGCTTGCGCGTGCTTTCCCACATCCATTGGCAGACGATGAGAAGCTCTGAGCGGCGTCCAGGATAGGTCTGTAACCGGTACAACGGCAGAGGTTGCCATCGAAAGCTTCCTCCACCGCATGTTCAGAAGGTTCGGGGTTATTGCGGAGAAGGGCATAGAGACTCTGACCACGACGCAGTCAGACAACATCCAATGAGTGAGACAGACGGATCGTGGACCTTACCATGACAATTCCCGGCGTGCAAAAGCCACACTGGCTTCCGTTACCCACTGCAATCCTCTGCTGTATAGCATGGGGGTTCTTGACGTTCCCGATACCCTCGACGGTGATGACATGTTTGCCGTCCACGCTGACCAACGGCGCCAGACAGGCATTGACGGAAGCGTGGTAGAGCTTCTTCGTCGTGGGGTTCACGTGTGACACGACCTGTCTGTTGTCAGATGATCGACAGTCCTTGAGGTCAAGTAGATGATATGATGTAGTCCGGAGACATAGAACATACGACCGTGCAAGCACCGCAGCCGCCCTCTGCGCATCCAAGCTTCGTCCCCGTCAATCCAATGCCTCTCAGATATTCCAAGAGAGTGATTTCAGGGTCCACGGAATCCAGAGTGATCTTTGTTCCGTTGAGATAGAACCGAATGGTGTCATCGTAGTGAGCCGTCAGCTGTGCTAGGGCAAGGGCCTTGTCGGCCGTCCCCGCAGGCGGCGGTGGCTCCACGATGCCCGGGGTCATGGTCAGGAAGCTCCCCTCGAGGTTCTAAACAATGTATATGATCCTACCAAAAGACGGGAATGGATATGCAGATGTCAAGCAGGAAACTCTGGATACGGTAGAGGTGGGAGCGGTGACGGAACCGTATTTAGAAGGAATAGTAGGCCGTACGTCTCCCTCGGTAATCCAGAGCAAAACTCCGGAGAAAAGTGTCCAGGGAAGACGGGGCAGAAGGGCATCGTCGAATTAAATAGTTGGTAGAGGGATGACGCAGCATGGCTATCGAGACACGCAGCAGACAGCTTATCGCAGCTTCAGCGCGGGGATCGCCACCGCCCGACGGGAGTGGCCCGCTGAACTGGCTAGCGGTGCGGTTCCCGCCGGCCGCCCAACGGGCTCCGCAGCCGGCCTCCACCCGCGAGTCTCGACCGCGGACCCTGCGCCAACCACGTTCCGCCTCATGACCGCCGCTTCGTCGGCTTCCTACGCCGTGCTTCGCATCTTCTTCTTTGTCTTCTGCTATCGCTGAACTCAGGAATAGCTGCTGTGCGGTCTTCCCCTACGAAGTACTTGGCCAACTACATGTACCCCGCTATCTCGAGGAAACACGCGGGGGTTTGGTAGTTCGTTTGATGCCTTGGTCTGGCAGCAGATCCTGCTTAGCTAAATGGCTGACATTAACTTTCTAGGATAACAGTTTCTCTATCCATAATGACATTCTCAATCGATCGCAGCTAAAGACCGCGGTCGAGACCAATAAAAACGCCGACTCCTATGCATGCTCCGCGGACAAGATGGCAATGCACAAGCTAAGAAGCAGATCGAAATGGTAGATTAAAGAACGACAAAACAAGAAGTATACAGACCTGTTCGTTCCCCTTAATCCTCGACGGCCCGGGCGCCGACAAAGTTCTGTTCTTCCTCCTCCCATTTCTTCCGTTCGACGACACTCCTTGCTCTGTTACGGCAACAACGTTAGTTGTTTGTCAATATAAAAAGGTGATGGTATCAGACTAACCGGTATGCCCTCACGAAACGCCACACCTCCGTGTCAGCGAGATTCCACGCTTCTGCCACATTCTTGATTCCAACCCGGTTGTTGTCCTTCTTCGTCAAGACCTCTCTCGCCTTCTCGATGAGCATGTATTCCTTGTCGAGTTCCTCCTTGCTTGGCTTTGGTGGTTTCTTCGATTTCTTCGTCTTGTCCTCGTTTTCTTCCGGTACCGGGATGTCTCGGGGAATGGCAAAGCCAAACTGCCACTCCATCTCGTCGAGGAGGGTGGAGGGGAGAGGTTGACCCGCTTTTGCGGGGACGTTCTCAACGGTCATCCAGACCGAGCGTGGGATCGCCGCATCCCCTGCCACGGCCTCCTTGAGGCTAACGACTCTCGAGGGCCCGCCACGCTCTGGTCCAAGAAGCTCCTTTGTCACTTCCCTCAGCCAAGGATCACGCTCGGTCTCGCGACGGATGTGTCGAGTAGTGATCTGCTCGGAACCCGCCTGCAAGCTGATCAATGTAAAAGGATGGGGAACAGTGCCGATGGTAAAGAGTTCCGATACGTTCTTAAAGGCCGGAGGTTGAACGATTGGCATTGGCTTCGACGAAGTACAGGGCTGACATCTCAAGCGGTTAGGGGGGCAAGACGGTGGGATCGCCGATGAAGGGCACTGGGCAAGGGCATGGGCAAGAAGCAATGCTGGCTCAACTAAGGCGGTCGTATGTTCGGGAAGCGGCTTCAGGACGGCAATACCTGATGGGAAAGAGCTTTGGAACGTATTGTGTAGATGGGAGTTAATCAGCTCGGTAAGTGCTTGACGGCCCGACGGAGTGGACTCCACGTGCTTCTCTGCAAGGGCCGGATAGTGCGATGTGATAGTGGCGGAGTTGTAGAAAGCCAGGGCACTGGGCTGCTCGACTTTAAAGAAGTCGGACGGGATCACGTCTATGATCGACTTCGCTTGATCATTCGCGGCCTTTATGGCTTCTTTGATTGCATCATTGATACGCGACCTCTCACCGGCGAAGAGACCAGAATCAAAATTTTCGAACCGGGTGATATGGGTAGGGATGGGATCGCGACGGAGGTACGACAGCAGCTCATCATCGTACTTGGCCATTGGGAAACACCGCCAGTCTGCAAGAAGTCCGGTGCCCATGTGTCCCCAAGCCAGCCACTTGAAGAAGTCGGCCTCGAGCGCAGGATCGAGCTTCAGCTTTTGCACAGCCTCGTAAAGCTGGTTATTCATGGCCTCCGCGCGGCTCAGGACGACGGGTCGGAAGCCCTGAGCAAACCAGGCCTTGCGCCATGCAAGAAGCAGCTTGGCGTCCGCATTCTCCTCATCCTTATCATTCTGGCCATTCGAATCGTAATACGTGTAGACGGGCTGCCGTTGTCGAAGGGGCGGGAGGACGGAACGGTTCTCATCCAGCGTGATGGAGGACGAGAATGGATTGAGCCATGTCCAGTCGGTGAACCACTTGGATTCACCACTGGTACTGTTCTTTTGCTCCGGAGGCTTGTGGGCTGAAGGGCGGAATGGGACCCGGAAGTTGTTAAGGGAAGGGAGCTTTGGCCGCGGGATGTACTTGGCCGGACCGTAAATGATAGAAGAATCAGAAGTAGGAGAAGAAGAAAATATTATAAGTAGAAAAGCAACGAAAATTATAACGCCAAAGAGAGCTGTACTGCGGTGAGGGATCATCTTTGCGGGCGGGAAGATGTCCCGGTTCGAGAAATGAGCGGAAGGCCAGGGGCGGGCTGAGGAAGTAAAGGCAAGGGCTGTCTCCTGATCGTCTACCCGCCTCGACCGCTAGCCAAAGACTGGCGCGACATGTCAGTAAGAGATACACACAGAGCCAAGCAGGAGAGAAGCATTGACTTACAAAACGCACGTGGGAGAAGGCCGATGGGCATCGCTGTGGACTCGTGGTGGTAGAATCTCAGCTTGCTCATATCGCGGAAGAGCCACACGGGGCGGTGCGCAAGGCGCGGGCGGAGGAATGTCGGAAGAGCGGTTTCTCCGCCCGGGCCGAAAGCGGTATAGGCGCACGAGGGCGGTGAGCGATGCGGCGGAAGGGCCGAAGACCAAAAGTCGGCTGCTTTTTCTTTGCGGACGGTCCTCGGCCCCTCTTGACTCACACTTCTCTCCGCAACGATACGCTGCGTGACGGCAGGGAAGAGCCCTCCGCTTCTCATATCTGCAATCATGGGTGCCGAAGCAGTCCCGGTGCAGGAGCGCCTGGAGAGATGGGCTCAGAGACTGCAAAATCTCACTGTTTCGCCCCTCACCCGAGATTATCCCGAGACTCAGAAGGCGGACTCTGCAAAGAGAGCAATTGAGGCCTTCGAGTCGTTCAAGCTGCCTACGGATACTCAATTGGAATTGAAGAAGCTTTCAGAATCCTCTGGCTCTCCATTTTCTGTCTTCTTGACTGCTTTCGTCATCTTGGTCGCCCGTCTGACCGGAGATGAGGATATTGCAATCGGCACCAGCTCGGCAGAGGATGGCCGCCCCTTCGTCCTGAGGGTGCCAGTTGACGCCAGTCAGCCATTCCTTCAGCTGTACGCTAAGGTTGTCAAGGTATGTTGTTTGATCCCTATCTTCTTGGCCGTTCTGACATTGTCCAGGCCTTCGAAGAGGGGTCGGCGGATATTGTACCTTTGAGAAGCCTTCGTTCCTACATCCAGCAGAAGTCCAACTCAGAGGGCTCCCCGATCTTGTTCCGTTTCGCCGCCTATGATGCACCTGCGGCCTCCCAGGAATACCCTGCCAACACTTTCGAAACGACCGACCTGGTCATCAACATCGCTCCGGAGAGCCTGTCGAGCGGATCAGCTACGGAATTGGAGTTGGGAGCATACTACAACCAGCGCCTGTTCTCCAGTGCTAGAATAGCGACCATTCTGAGACAGCTTGCCCAGCTCGTACACAATGCCGCTTCCAACCCGAATGAGGCCATTGGACGGATCGACTTCATGACCGAGGAGCAGAGAGCGCTCCTGCCAGACCCCACGTCGGATCTGCACTGGTCCGCCTTCCGTGGAGCAATCCATGATATTTTTGCTCAAAATGCGGAGAAGCACCCGGACAAGCTCTGTGTGGTGGAAACTAAGTCCAGGAGCTCGCCTCAGCGCGAATTCACATACAGACAGATCAACGAGGCATCGAATATCCTCGGACACCATCTGGTTCAGTCTGGCATCCAGAGAGGAGAGGTGGTTATGGCTTATGCCCACCGTGGTGTTGATCTCGTCGTGGCTGTCATGGGTATTCTGAAGGCTGGCGCGACCTTCTCCGTTATCGACCCTGCTTATCCACCAGAGAGACAAAACATCTACCTCGACGTTGCTCGTCCTCGCGCCCTGGTCATCATTGAGAAGGCTACCGAGGAAGCCGGAGAATTGTCCCCGATTGTTCGCTCCTTCATCGATGAGAACCTGCAGCTCCGGACAGAGATCCCCGCTCTGGCACTCCGCGACGATGGAACCTTGGAAGGAGGAAAGATTAATGGCGAGGAAGTCTTCGCCAAGCAATATGCTGTGAAGTCTCAGCCCGTTGGTGTTGTCGTGGGTCCAGACTCTACTCCTACACTTTCGTTCACTTCCGGTTCGGAGGGAAGACCGAAGGGAGTACGGGGCCGCCACTTCTCCCTGGCTTACTATTTCCCTTGGATGTCAAAGACTTTCAAGCTCACTCCGGATGATAAATTCACAATGCTCAGTGGTATTGCACACGACCCCATCCAGAGAGACATCTTCACCCCACTGTTCTTGGGTGCTCAGCTGCTGGTGCCTTCCCGGGAGGATATTCAAAATGAGAAGCTTGCCGAGTGGATGCGGAATTACGGTGCCACTGTCACCCACCTTACGCCTGCGATGGGTCAGATCCTGGTTGGAGGCGCTACTGCGCAGTTCCCCTCTCTTCACCACGCTTTCTTCGTTGGTGATATTCTGATCAAGAGAGACTGCCGATCTCTTCAGGCGCTTGCTCCCAATGTGAACATTGTGAACATGTACGGCACGACTGAAACTCAGAGAGCCGTAAGCTACTATGAAATACCAAGCTTCTCCAGCCAGGAGCACTATCTAGAAAGCATGAAGGACGTTATCCCCGCTGGTCGAGGAATGGTTGACGTGCAGTTGCTGGTTGTGAACCGCTTTGATCCCACCCGTATCTGCGCCATAGGAGAAGTTGGTGAAATCTATGTCCGTGCTGCGGGTCTTGCTGAAGGCTACCTGGGTAACCCAGAGTTGAACGAGAAGAAGTTCCTCAAGAACTGGTTTGTTGACCCACAGACCTGGGTTGAAAAGGAGAAGTCTCAGGAAACTGCTGGAAAGGATGAGCCTTGGAGAGAGTTCTACTTCGGACCAAGAGATCGGTTGTACCGCAGTGGAGACCTTGGTAGATACACGCCTACGGGAGACGTTGAATGCTCTGGTCGGGCCGACGACCAGGTCAAGATTCGTGGCTTCCGCATCGAGCTTGGTGAGATCGATACGCATCTCTCTCGACACCCTCTGGTGCGGGAGAACGTCACTCTGGTGCGGAGAGACAAGTTCGAGGAGCCTACCTTGGTTAGCTACATCGTTCCGGATATGAGCAAGTGGGCGGCATGGCTGAAGGAAAAGGGTCTCGAAGATGATGAGGACGCGGAGGGAATGGTGGGCATGCTCAGACGGTTCCGACCTCTTCGGGATGACGCTCGCGAACATCTTCGAAGCAAGTTGCCTGCTTATGCTGTTCCTGCTGTCTTCATTCCTCTCAAGAGGATGCCTCTGAACCCGAATGGCAAGATCGACAAGCCTCATCTTCCTTTCCCAGACACGGCAGAGCTCAGCGCCGCGGCTCCTCGACGCAGGTCATCCGTGATGCATGCACTGTCCGAGACCGAACAAGCCCTTGCTCAGATCTGGGCCAAGCTTATCCCGAACGTCACTGCCAAGATGATTGGGCAGGAAGACTCGTTCTTCGATCTCGGTGGTCATAGTATCCTTGCGCAGCAAATGTTCTTCGATATCAGACGCAAGTGGAGAGGAATTGACATCAGCATGAATGCCATTTTCCGCAGCCCTACTCTCAAGGGCTTTGCTGCCGAGATTGACCGATTGCAGGCTCTTGAATCATTTACTGACAACCAAGGCAGTGAGGCACAAAACGGCAGTGCACCTGGCTCTAGTCAGCCAGACGATGAATATTCGAAGGACGCGAGGAAGCTGGTGGAAACCCTTCCCGAGTCTTTCCCCGCGCCTACTGAGTCCGTCCTCTCAGGAAGCCCAACAGTCTTCCTTACTGGAGCGACTGGTTTCCTTGGTGCCTACATCCTTCGGGACCTCCTTTCCCGCCAAAACCCTTCAGCTAAGGTTGTCGCACTCGTTCGGGCTAAGAGTGAAGAACAGGCCCTCGAGCGGATTCGATCCACCTGCAGGGCTTACGGTTTCTGGAACGAAACCTGGACCGGCAGGCTCCAGTGCGTTACCGGTAACCTTGGCGATCCCCGGCTGGGTCTCTCGGAGCAGCTGTGGGATGATCTGTCACAGCGTGTAGATGTTGTCATTCACAACGGAGCTCTGGTCCACTGGGTGTATCCGTATGCTAACCTCAAGCCGGCCAACGTCCTCGGCACTATCGACGCTCTGAAGCTCTGTGCTATCGGGAAGCCAAAGCAGTTTGCCTTTGTCAGCTCTACGAGCGTCCTGGACAACGACCACTATGTCCAGGAATCGGAGCGGATCGTTGCCGCTGGCGGTGCTGGCATCAGCGAAGCCGATGATCTCGAAGGCAGCAGCACTGGTCTGGGTACAGGCTACGGTCAGAGCAAGTGGGCTGGTGAATACCTTGTCAAGGAAGCTGGCCGGAGAGGATTGCGGGGTACCATTGTCCGACCTGGATATGTTACCGGTGATTCGACCTACGGAAGTATGTAACTTCGTCCTTTGTCTCTTCTATTTCTTTGCTAACAAATTACACAGCTACGAACACCGATGACTTCCTGATCAGAATGATCAAGGGATGTATCCAGCTGTCTGGACGTCCAAACATCAACAACACGGTCAACATGGTGCCAGTTGACCACGTCGCTCGTGTTGTCATCGCGTCTGCATTCCACCCTCCTACAACTCCTCTTGGAGTTGCCCAAGTCACTGGACACCCCAGACTCCGATTCAACGAGTTCCTGGGCACCCTGCAGACGTACGGATACGACGTCCCTCAGATGGACTACGTTCCATGGTCGCGGTCGCTTGAGCAGTATGTCAACGAGGGCAACCACAACGACAAGGACTCTCAGCACGCACTGTAAGTTATTTCCCATCGTGGTCTAGTCAGAAAGAAGGTGGACAGCAGGTATTAACTTTGTCGTCCCCAGCATGCCACTCTACCACTTCGTCACCGCCGACCTCCCCTCCAACACTAAGGCGCCTGAACTCGACGACACCAACGCTGCTGCAGCTCTGCGCGCAGACGCTGCCTGGTCCGGCATTGACGCCTCTGCCGGTCGCGGAGTGACGGAGGACTTGATGGGCCTGTACCTGTCGTACCTCGTGGCCATCGGATTCCTGCCCGCCCCGCCTGCTGCTGAGACCGCTACCAGACAACTGCCGGCCTCGAAGCTGAGCGAGGAGCAGAAGAAGGAACTGCTGAGCGTTGGTGGCCGTGGAGGAGCTGCCTAAAAATAGATATATATACATATATGAGATATGGATATAGAGCTGATGCATCTGGGGGTGTATCTGCTTTTTTCGGTTATGATGATTGAATGTTCTTCATTTCATTTTTACGACACAGGTCGGAAAAAGGAAAAGAGAGAAAAGAGCATAGAATTGAATGATGCACATTTGTCATAAGGCGTGTATATGCTAAAAATATATATATACATTGAACTTGGCTATTGCAATTTGTTTGCCTTCCAATTCTCCAATCTGTTCCTCATGACCATAGTATGATAGGTGCTTGAATAGATCGATACTAGAGATGACAATAATCTAAATAGAATCACAATAATCTAAATAGAATCACAATAATCTAAATAGAATCACAATAATCTAAATAGAATCACAATAATCTAAATAGAATCACAATAATCTAAATAGAATCACAATAATCTAAATAGAATCACAATAATCTAAATAGAATCACAATAATCTAAATAGAATCCATTCTATACGTACCTAAAACTTACACATATCTATCAATCAACAACTCACACGAAACCCCGCTGATAATGCCACCGATACATAATCACAAACCCATCGATCTTCCTCCGCTCCCGTTCCCGCTCCTGCTCCCTCTCCCTCTCCCGATCTCGATCTCGATCTCGACCCTCATCATCATAGACATGCACATCTCCATCTCGACGACCACTAGCAGGAGTAGAAATCATCCCATCAAGGACTGCATAAGAAGGAACAGGAGCAAGAGCACGAGCAGGAAAAGGAGGAAAAGCTGCCACAGCTGCTCCCGCCGCAACGGCCGTCGTGGCAGCCGCGGCTTCGAATCTAGCTGCAGCGACTGCAGTAGCAATGGCAGTAGTAGCGGTAGCGGACGGGGACGGGGTGGTTCTCGCAGTTGAGGTCGGGGTTGAGAAGTCTGATTCCGATTCCGACTCTGACTCCTCAGAGTCAGCGTCATAGTAATCGTCCTTGTCTTCGTTAGTCTCAGACGGTGAGTTCGCTGCTGCGAGATAGGCTGCGGAGCGAGAAGTAGGAGTCTGCTGCTGCTGATGTCCGAGATTACGATGATTTCCACGGGGCACTATGTATAGGTATCCTTGCCGTTAACACATTTGAGATTAAGGTCAGTGTGCAAGGGTAAAAAAGGAAGAGTATAAGTGGGTATATATAGATGTGTGTGTGTTAATGTTGATTAATTAGGGAGTGGGGAACTCACTTTTGTACAGTGCAGTACAGTAGTAATAAAGTTAATGGTGCGTTACAATCAACCGACTTAGTTTCGATTCTTTTCGTATCAATATCAACCAGGAGATGATGATATCAAGTCACCCCCCGTTCGCAGAGTCTCTTATCTAAGTATACGTGCAGCATCTAAGTACCCTTATGTTAGGAGGCACCTAATATATAATAAACCCTGTTCTTCAAAGTTAAATGGCAGCTGAAGTCCGTACCTAACGGAGCACTTTTCCCAGGCCATGTACCTAATGTATCCAGTATCCCGTCCATATGTATGGATGATGTCATGGTTCCTGGAGATTGAGTTTCCCCCTTTTTTCCGCCCGTCGATCCGGCAGTTGGAGTCTACCTAACTTGGTGAATAGGTATTAGATTACTTGTTAAGTGATTAATGCATTTATGGCGCTGTTTATGTATCCTCTGGCGCCTTTCCTGGTCAAGGATGTCACGTTCATTGTTTATCTGTCCATTCGTTTATGTTGGAGTATAAGGTGGGAACCCTGAAAGAACAAATAGGTAGTGTTGCCTTTTTAGCTCAACAGTTTATCCCGGCGTGTTCGAGATAGCAGCTTATGTATAAATGACAGTTGCTTGTACCCTATATAAGCCAACTAGACAATATCCATACATCATGTCTGCATGTATTCATATGTCCATCTGGTGGTCAATAACCCCTTCGCACGTATGTACAGTACCTACCTAGGCAATATTGCATGCATATGTATATAAACACCACGAACGGGAATCATTCAAGAGTTCAAATCAAGAAACCTCTCCAAGCCGCATTCCTATCGCAGATTGAAACCAACTAAATCCAGCTCCCATATTCCAAAGGACTTTGGAGCACTGCAGTGGATATATTTCTAAGCCTCCTTCTCCTCCAAACACCTCACAACCTCATCCACAGCCCATCCTAGCACCTCCGTCATGGGTAACTTCCCATTCCCTGGCGCAACAGTGACACCTGCGTCGGTCCTCACACTCGTGCCCTCCCCGACCCTCTTGATCAGCTCCTCCGCACTGAGGCCCTTCTCCTCCTGCTCCCTCTGCAGCTGCTTCCCATCGTCCTCTGGGAGCAGCAACCACGCGTGGTCCTGCACGTACCGCGGCCAGACGATATCGTCCACGTAACCGGGCGGATCGACCCAGAAGTTCTGGGGCGGGCCGTCATCTTCTTTTTCCAGGTCGACTTCTTCTTGCTGTTGTTGTTTTTCTCTCTCATCTTTACTGGTCGTGTCATCCTTTGACACGTTCCGCTTACTCGGCGGCGTCGGGTCGGGCCCGATTGTGACGTACCCACTGCGCGCCTCACGGCGTTCCTTGACGATCGGATAGGGAGCGGGGAGGAAGAGATGGAGATGCATGTTATCGTGGATAGGGCGGAGGATGTGGTTGGGATTTTCGGATTCGGGGGGCGCGTAGAGAAGGAATCCTTCTAGGAAGGCGACCGTCAATTTCCCGTTTTGGCCGTCATCGTCTGTCGTCGTCGATGCTATCCTTTTCTTCCCCTTAAGTCTGTCTGCGACCTGCTCCCGGAACCGCTGGAGAGTGGCCTCGTCGACGCCCGAGTCGCGCGCTTCGTTCTGGTCCTCCTTGCTCTTGAGCCGGGGCGGGAGGGCGCCGTGTTTTCGGACGTATGCGAGCGTGGAGGAGAGGAAGTTGACGTCGATTGCGTTCACGGTGTCCCAGTCTTGGACGGTCTTGCCGGAGGGGGTGGTGGTGTACGGGATTCTATATGCAGCAAATAAGTCAGCATATTAATTTACACCAATGGGTAAGGCAGGAAGTAATAGCTTGCGCAAAGATGTAAAAAAGGGACAGCACGCACCTATCATCCGGATAATAAAAGTCATCCTCATGGATGATGAACGTCTTCATGCCATGAACGGCAAAGACGGTCCTGAGCAGTCTCGCGAGGGTCGTTTTCCCGCTCGACGAGGGGCCCGAGATGCCAATGATAATGGTCTCGGGCTCGCCCTTCCTCTGCGTCTCCTGCTTCTCCGCGGCCATTGAAGTCGACCGCTCTATCTTCCGGAGTCTATATTATATGTACAAATTCGGTCGAGGGATCAATGACTGAATGAACGGATGGGGTCGTGTGACCGGCGTGGACGGTGTCGGAGTTGACGACGGCGGGGTAGCTATGGAGCTAGGTGATAAGAGAATTGTATCGTCTTCCTTGACACGGAAGTAGAAAGCCAGGATTAAGAAAAAATAATGGACAGAATTGATCTCATGATTCTTGTGAAACGTGTAGAATCTATCCTGACAGGGGAGCCATTATGCTCGAGGGCGTTCAAAACAGTGAGTTCATTCAGGCGGGGCGGCGGAGAACGATATCATCATCGCCCCGCCGAGACATCACCTTATCAGACAAGGACTATACGCTCCCAAACAACACACTAGCACGGTTTCTTTTCCGATATTCTACTGTTTGCAAGATTTATAATATAGATGACTGAGGATGGATACTTTTGTACATTCATCAGACCGTACTGTATTATTTAATGTACAGAGATAACAGGAGGGCCAACATCCGAATCGTCGTGATTGTTCCAACAAGAACAATATCCCTTTCGTGTAAACCATGAACAGCGATCATTCCATCCTTCAATGTAAATCCCCAACTCCGATTATTTCCATAATCACCTCGTAACACGGCTGAGATGGCCAAAACTATCGTAGAAAGAAACGAAGAACCCTACCTCATACCATCATAAATCAGAAACGTATTCTACAGAAATGTACAAAACATTAAAACAAAGGGGGAAGGGGATCAGCGCATATCAGAATCATGCCGCTCCATCTGGACAAGCGCGGTCGCTGCAGAATTCAAGTCTCCAAACAGAGACTGCTGCTGCTGTTGCTGCGCCGTGCAAACGGACGGGGTCCCATCACCAAACAGGCTCGGAACCGGAACACTGCGAGAAGCCTCTTCGACGCCGTCCATTTCGTTCACAGCACCGTCCAGTCCAGCAAGGATTACAGACAACGGGGTCCTCTGTCTCGACCGCCGTTCAAAGGTCATCACGATCCCATTAGGGGTCACCATTGTCGAGTCGACACTAGACGATGATTTCCGCCGCCTCTTTGTCGGCGTAAGCCCTTCAAAGTGGTCCTCCAGGCTCACGTCCGACTCGACCCAGGGGATGTCAGGAGATAGTAATAATGGCGCCGCAGCACTTCCGCGCCGCTTGCGCTTGGATGGCGTTGTCATTGTGATCGAATCCGGCTGGTGAGTCATGACGACGCTGGGGGAGACTGGTGGATCGACATGGTTATCCGGGATGGGAAGTTTGTGACGATCGAAGAAGCCTGGCGGGTCCTTCAGGTACGCGGGTCTGACGGGCACTGCGTCTTCGTCGTCTGGCATGGGAATGAAGCGCTCGTTCTGGATGATGGAGCTCATGGTGCTGTCGTCAAGGAGGTCCTTCTCCGCGTTCTTCAGCTCCGTGTTCGACATCTCCTTACGCCGCTTGAGCATCTTGTCCTCGA
Source organism: Thermoascus crustaceus (assembly GCF_041956765.1). Classification (NCBI taxonomy): domain Eukaryota; kingdom Fungi; phylum Ascomycota; class Eurotiomycetes; order Eurotiales; family Thermoascaceae; genus Thermoascus; species Thermoascus crustaceus. Next base: position 588,615 of record NW_027192535.1, on the reverse strand, counting down.
GGGTGTCCTTGAGAACGAGCGTCTCGACGAACACCGGCCTCGTCTGCCCGATCCGGTGGGCTCGCTTGATGGCCTGGCTCTCGACGTTAGGGCGCCAGATCGGATTGATGATGAACACACGCGATGCGCTGGCGACGTGCAGTCCGTGCGAAGCCTGACGCAAATCCATGACAAGGACGCGGACTTCCTCTGATTCATCGAACAGGGACAGGTAGGCCGCTCTCTGGCTGGTCTTGAGAGTGTTCGCGTAGATGCGGAACTCTATGCCGAGCATATCCAGCCCTTCAGCGATCCAAAAGGCTGTGTTATTGTTCTCATAGAAGATAATTATCTTTTCCGTCTTGTGCAGTTCCAGCACCTTCTCCAGCAAATATGTCAATTTGGCCGATGCCGTTGCGACCAATTTCGTCTGGGCGAGCGGCGAGTCTGGCGGCAGACTCTTGGTGAGACCCTTCGAAAATGTCTTCTTCAGAGACTTCTGCTCGGGCTTCGGCTTGTGGACGAGTCTATCTGCAGCATTCTTTTTCATACCAGCTGCAGCAGGCTCAGACGCATTCGAGCTATTATTGTTATTCCCTGCCCGTGCAGAGATCTCACGGCGGGCTCTGATTCCAGCACCCGCGAGACCCTCTGCAGGGTCATAAGAAGTAAGACGAGAAGTAACAAACTTCTGAGCCATTCGAGCCTGAGATATGCCCAAGAGCGAAGGCTCATGTTCCGGCTGCGAGGAATCCAACGCCCACATCCCCCGAGCATGAGAAGGGAAATCCTGGACAAAGACGCCCAATTCATCAAACTGGATAAAGGCGTTCCAGCTCGTACAGTCAAGCGCCTTTCGGGCAATCCGAATTCCCTCACATAACGTGTCGAGATCTTCCTTGGACATCCTCTCGTTGTTCTTCTCCAGGTACTTCAAGGCGAGGTCGAGGGAAACCTCAATATCCTTTCTCTCGAAACCGGTCCACCAGAAGCCCGCCTGTCGGAGATTGTTGATGAGCAAACTAAGGTGTTTCCTGTTCCGCGGATGGAACATGTAATCCTGGTCCCTTCGTTCGGAGGTGATAGCGTTAAGAGTCAAGTGAAATAGGAAAAGGTTTATCGACAGCTTGTCGTAGAAGGTTGGTTCGATGTAGACTACCCTGTTAGACAACCTGGGAAGCGGAATCTCGTTATTAATGACATCCAAAGGATGCCTAACAACCAGGCTCTGGAGAGTCGCCCGAAGCGAAGGTGCCTTTCTCCGCTTTCCATCCTCGCCAACAGGCTTGATATACTTGGTCCAATTCGCAGAATCCTCAGCCCGCGAGTTCGACCAGGGCTTCAGATTCAGGAACTCAACGACGATGAGCCGCAACTTATCAAGATCCTTGAGCTCCTCGTCCGCTGCATTTCCGGTCTTCTTCCGAGACTGCAGCACCGCCAAAGTTGCGTCGTCTGCGAGTTCGGTGTCGCTGGTTTGGGTCTCCCGAGACGCCAGGTTCACTTCAACTCCATACAGTCCGGTCGACGGCGTTCCGGAGACGACCCATCGGCGTTCCACATGGAGCTGGTCCAAGATGTGGACCATGTTAGTCTTATGGCCATGTCCAGCAACATTATGACCTTCGTCAACGATGATGCGCAGCCAGTGTAGTTTCTTCAACGGGGAATCATATTCCAGTTTTGGAGGGGCGCGTCGATTGTGAACGACCTCCCCAGCTTCCTTCTCAAAACGGGTTCTTGAGTAAAGAACAATGTCGTACTGCAACAGTTCATCAGCAGAAGGCGTCACGTCCGAGCTGGTTTGCAGAATAAGGATTTTTAGCCCTTCAGTGTGGCTAGCAATTTCATGCTTCCAATGGTCGACCAGGTTAGCAGGTACGATAACCAGGGTCCCAGAACACAAACGAAGGTGCGTCGGAGGCGGCCTTGTAAAAGTCGCACTTCCTCGACTCCCGTACCTCGCAGGTAGTGGAGGTATGGTATACGCTCCGCGATTCTTCTCGCAGGCTGCCACGCACCTCTCGTAGAATATACCGGAGTCGCGCAAAAGATCGAAATGGCTCTTCCAGGGTAGGGAGAAACGGCCTGCAGCGGCAGCAGCCATTTCAACGAGCGAACCAGTCCTTTCGCGGACTGGGTTCGTGGTCTGCTGGTATCGAGTCGGAATCTTTGGGAAATGACCTCGTGTAGCCAAAATCACAGCCAGGCAGATCAGTGTCTTGCCGCAACCCATGGTTTCTGCCAGGATTCCTGCACCATATATGTCAGACAGTTATAGACCCGCCAGGGTTTTCGATAGAACATACCTCCACAAGCCTCCGAATAGAGCCTCTTCTCACGAACAAGGCTTCCTTCCAGTCTGTCGTAGTAGTACTCCTGACCAGTCGGGCCACGGTAGGCCTGTAACCTCGGATCCAGCATCTGTGCTGGCTGCACCTCCCGCTGGATCATCGCAGCCGCTGAACGACGCTGATACGGATACAGGGGTGTCTTCAATCCGACAACACCCACGTACTCCTCCGATTCAGCAGCACCATTCTCACCAGTTTCAGCAAAGAGTATATCCTCCATTGCCCTCCTACCATACAGATCCCTCATGTCCTCCACCTTCGGACTCGGGCCCTCCAATGTATTGAAGATATACCACAACGATTCATCCTCAGCACCATCCGAGCTCGAACCTTGGGCCGTTGTCTCGTCTGTGAAGACGAACTTCCCCTCCCAAGCCTCCGGGGAGCTATCCACCTTCGACATGACCACCCTGAGCGCGCGTCTCAGTGCCGTGCTCGAGCGTGGCAGGAACCGACGACCCGTATCATCCGGCAAAACATAGACGCGCACGTAGCACCACTCCGGATGGTCATCGTACACATGGGTAGAGGTCCGGATCCAGTTATGGCCCTCCAAGCTGGCGAGCTCCGCCTCAGGGAATCCAGGTCCAGCGTTCTCCTCCGCACCATTGCACCTCCTCAGAACGCCAACGGGAATGTAGTTCTCCAGGTTCTCTAGAAACTTCACCTTCTCCGTTTTGCTGTTGTACTCTTTTGCTGCGAACTGTGCTTCCGACTGGGATTGCAACTGTGACCTGGACAGAGACGATGTAGGAGTTGAGGCATTCGTAGAATTACCGGAAGATTCGTGAGCGAAGCTGTGATCGCGCGACGAGGATGCCGTCGAAGTCGCACCCGTGGCTGGAGCCGTAGCCGTTATTGGGAGAACACTATCCGAGTGAGTCGACTCCTAAGCAAGTATAAAAGTATATAACATCAGTATAATACACTCCCTGTTTATATCTCAAATTAGGGCTAGCCTAGACAGGTAGGGACAAACCTGAGGAAGAACTTGAAGCTTGGTACTACTAGTACCACCCAGAGCTGGCGAGGCCATGACCGTGGAGCCGTTGTCTCCGGCAGCCATGATATCGGGCGCCTATATTCTCCCCCTGTATTACTCCACAGGCATGAGAGTCAAAAGCTCTCGGACGCAGAGCGCCAGGGCGCGCTGGTCCCTGCACGGAGGGGAAGTTGAGATTCCCCGCGCGGATTTGAAGCGAAGGTAAATAAGAAAACGGAAAGGTTTAGCACTGTCACGTCATCAAGGGGCCACTAAGGTTTCTATACGGCAAGCCCTTTCGGACTAGCCAGCGACTGAAGGGGAAGTGAGTGTTTGATCAAGGCAGAATCTCCTGAGCAGTGAAGGCAGATCTGGAAGATCTCCGCGATTGGGGCTTGTGATTGGACAGAATCTCTGACCGCCTTGGCAGAATTCTCGAGCGGTCGTCGCGTTTGCCGTTTTTGGTTATATTGGATGCGCCGGGCGGCGGCGGTGTCTCTAATAATGAGACAGACAAGTATGTTTCAGACCAGAGGTCTGATATTCAAGCCTATTAATACCCAAAAGTACAAAACTCAAATGCTATGCTCAAATACTATGAAATAGGAGTAGCCGTGCTCCCGCCCCAACACCTACCTGTGTTGGTGCGTTGCACCACAACGGAGTTTTTCACCACAACGGAAGATTTCTACTATTTCTCGAGTTTATACCCTACCACAATGCCAAAATCGCCAGATAAAATCGAATCCCGAATCAAGGAAGCCTTACAAAAGGCTTCATGTCAAAAAAAACAAATTTTGCCGCGTTGGCGCGAGAATTTGACGTGCCTGTTGGACGGCTTCGCGAATGCTTCAAGGGTCGG